>NC_132905.1:93062664-93364009 GCF_047675955.1 Chlorocebus sabaeus | reverse complement strand
GGCAGGGCATACCTTATCTACTGGCTAGCAGAAAATGTTCTCCCTATGCTAATCAAATTTGGCTTTTACAGAACAACTATTCAGAAGATGCATTTGCTGTTTCCCTACCAGTTATGAGTTAGGACAGACGTTACTGTTCTGGAAGGAAGGAGCAAGAAGAAGCCAAAAATATTGGATAATGAAGAAAACTATATAGAGAGGATGATATGCTTGTTTAGTTTTGGCAACACAGAAAGGATGTAATTCTTAAATATTTATTTACATGTGGAGGAGCAGTAGGTTGGAGAGGGACCATATGAATGGAGTCAAAAGAAAGGGCTTGTGAAAAAGACAAAGGGTTTATTGGAATGGGAAATTGTTTCAAAAATAATGTGTAAGCTGGTCTGGCATAGTGGCTCATGCCTATAATCTCAGCACTTTGGAAAGCCCAAGTGGGTGGATCACTTGAGGCCAGGAGTTCGAGACCAGCCAGACCAGCGAGACCGGCCTGACCAACATAGAAACCCTGTCTCTACTAAAAATACAAAAATTAACTGGGCTTGGTGGTGTGCACCTGTAGTCCCAGCTATTATAGAAGAATCGCTGGAATCTAGGAGAAGGAGGTTGCAGTGAGTTGAGATCGTGCCACTACACTCCAGCCTGGGTGACAAAGTGAGACTCTGTCTCAAAAAAATGTGTAAGTTTATTGTAGATGTTTTCAAGGACATAGAAATGAACAAAGAAGAGGCCAAGCATGGTGGCTCATGCTTGTAATCCCAGCACTTTGGGAGGCTGAGGTGGGAGAATCACTTAAGCCTGGGAGTTGAAGACCAGGCTGGGCAACATAGAGAGACCTCATCATTACAAAAAATACAAAAATAAGAATCAGCTGGGCATAGTGGTGCATACCTTTTTTTTTTTTTTTTTTTTTTTTAGCTACTCAGGAGGCTGAAGTGAGAGGATTGCTTGAGCCCAGGCTGCAGTGAGTCATCATAATTGCTGGGACTACAGGTGCACACCACCAAGCCCAGCTAATTTTTGTATTTTTAGTAGAGACAGGGTTTCTATGTTGGTCAGGCCGGTCTCGCTGGTCTGGCTGGTCTCGAACTCCTGGCCTCAAGTGATCCACCCACTTGGGCTTTCCAAAGTGCTGAGATTACAGGCATGAGCCACTATGCCAGACCAGCTTACACATTATTTTTGACGTCAAAACTGCCCCTGCACTCCTGCCTGGGTGACAGAGCGAGACCCTGTCTCAAATGAAAGAAAGGAAGGAAGGGAAGGGAAGGGAAGGGAGGACAGAAAAAGGCACAAAGGAAAAACAAAACCACTCAACGTCCTATTGTCTATCCATGCTTCCAGGATTTTTTGTTTGTTTTGAGATGGAGTCTTGCTCTTGTCACCCAGGCTGGAGTGCAATGGTGTAATCTCAGCTCACTGCAACCTCTGCCTCCCAGGTTCAAACGATTCTCTTGCCTCAACCTCCCGAGTAGCTGGGACTACAGGCACCCACTACCACGCCCAGCTAATTTTTGTATTTTGAGTAGAGATGAGGTTTCACTCATCTCTGTTGGCCAGGCTGGTCTCGAACTCCTGACCTCAGGTGATCCTTCCATCTTGGCCTCTCAAAGTGCTGGGATTACAGGTGTGAGCCATTGCACCTGGCCTCTTCCAGGATGTTTTCTACAAGAGTATTAATATAATGATGATCATGATAATGAGCAAATGTTCATCATATACTCACTACGTGGCAGGTACTGTTTTAAGCAGTCCCCCAAATTTTCTCAGTTGATACAACAGTTCTGTGAGGTAAGAACCACTGCTCTCCTCTTTTACTAACAACACAGTCATGGTGTCATGGTGTGAATGTAACTTGCCCATACGACAGGTATGAGGTAGAGCTCAGAGTCAAACCCATGCATCTGACCCCAGAGCAATTTTGTATAAAATATTCCTTTTTACAAAAATGGAGCCATACATGGAATTCTGTTCTGTAAACTGCTTTAAAAAAAAAAACAACAGTCAGTATACGAGATAAAATTTGAGTATTTGTCTTTAAGGTGTCAAGCTTTTTTTCCTACAGAAATAGATAAAAGATTTATGATTTTATCACTACTATGGTTTTAAGGTTTGTCTCCTCCCAAACTCATGCTGAATTTTTTTTTTGTAATGAAGTCTTGCTCTGTTGTCCAGGTTGGACTGCAGTGGCGCAATCCTGACTCATCGCAACCTCCACCTCCCGGGTTCAAGTGATTTTCCTTTCTCAGCCTCCTGAGTAGCTGGGATTACAGGCACTCACCACAATACCTGGCTAATTTTTGTATTTCTTAGTAGAGACAAGGTTTCACCATGTTGGTCAGGCTGGTCTTGAACTCCTGACCTCAAGTGATCCGCCCACCTTGGCCTCCCAAAATGCTGGGATTATAGGCGTGAGCCACCACGTGCAGCCTCATGCTGAAATTTAATTGCCATTGTAACAGTAGGTTACAATGGGAGGTGGGACCTCTAAGAGATGATTAGGTCATGAGGGCCCCCGCCTTTATGGATGGATTAATGCTATTATCTCAGGAGTGGGTACTTTAGAAAAAGATGAGTTTTTCCTCCTCTTGCTCTTTCTCTTGTTCTCAGTCTTCTGCCATGAGATGATGCAGCAAGAAGGCCCTCACCAGATACTGGTCCCTCAGTCTCAGACTTCCCAGCCTTCAGAACTGTGAGAAATAAATTTCTGTTCATTATAAATTACTCAGTCTCAAGTATTCTGTTATAGCAGCATAAAACTGATTAAGACAATCACTAATCTTACTTAAATTTGCATTAAATAATTCTCTCTCTCCCCCTTTTTTTTTTTTTGTGAGGCAGGGCCTTGCTCTGTAGCCCAGGCTGGAGTACAGTGGCCGGATCTCAGCTCACTGCAAGCTCTGCCTCCCGAGCTTACACCATTCTCCTACGTCAGCCTCCGGAGTAGCTGGGACTACAGGCGCCCGCCACGTCGCCCGGCTAGATTTTTGTATTTTTTTTTAGTAGAGACGAGGTTTCAACGTGTTAGCCAGGATGGTCTCGATCTCCTGACCTCGTGATCCGCCCATCTCGGCCTCCCAAAGTGCTGGGATTACAGGCTTGAGCCACCGCGCCCGGCCTCGAGTGATCCTCTTGCATCAGCTTCCCAAGTAGCTGGGACTACAGTTGCACATCACCATGCCTGGCTAATTTTTTTTTTTTTTTTTTTTTTTTTTGTAGAAACAGGGTCTCCCTATGTTGCACAGAGTCTCGCTCTGTCACCCAGGTTGGAGTGCAGTGGTGCAATCTTGGCTCACTGCAACCTCTGCCTCCTGGGTTCAAGCAATTCTCCCACCTCAGCCTCCCAAGTAGCTGGGAATATAGGCACATGCCACCACATGTGGCTAATTTTTTATTTTTTTTGAGATAAAGTCTTACTCTTGTCCCCCAGGCTGGAGTGTAGTGGCATGATCTCAGCTCACTGCAACCTCCACCTCCTGGGTTCAATAGATTCTCCTGCCTCAGCTTCCTGAGTAACTGGGATTACAGGCACCTGCCACCACGCCCAGCTAATTTTTGTATTTTTAGTAGAGACAGGGTTTCACCATGTTGGCCAGGCTGGTCTGGAACTCCTAACCTCAGGTGATCTGCCCACCTTGAACTACAAAAGTGCTGAGATTACAGGCATGAGCCACTGCATCTGGTCCACATGTGGTTAATTTAATTTATTTTTTTTTTTTAAGATGGAGTTTCACTCTTGTTGACCAGGCTGGAGTGCAGTGGCACAATGTTGGCTCACTTCATCCTCTGCCTCCCAGGTTCAAGTGATTCTCCTGCCTCAGCCTCCCAAATAGCTGGGATTACTGACATGTGTCACCATACCTGGCTAATTTTGTATTTTTAGTAGAGATGGGGTTTCACCATGTTGGCCAGGCTGGTCTCAAACTTTTGACCACAGGTGATCCACCCACCTCGGCCTCCCAAAGTACTGGGATTACAGGCACAAGCCACTGTGCCCAGCCAGTTTTAAAATTTTTTTATGGAGACAAGTTCTCACTATGTTGCCCAGGCTGGTCTCAAGTTCCTGGGCTCAAGTGATTCACTCACCTTGGACTCCCAAAGTGCTGGGATTACAGGCATGAGCCACTGCACCCAGCAGTGTACATTGATTTTGTTAGCTAAGACATTACTGAATTCATTTATCAAATCTAAAAATCTTTTGGAGGAATTTTTAGGGTTTTCTAGATATATGATTATATCATTGGCAAACAGAGACAGTTTGACTTCTCTATTTTCCAATTTGGATGCCTTTTATTTCTTTCTCTTGCCTGATTGCTCTGGCTAGGACTTCCAGTACTACTGTGTTGAACAGAAGTGGTGAAAGTGAGCATCCTTGTCTTGTTCCAATTCTTAAGGGGAATGCTTTTTGACTTTTCCCCATTCAGTATGATGTTGACTATGGGTTTGTTACATACAGCTTTTATTATTCTGAGGTATGTTCCTTCTATGCCTAGTTTAGCGAGGGTTTTTATCATAAAGGGATGCTGGATTTTATAGAATGCTTTTTCTGTATCTATTGAGATAATCATATGGTTTTTGTTTTTAATTCTGTTTATGTCATGAATCACATTTGTTGACTTGTGTATGTTGAACCATCCCTGGAATGAAACTGACTTGATCATGGTGAATTATCTTTTTGATGTGCTGTTGGATTCAGTTTGCTAGTATTTTGTTGAGGATTTTTCATCTATGGTCATCAAGGATATTGGTCTGCAGTTTTATTTTTTTTTAAATGTCCTGTCCTGGCTTTAGTATCAGGATGATACTGGCTTCAAAAAATGAGTTAGGGAAGATTCACTCTTTCTTAGTCTTTTCGAATAGTTTCAGTAGGATGGGTACCAATTCTTCTGTGAAGGTCTGGTAGAATTTGGCTGTGAATCCATTGGCCCTGGGCTTGTTTTTTGGAAGTTTTAAAATTACTGATTCAATCTCACTGTTTGTTATTCATCTGTTCAGGATTTCTATTTCTTCCTGATTCAAGCTAGGAGGGTAGTATGTTTCCAGAAATTTGTCCATTTCCTCTAGGTTTTCTAGTTTGTCTGCATAGAAGTGTTCATAGTAGTCTTGAATGATCTTTTATATTTCTGTGCTGTTGGTTGTAATGTCTCCATTTTCACTTCCAACTGAGTTTATTTGAATCTTCTCCCTTCTTTTATTGATTAATCTAGCTAATAGTCTATCAATTTTGTTTATCTTTTCAAATAAATCACTTTTTCAGGCCGGGCGTGATGGCTCACACCTGTAATCCCAGCACTTTGGGAGGCTGCAGCTGGTGGATCAGGAGGTCAGGAAATCAAGACCATCCTGGCCAACATGGTGAAACCTCGTCTCTACTAAAAATACAAAAATTAGCTGGGTATGGTGGTGGATGCCTGTAGTCCCAGCTACTTGGGACGCTGAGGCAGGAGAATCACTTGAACCCAGGAGGCGGAGGTTGCAGTGAGCCAAGATTGCGCCAGTGCACTCCAGCCTGGTGACAGAGCAAGATTCTGTCTCAAAAAATAAATAAATAAATAAAAAATCACTTTTTCTTTCATTGATCTTCTGTATTTTTTTGTTTCAATTTCATTTAGTTTTGCTTTTATCTTTGTTACTTATTTTCTTCTGCTACCTTTGGGTTTGGTTTGCTGTTTTTTCTCTAGCTCCTTGAAGTGTGACATTAGGTTATCAATTTGTGATCTTTCAGACTTTTTGATGTAGCCATTTTGTGAAATGTGCTTTTTCTGTATCCCAGAGGTTTGATAACTTGTGTCACTATTATCATTCATTTTGAAGACTTTTCCATCTTGATTTCATTGTTAAACAAAAATCAGGAGCATATCGTTTCATTTCCATGTTTTTTGTATAGTTTTGAGGGTTTCTTCTGGAGTTGATTCCTAGTTTTATTCCACTGTAGTCTCAGAAGATACTTGATATGATTTTTTTTTTTTTTTTTTTTTGAGACAGTGTCTCGCTCTGTTGCCAGGCTGGAGTGCAGTGGCGTGATCTCGGCTCACTGCAAGCTCCGCCTCCTGGGTTCAGGTTCAAGCGATTCTCCTGCCCCAGACTCCTGAGTAGCTGGGACTACAGGCGTGCACCACCACACCCAGCTAATTGTTGTATTTTTTTTAGTAGAGATGGGGTTTCACCATGTTGGCCAGGATGGTCTTGATCTCTTGACCTCATGATCCGCTTGCCTCAGCTTCCCAAAGTGCTGGGATTACAGGTGTGAGCCACCATGCCTGGCCATAATTTTGATTATTTCTTTATTTATTTTGAGATGGAGTTTAGCTCTTGCCGCCCAGGCTGGAGTGCAATGGTGTAATCTCGGCTCACTGCAACCTCCACCTCCCAGGTTCAAGCGATTCTACTGCCT
Organism: Chlorocebus sabaeus; assembly: GCF_047675955.1. Classification (NCBI taxonomy): domain Eukaryota; kingdom Metazoa; phylum Chordata; class Mammalia; order Primates; family Cercopithecidae; genus Chlorocebus; species Chlorocebus sabaeus. The sequence goes on along the minus strand of NC_132905.1, from coordinate 93,357,618 downwards.
CAGCCTCCTCAGTAGCTGGGATTACAGGCATCCGCCACCACGCCCAGCTAATTTTTGTATTTTTAGTAGAGATGGGGTTTCATCACATTGACCAGGCTTGTCTCGAAATCCCTGACCTCAGGTGATCCACCGCCTCGGCCTCCCAAAGTGCTGGGATTACAGGCGTAAGCCACTGCGCCTGGTTGATTTTGATTTTTAAAAATTTATCGAGACTTGTTTTGTGGCCTAGCATATGGTCTGTTTTGGAGAATGCTGCATGTGCTAATGAGAAGAATGTATATACTGCGGTTCTTGGGTAGCATGTTCTGTAAATATCTGTGTATCCATTTGTTCTACGATACGCAGTTTAACTGCAGTGTTTCTTTGTTGACTTTCTGTCTTGATAATCTCTCTAGTGCTGTCAGTGGACTGTTGAAGTTCCCTGCTATTATTGTGTTGTGGTCTACCTCTTTTCTTAGGTTTATTCATAAATGTTTTATGAATCTGGGAGTTCCAGAGTTAGGTGCATACATATTCAGGATTGTAATACATTCTTGTTGGTTTGATTCTTTTATCATCATATAATGACCTTCTTTGTCTCTCTCTCTCTCTCTCTTTAAATAAAGTTTGTTTTATGTGATTTTGCTTTAAAGTTTGTTTTATGTGATATAAGAATATCTGTTACTGCTCACTTTTGGTTTTCATTTGTGTGGAATACCATTTTCCACCCCTTTACCTTGAGTCTTTAAGAATCCTTATGTGTTAAGTGAATCTCTTAAAGACAGCAGATATTTGGTTTGTGATTTTCTTTTCTCTTCTGTCGCCCAGGCTGGAGTATAGTGGCACAATCTTGGCTCGCTGCAGCCTTGACCTCAAGCAATCCTCTCACATCAGCCTCTTGAGTAGCTGGGACTACAGGTGCACACCACCATGCCTGGCTAATTTTTGTATTTTTTGTAGAGAGGAGGTTTCACCATGTTACCCAGGCTGGTTTTGAACTTCTGAGCTCAAGCAGTCTGCCTATCTTAGTCTCCCAAAGTGTTGCAATTACAGGCATGAGCCACTGCACCTGGCTAGTTCGTGATTTTTTAATCCACTCCGCCAACATGTATCTTTTGAGTGGAGCATTTAGATGATGATGATGATGATGATTTATTATTTTGTGAGATGGAGTCTACTTCTGTTGCCCAGGCTGGAATGCAGTGGCACCATCTCAACTCACTGCAAGCTCCGCCTCCCGGGTTCGCACCCTTCTCCTGCCTCAGCCTCTGGAGTAGCTGGGACTACAGGCACCCGCCACCACGCCCAGCTAATTTTTTATATTTTTAGTAGAGATGGGGTTTCACTGTGTTAGCCAGGATGGTCTCGATCTCCTGACCTCGTGATCCGCCTGCCTTGGCCTCCCAAAATGCTGGGATTACAGGCATGAGCCACTGTGCCCAGCCTGAGCATTTAGATTATTTACATTCAATGTTAATATTGAGATATGAGGTACTGTTCCAGTTATCATGTCAGTTGTTAACTACTTTGTTTTCTTCATTGTGTTATTGTTTTATAGTCCCTGCAAGTTTTTTTTTGTTTTTTTTTTTAAGATGGAGTCTCACTCTGTCACCCAGGCTGGAGTGCAATGGTGCGACCTTGGCTCACTGCAACCTCTGTCTCCCGGGTTCAAGCAATTCTCCTGCCTCAGCCTCCCGAGTAGCTGGGACTACAGGCACATGCCACCAGGCCCGGCTAATTTTTTGTATTTTTAGTAGAGATGGGGTTTCACTGTGTTAGCCAGGATGGTCTTGATCTCCTGACCTCGTGATCCGCCCGCCTTGGCCTCCCAAAGTGCTAGGATTACAGGCATGAACTACCGTGCCTAGCCTCCCTGCAAGTTGTATGCTTTCAAGAGGTTCTATTCTGGTGCATATTGACCTTTTGTTTTTGAGATTTAGAACTCCTTCTAGCATTCCTTTTAGGACTGGTCTGGCAGTGACAAATTACCTCAGCATTTGCTTGTCTGAAAAAGATTTTATTTCTCCTTCATTTATGAAACTTAGTTTTGCTGCATACAAGATTCTTGGCTGATAGTTATTCTGTTTAAGGGGCTACAGAGAAGACCCTCAATTCCTTCTGGGTTGTAAGGTTTCTAATGGGAAGTCTGCTGTTAGTCTGATAGGTTTTCCTTTATAGGTTACCTGATGATTTTGTCTCACTGCTCTTATAATTATTTCCTTCACATTGACTTTATTTTTATTTTATTTTTATTTATGTATTTATTTTTGAGACAGAGTTTCGCTCTTGTCACCTAGGCTGGAGTGCAATGTCACGATCTCAGCTCACTGCAACCTCTGCCTCAGGGGTTCGAGCAATTCTCCTGTGTCGGCCTCCTGAGTAGCTGGGATTATAGGCGCCCGCCACCACGCCTGGCTAATTTTTTTGTGTGTTTTCAGTAGAGACAGGTTTTGCCATGTTAGCCAGGCTGGTCTCGAAGAACTCCTGACCTCAGGTGATTCACCCACCTTAGCCTCCCAAAGTGCTGGGATTATAGGCATGGGCCACTGCACCTGGCCTATTTTATATTATTATTATTTTTTTAAAAGGAGTTTTACTCTAATTGCCCAGGCTGGAGTATAGTGGCTTAATCTGGGCTCATTGCAGCCTCTGCCTCCTGGGTTCAAGTGATTATCCTGCCTCAGCCTCCTGAGTAGCTGGGACTACAACAAGTGTCTGCCACCACGCCTGGCTAATTTTGTGTTTGTGTCTGTGTGTGTGTGTGTGTGTGTTTGTTTTTTGTTTTGAGATAGAGTCTCGCTCTGTCACCCAGGCTGGAGTGCAGTGGCGCGATCTCGGCTTACTGCAACCTCTGCCTCCCGGGTTCAAGCAATTCCCTTTCTCAGCCTCCCGAGTAGCTGGGATTACAGGCATCTGCCATCACGTCCAGCTAATTTATTTTGTATTTTTAGTAGAGACGGGGTTTCACCAGGTTGGCCAGGCTGGTCTTGAACTCCTGATCTCATGATCCACCTGCCTTGGCCTCCCAAAGTGCTGGGATTACAGGCATGAGCCACTGCACCTGGCTGATTTTTTGTTTTTAATAGAGACGGGGTTTCGCCACGTTAACCAGGCTGGTCTCGAACTCCTGACCTCAGGTGGTCCGCATGGCTTGGCTTACCAAGGTGCTGGAATTACAAACATGAGCCACCGTGCTTGACCCACATTGACTTTAGATAGCCTAATATCTATATGCCTTGGAGATATCTTTTTTCCAATGAACATCCCATTCTCTGAGCTTTTTGTATTTGTATGTCTAAAACTCCAGCAAGTCAAGTGAAGTTTTCCTAAATTATTCTCTCAAATCAGTTTTCCAAACTTTTTCCTTTTTCTTCTCTCTCAGGAACAGCAATAATTGTTAGGTTTGGCCATTTTACATAGTCCCATATTTCTTGGAGACTGTGTTCATTTCTTTATTCTTTCTCTTTCTTTGAGACAGGGTCTCACTCTGTTGCCCTAGCTGGAGTGCAGTGGCACGATCATAGCTCACTGCAGCTTTGACCTCCTGGCCTCAGGTGATCCTCCCACCTCAGCCTCCTGCGTTGCTGGGATTACAAGTGTTGACAGGTTTTGCCATCATGCCCAGCTTATTTTTTGCATTTTTTGTAGAGATGTTGCCCAGGCTGGTCTTGAATTCCTGGGCTCAAGCAATCTGCCCACACTGGCCTTTCAAAGTGCTGGGATTACAGGCATGAGCCATCACTCCTGGCATGTGTTCATTTTTTTTTTTTTAAATTTTCGTTTTTTTGTCTAATTGGGTTAATTTGATTGGGTTAAGCTTTTCTTCAAGCTCTGAAATTCTTTCTTCTTCATGGTCTATTCTATTATTAGAACTTTCCACTGCATTTTGTAATTCCCTAAATGTGTCTTTTGTTTCCAGAAGTTCTGATTGGTTTTTCTTTAAAATATCTATCTCTTTAGAAAATTTTTCATTCATATCCTGAATTGTTGATTTCTTTATGTTGGTTTTTACCTTTCTCTCGTATTGCTTTGAGTAATTTAATAATCAGTCTTTTGCATTATCTGATATTTCAAAGATTTCATCTTGGTTTGGATACATTGCTGGAGAGCTAACATCATCTTTTGGGAGTGTTATGAAATCCTGTTTTGTCGTATTGCCAGAGTCTGGAATTGTTTTTTTTTTTTTTTAATGGAGTCTCATTCTCTCTCCAGGCTGGAGTGCAGTGGCAGTGGCTGTGGCATGATCTTTGCTCACTACAACCTCCACCTCCTGGGTTCCAGCAATTCTCCTACCTCAGCCTCCCGAGTAGCTAGGATTACAGGCATGCACCAGCACTCTAGGCTAATTTTTTGTAGAGAGACAGAGTTTCACCATGTTGGCCAGGCTGGTCTTGAACTCCTGACCTCAAGTAATCCACTCGCCGGGGCCTCCTAAAGTGCTGGGATTACAGGTGTGAGCCACTGTGCCCAGCCAGAGTCTGGAATTCTTGAGCTGTGAATTAAATGGTTTCATATAACTTGGAAAATTATTAATTAAACTCCTGGAGTAGATTATTATGCCCTTCACAGTTGCTTCAGACAATGCATTAGTTTCCTATTGTTCCTGTTACAAGTTGCCGCAAACTCAAAGGCATTAAGATAATATGAGTTTATTTTATTGTTGTGGATGTCAGAAGTCCAAACTGAGTTTCAGGGAGCCAAAATCAAGGCATTGGCAGGGCTGTGCTTCCTCTGGACTTCAGAGAAGACTCTGTTTCCTTGTCTTTTCCAGCTTCCAGGGGATGCCTGCATTTGTTGGCTCATGGCTTCTTCTGCCAATTTCAAAGGACATCACTCTGACCTCTGCTCCCATTGTCATATCTCCTCTCTGACTCTGACTTTTCTCTTCTCTTCTCTTTTCTAGAGATGGAGTCTCACTCTGTCTCCCAGGCTGGAGTGCAGTGGCACAATCTCAGCTCACTGCAACCTCCACCTCCTGGGTTCAAGCAATTCTCCAACCTCAGCCTCCCCCAGTAGCTGGGATTAAAGGCATGCACCACCACATCCAGGCTCCCAAAGTGCTGGGATTACAGGTGTGAGCCACTGTGCCCAGCCTTGACTCTGACTTTCTAGCCTCCCTCTTAGAAGGATCCTAGCGATTGCATTGGAGTGGAGCCACCCAGATAATCCAGATCAGTCTCTCCACATTGAGATCCTCAACTAAATCATACAGGCTCCGTGGTAGTCCCAGTGACCAGGAAAAAATTGAAAATAAATAAACCACAGCTGAGACGTCTTGTTTGCTATATAACATAATATATTTGCAAATTCCAGGAAATAGGGTGTGAATATCTTGGGAGAATCATTATTCTGACTATCGCAGACACGATGGAATTTTTCCTTTCGCCTTTTTAAACATAAACCTTTTATTGAAGTATAACACATTTCAATAACACACACACCCATATACACATAAATCATATGCATGTGGCTCACTGACTTATTCACCAAGTGAATACATCTCAAATTAAGAAACTGAATATGGCTGGGCACAGTGGCTCAGGCCTGTAATCCCAGCACTTTGGGAGGCCGAAGTGGGCGGATCACTTGAGGTCAGGAGTTCGAGACCAGCCTGGCCAACATGGTAAAACCCTGTCTCTACTAACAATACAAAAACTAGCCAGGCATGGTGGTGGGCGCCTGTAATCCCAGTTATGCAAGAGACTGAGGCAGGAGAATCGCTTGAAGCCAGGAGGCGGAGGTTGCAGTGAGCCGAGATCACACCACTGCACTCCAGCCTGGGTGACAGAGAGAAACTCGGTCTCAAAAAATAAAATTAAATAAAGAAACTGAATATATCCAGAAGCTTCTGGTCATCATCCACATTCCAGAGATAACCACTATCCTGACGTTTTTCTTTTCAAACAGGGTCTCACTCTGTCACCCAGGCTGAAGTGTAGTGATGCAATCACGGCTCAATGCAGCCTCAAACTCCTGGGCTCAGGTGATCCTCCCACTGCAGGCTCTGGAGTAGCTGGGACTACAGGTGCACACCACCACACCTGGTTAATATTTTGTATAGGCCAGGCACGGTGACTCACGCCTGTAATCCCAGCACTTTGGCACTTTGGGAGGCTGAGGTGGGCGGATCACCAGAAGTCAGGAGTTCAATACCAGCCTGGCCAACATGGCAAAACCCCAACTCTACTAAAAATACAAAAAAAAAAAAAAAAAGTAGGTGGGCATGGTGACGCATGCCTCTAGTCCCAGCTGCTAGGGAGGCTGAGGCAGGAGAATCGCTTGAACCTGGGAGGTGGAGGTTGCAGTGAGCCAACATGGCATCATTGCACTGGGTGACAGAGGGAGATGCCATCGTAAAGAAAAAAAAGTTTTTTCGTATAGATGGAGTTTTGCCATGTTGCCCAGGCTGGTCTGAAACTCCTGGACTCAAGCAGTCTGCCCACCTTGGCCTCCCAAAGTGCTTATAGGCATGAGCTACTGCACCCAGCCCCACTATCCTGACTTCTAATACCATAGACTAATTTTGCCTGGTTTTTGAACTAGAGACAAGTGAAATCATATGGTATGCCATCTTTGGTGTCTGGCTTCTTTGGCTCATTTCTTCTATTTGTAAGAGGCGCTTATGTGGCACATTCACTCCCACTTCCTTGTAGTTTATCATTATTATGCATAAACTCCAACTTATTTCTCCATTCTATGGTTGCCGGGCATTTGGTTGTTTCCAGTTTGGAGCTATTATAAGTAGCTCTGCAGTTAGGTAAGAAAGAGAAATAAAAGTCACCCAGATCAGAAAGGAAGAAGTCAAATCGTCTGCATATGCAGATGACATCATCTCATTTATAGAAAACCCTCACATATATATATAGAAAAGATCACAAAACTCATATATAGAAATTCCAAAGGCTTTTTCCCCCCACAGAAATAGAAAAAACAATCCTAAAATTAACACAGAATCACAGAAGACCTCAGAATAAGTAGCTCTCGGAGAAATACACTTGCACGTATCTTTCAGTGAGCACATGTATGGGCTCTGTTGTGTTCATACCCGAGAAGCAGGTTGCTGGGCCACAGAGTGTGCATACGCTCAACTTTAGTGCAGACTGCCTGACAGCTTTACACAGTGTGTGTCATGGATTCTGATCCCGCGAAAAAACAGGAACCCATGGATCTGCACCCACACAAGCAAGCAAACAAAGAAACAAATCAAGGTGGGGAGAAGTGAAGCTCTTCCTCATGGAAGAAATGACATGAGTGTGTACGCATGCACACACACCAACACACAAATGTGGTAGAATGTCTGACAGGTGGGGACCTGGGTTAAAGGGAACAAGAGGGTTTGTTCCGCTATTCTTGATTTTTTTTTTTTTTTTTTTTTTTTTTGAGATGGAGTTTCACTCTTGCTGCCCAGGCAACAAGATGTGCGATCTCGGCTCACTGCAACCTCCGCCTCCCAGGTTCAAACAATTCTCCTGCCTCAGTCTCCCACGTAGCTGGGATTATGGGCATGCGCCACCATGCCCACCTAATTTTGTATTTTCAGTAGAGATGGGGTTTCACCATGTTGGTCAGGCTGGTCTTGTACTTCTGACCTTATGATTTGCCCACCTAGGCCTCCCAAAGGGCTGGGATTACAGGTGTGAGCCACTGTGCCTAGACTATTTAACAAAAGTTTAAAAAAGCAGTACAATGGTTATAAGTTTAAGAGACAAAGCAGAGACTTTGTGACACAGACCATTCAAAGGGCAAAGGGTTTTTGAGAAAAAGAGCAGTCACTTGGCTTAGAATGATGTATATCATTTCTGTACAAATCGACAAATGGGTGTCGTGTTATGCGAGTCTTGTTTGCCACGTGAATACATCTCATATTAAGAAACGGAACATAACCAGAGCTTCAGAAACTCCATTCCAGTCTCCTCCCCATCCCAAGGGTAACCACCATCCTGCTCCATCCTCATCCCTCCCATTCCTGAGCCTGCCCTGTCCCTGTCCCCAGTCTCCTTGTTACACTATCGCCTCCCACTCCCTGCCTGCCTCATGCCCTAGGAATTGGCAATGGGCGAAGCTCAGTAGTAGGATGAGGCTTACGGATGGATGAACATATCTACTTCAGGTCTACTTTGTTTTAGGCCGTGACATGACACCCCTTGGGTCAAAACAGCATGTTAAAGTGGCTACACCAAAGTGGCTTCACTGCTGAAGTACTCAGAGAAACAGTGTCTTGTACCTGATGAAAGAATGATAGAGCCTCTAGCGGTGTCAGGTGGGAAAGAGGGTCGGTCAGGAAGGCTAAAAATCTCCAGGAGTTGGGCAAAGTGGTGCACACCTGAAGTCCCAACTACTTGGGAGGCTGAGGCAGGAGAATGCTTGACACCAGGAATTCAAAGCTGCAAGGGCTGGGCGTGGTGGCTCACGCCTGTATTCCCTGCACTTTGGGAGGCCAAGGCAGGTGGATCACCTGAGGTCAGAAGTTCAAGACTAGCCTGGCCAACATGGGGAAACCCTGTCTCTACTAAAAATACAAAAATTAGCCAGGCGTGGTGGTACATGCCTGTACTCCCAGCTACTTGGGAGGCTGAGGCAGGAGAATCGCTTGAACCCGGGAAGCGGAGGTTGCAGTGAGCTGAGATCACGTCACTGCACTCCAGCCTGGGCGACACAGCGAGACTCCATCTCAAAATGAAAAAAAAAAAGAGCTTCTCCCACCTAATGGAATCCATGCTGGGTGTAAGTGGGATATTCCACAGCCTCAGCTTCTCGTGGGGAATTTAGGAGGCTCTGGAAAGCTGTTTGGGGGTCAGTGGGTAGCTTATGGGTTGTAGATATGGATTTTGTATCTCCTGCTTTATGTAACTGTCAAATTTTACATCTGTGTTCTTTGCAATTGAAGGACTGAATGCTTACATGTCAACCCAACTCCATCTTTTTGAGAAAACAATGCAGAGTTTTAAGAGTATAGATAATTCAAAGTAGTAGGCTGGTCATTACTCTTTGTTCTTTTTTTTTTTTTTTTTTTGAGACGGAAATAGCTCTGTCACCCAGGCTGGAGTGCAGTGGCGTAAACTTGGCTCACTACAACCTCTGCCTCCTGGGTTCAAGTGATTCTCCTGCCTCAGCCTCCTGAGTAACTGGGATTACAGGTGCCTGCCACCACACCCAGCTAATTTTTGTATTTTTAGTAGAGACGGGGTTTCACTGTGTTGGCCAGGCTGGTCTTGAACTCCTGACCTTGTGATCAGCCCACCTTGGCTTCCCAAAGTGCTGGGATTACAAGCGTGAGCCACCGTGCCCGGTCTATTACTCTTTGTTCTGATGCCAAAAGAGAAAGCTGGTGAACTTACACCTTAGTAATTCCAAAGTTACTAATTAGAAAGCATTAGCCACATGGGACCACTATCTGGTTCAAGGTCACTCTGTATATGTTATATATCTTTTCAGGGTAAAATTGAGTTTCTGAATTATTTATTTATTTTTAATTTTTTTTCTTTGTAACACTTTCACTTATTTACTGTGAATGACAAGATGTTCTCTTATATTCTGCTGTCTGAAAAGGCTTTATAATTAAATTCTGTGGAATGTGTAACCTTTGCAAGGTTGGAATTTGGCAAGGTTGGTTTTTTGTAGGTTTGTTATAGGAAATTATATCTTTTAGTTGTTGTTATGGAAAATTAATCTACTAAAAAATTATAACGAATACACCCATTTTGTGATAATCCTTGCTTCCTGTGATTACATGAATTTTGTTTTGTCTCCTCTGTTTAAGTAACATGAATACACTGATTGGTCAAAATGCTGGTCTAGGTCGGGTGCAGTGGCTCACGCCTGTAATCCCAAGGTGGGCAGATCACTTGAGCTCAGGAGTTCGAGATCAGCCTGGCCAACATGGCAAACCCTGTCTCTACTAAAAATACAAAAATTAGCTGAGCGTGGTGGCATGTGCCTGTCATCCCTGCTACTACGCAGGCTAAGGCACGAGAATTGCTTGAACCCAGGAGGTGGAGGTTGCAGTGAGCCGAGATCGGGCCACTGCATTCCAGCCTGGGCGACAGAAAGACAGTCTCAAAAAAAAAAAAAAAGATGCTGGTCTCTGCCGTCTTAAAGGCCTGTTGGAAGCAAACCAACCCATGTCTAACCCCATGCAAAGCCTCGTTCTTTCAGAAGCTAGGCTGGGTCCTACAGGGAGAGGTGCCCATCAAGTCATTTGCTCTCATGTAGGCTGGAAAAATCTGCCAGGCACAGGCACCCTGGCTCCTGAAGACCCAGCCTTGGCAGGGATGGGCCTCTCCCAGCCTCGGGTGCCCACTCTAGCTGCTGGGACCCTGCACCCCTGCACTGCTTTGCCACTTCTGGATTCTTTATTCTTGGCCTCTGGAGACTGCCTGGCTTGAACAAATAATTCTCCATGCCATTAAGCCTAGATCGCCAGCGGATAGGCTGAGGGCTAATAAAGTACCTCTTGTAGCCAGAGTCTTCCACGAAGGTACTTTCCTTGAAGGAAGTGGCTGGTTAAGAATAAGATTTGATCCTAAGGGAATTAATGCAGGAACAGAAAACAGAAAACCAAATACCACATGTTCTCATTTGTAAGTGGAAGCCACACATCAGGTACTCATGGACATAAGGATGGTAATAGTGCATACTGGGGACTCCTAGAGCTGGGGTCGGGGGTGGGCAAGGGTTGAAAAACTAATTGTTGGCCGGGAGTGGTGGCTCATGCCTGTAATCCCAGCACTTTGGGAGGCTGAGGCAGGCGGATCACCTAGGGTCGGGAGTTCGAGACCAGCCTGACCAACATGGAGAAACCCCGTCTCTACTAAAAATACAAAAATTAGCCAGGCATGGTGGTGCATGCATGTAATCCCAGCTACTCAGGAGGCTGAGGCAGGAGAATCGCTTGAACCTGGGAGGCAGAGGTTGCAGTGAGCTGAGATCGCGCCATTGTACTCCAACCTGGGCAACAAGAGTGAAACTCCATCTCAAAAAAAAAAAAAAAAAAAAAAAAAAAAAAAAAGAAAGAAAGAAAGAAAAGAAAAACTGACTGTTGGGTACTATGCTCAGTACCTGGGCAATATACTCAGGTAACAAACCTGCACATGTACCCCTGAACCTAAAATAAAAATTAAAAAAAGATTTGCGAATCTGGATTCTCAACTCAAAAATCATCTTAATCTCATCTAATTACTAATATTCATATCTTAACCTTTGGCGGCTTCAATTTTTTAACTTTTTAAAAGTTTTTTAATTTTTATTTTTTGAGACAGGGTCTCTCTCTGCCACCCAGGCTGGAGTGCAACGGCACAATCTCGGTTCACTTCAACTTCCACCTCCTGGGCTCAAGCTGTCCTCCCCACCTCAGCCTCCTGAGTGGGTGGGACTATAGGCATGCACCACCATGCTGGCTAATTTTTGTATTTTTTGTAGAGGTGGGGTTTTGGTATGTTTTCCAGGCTGGTTTCGAACTTTTGGACTCAAGTGATCCTCCCACCCTGGCTTCCCAGAGTGTTGGGATTACAAGTGTGAGCCACTGTTCCTGGCCCTAATTTTTTTTTTTTTTTTTTTTTTTTGAGATGGAACCTTGCGGGCCGGGCACGGTGGCTCACGCCTGTAATCCCAGCACTTTGGGAGGCCGAGGCGGGCGGATCACAAGGTCAGGAGATTGAGACCACGGTGAAACCCCGTCTCTACTAAAAAAATACAAAAAACTAGCCGGGCGTGGTGGCGGGCGCCTGTAGTCCCAGCTACTCAGGAAGCTGAGGCAGGAGAATGGCGTGAACCCAGGAGGCGGAGCTTGCAGTGAGCTGAGATCCGGCCACTGCACTCCAGCCTGGGCGACAGAGCGAGACGCTGTCTCCAAAAAAAAAAAAAAAAAAAGAGAGATGGAATCTTGCTCTGTCGCCCAGGCTGGAGTGCAGTGGTGCGATCTCGGCTCACTGCAAGCTCCGCCTCCTGGGTTCACGCCATTCTCCTGCCTCAGCCTCCCGAGTAGCTGGGACTACACCTGCCACCGCGCCTGGCTAATTTTTTGTATTTTTAGTAGAGACGGGGTTTTACAGCGTTAGCCAGGATGGTCTCAATCTCCTGACCTCGTGATCCGCCCGCCTCGGCCTCCCAAAGTACTGGGATTACAAGCGTAAGCCACTGCGCCCGGCCTCCTGGCCCTAATTTTTTAATGATAAGGTGGTTTCGTGCTGTAATCACAGCACTTTGGGAGGCTGAAGTGGGAGGACTGCTTGAGGCCAGGCGTTTGAGACCAGTGTAGGCAACATAGTGAGACCCTGTCTCTACAGTCAAAAAAATAAAAACAAAAAAGATGGTTTTGTGTTCGACTATGGGTTTCTTTACCCTGTTCTTGGTCAGACTTGCCCGCAAGTGAAAAAGAGGGGCCAGGAAGCTTTCTCCAGGTGGCAAAGAGGGGTTATTACTGCAATTAGGTGTTAAATGTCATCGCCAGAATAAGGGCAGTCCTTGCCTTAGGAATCAGATTGTATTTGCCCATTGCATAAGTCTCAAGGCCACAAGGGGACTATCTCCCGGTGGGGTGACCCAGTGACCTGAAGCTCTCCCTTCTTCCCCAGCCTCCCACTTAGAATTTCTCTCCATGCTTCTGTCCTTTCCTCTGTAGTCTTCCTCTTGGGTCTGCTGGGATGTTTCCCTCCCTTACCACAGCTCCAAAGTCTCACCTTGGGGGCAAGCAAGGCCGGTTTTGTCTCTTCATCTTTGGGATCTGTGAGACTCTGAGGAAACCAGAGGATACTGAGCCAGTTTGAGAGAGAGGCTGGGGGAAGCCAGGGGTGAGTGCGGTGTTCTGCGGGGACTCAGGGAGATGGAGGCCTGTGAAACAGGCTGCTGGCAGTGGGTTGAAGCAGGCTGGCCATGGAGGGCATGGGGCACCTGGGAAAAAAAACAGACAGGATGCCCTGTTCCTGTAGCATGGGGACCCTCTCCTAAAGCAGCCTCCATTGCACCATCTGAAAGTGTTTCCTTCCACTCACTCTTCCGCTCCAGAGACTTTGACTATCCTGCTGCCTTTGAGGGGAGCCTTGAGCCAAGGAGGCCGTATCTCCAGGTATGTTATAGGCCAACAAGTTTCTGCAGATTGTCTTCAGATATTTTTTTGAGCCAGAGTTTCACTCTGTCACCCAGGCTGGAGTGCAGTGGTGCGATTTTGGCTCACTGCAACCTCTACCTCCCAAGTTCAAGCGATTCTCCTGCCTCAGTCTCCTGAGTAGCTAGGATTACAGGTGCCCGCCACCACGCCCGGCTAATTTTTTTGTATTTTTAGTGGAGGCAGGAGTTTCACCATGTGGTCAGGCTGGTCTCGAACTCCTGACCTCAAGTGATCTGCCTGCCTCGGTCTCTCAAAGTGCTGGGATTACAGGTGTGAGCCACCGCACCCAGCCTTGTCTTCAGATCTAACCACCACAGTGGCTGAAAGATTTGAGTAAATGTTGAAAGCATAACTATCTCCAATTTGAGGGACTGTCTAGTTGAGCAATTTTTCATTAAACAACCAACAAATATTTATTGCACGCCTACCATATGTATGTCAGGACTCATAGCCCTGCAGATGTATCAGAGAGCAAAACAGACACAGATCTCTACCTGCCTTCATAGAACGGCAGGAGATAGACAATAAACAAAATAGATGGGGACACGTGACAGTAGGTTAGAAAATCAACAGTGCTATGGAGGAAAAGAACACAGGAAGAGTAAAAGAGAAATGGGCTCAGAGTGAGGATACGCTTAAATTGTACTTAGGGTGGTTAGGGAAGGTCTCATTGAAAACATGACATCTGAGCCAAGACTTGAAGGAGGGGAGGGAGTTAACCATGCAGTTTTTCTAGGGAAGAGCATTCTTGCACAACAAACAGCAAGTACAAATGCCCTGAGGCAGCCGTGGGCCAGGCCTGCGTTGGGGAGGTCAGGCAGGAGCGAGGCTGGAGCAGTATGAGAAGGGGAGCAGTCAGGTGAGAGGTCAGACAAGCCAGAGAGAGGCTAGATCGTGTGGACTTGGGCTTTTCCTCTGGGTCTGATGGGAGGCTCTGGAGGATTTTGACAGAGCAAGGACAAGTCTGTTTTTAGTTGCTTTTTTTTTGAGATGGAGTTTCACTCTTGTTGCTCAGGCTGGAGTACAATGGCTTGGTCTCGGCTCACTGCAACCTCCGCCTCTCGGGTTCAGGCGATTCTCCTGCCTCAGCCTCAGCCTGCCTGGGACCTGTAGTCCCAGCTACTGGAGAGGCTGAGGCAGATAATTGCTTGAACCCGGGAGGCGGAGGTTGCAGTGAGCCGAGATCATGCCATTGCACTCCAGCCTGGGCAACAGAACAAGATCTTGTCCCCTACCCCCTCCCCCTCCCAAAAAAAGATACGACTCTAAGATTTTTGAAAAGAGGTTAACAGCTTGGGTGTGGTAGTCACACCTATAAACCTAGCACTTTGGGAAGCTGAGAAGGATTGCTTGAGCCCAGGAGTTCGAGACCAACCTGGGCAACATGGTAAAACCCTGTCTGTAGAAAAAAATGCAAAAACTAGCCAGTTGTGGTGGTGGGAGGCAGAGGTGGGAGGATCAATTGTGCCTGAAAGATCGAGGCTGCAGTGAGATGTGATTGTGCTACTGTACTCCAGCCTGGATGACACAGTGAGACCCTTTTTCAACAAGAAAAAAGAGAGAAGCCCAACTCGTTAAGGGGCAGGGGAGGCAGTGGTATTAAAGCCCAGAGGGGGTCTCTATGTGCACAGAGAGTTGTCCCACACAAACAGCAGCTACTATCAACCTGTGGCTTGGCAGGAAGAGAGCTGGGAAAATGGAAACTCCAACCTCGCTCTCCTCCCACCCTTCCATCTCCGGCTGAGGCCTCTTACTGGATGAATCCCATTGGAAACTCAACGGCAAGGGAGCCGTGGCTTTACCGCACAGTCATCTTTCCTGGGTGTGGAGCAGGGAGGGAGGAGAGTAGAATGTCCTCCATGGTGTTAAAAGCAAGCCAAGGAGTTTAGATTTGAGGTGACAGTGAATGAGAAAGATGTGAACAGAGAAGCACTATGGTAAGTTGTACTTAGGGATTTTAAAAGTAGTGACAGGATTATCTCCAAAGAAGATATAGAAGTGGCAAAGAAAATAAAAATAAATAAATGAAAAAAAAAACATAAAAGTAATGACAGGATTAAGTGGGGAGTCAGGGAGAACTTTGAGGAGGATACTCTTTGATGATTAAGGGCCCGAACTAAGTGACAATGGAGAGAAAAAGAATCATTCTTATATAACAGGGTCATGCTGAGAGCTGGGCATTGTTCAGAGAGCTTCACAGGCACGTTCTCTGGAAATGCTCACGAACACATCTAGCTGTCTCACGATCCTTAAATAATGCATGGAAATGGTTTAGGACAGAGTCCAGCATACAAACATAATAAATGTTATTAGTTGTCATGCTCATTTTAAAGATCATTAAAGAAAACAAACAGAAAAATATCTGAGCCAAGAGGTTGCCCAACTCTGACATCCAAACACAGACACATTCTGATCCCAGCTCCCATGTTCCCAAGGTCTTGTCCAACCACACTGTGTTTTCTTTAGTGCTGTGAGAAACGTTTCAAAGTAAGAACGAGTAAGACTTGAAGACAGACATGGGCCAGCGCCTGCAAGCTGGGAACAAATAGGACAGAAGCCAATGGCAAGGGAGAGGCCGAAGTTGGAGAGGGAAGAGATAAATGTGGAAACAATTTGCTGAGGAAGGCAGGGACAAGTAGCATTAAGGGGACAGCTGGTTGGGTTAGATTTAAAGGGAAGAAAAGGTCCTGTGGGAAAGATGACACCACTAGTAGGTGGAGGAAGGGCCTCAGGAATTAAATGCAATATAATATCTACTAGTGACTAAGGGCTTATCAAAAGATCAGATACCGTCTTCATTTTTACTTTGAAAGTCCTCAAAAAATTGATCAAAGTCTGGGTGTGGTGGCTCACACCTGTAATCCCAGCACTTTGGGAGGCCAAGACAGGAGGGTCATTTGAGGCCAAGCAATGCAGTGAGACCCTGTCTTTAATAAATAAATAAATAAATAAATAAATAAATAAATACAATCTATCAAAGTGTTAACTCTCCTCTTCCTAGGGAATTTATCTAACAGAAGTCCAGGAAGATCAAGGCGGAAGGATCACTTGAGGCCAGGAGTTTGAGACCAGCCTGGGCAACAGAGCAAGACCCTCATCTCTACAAAAAATTAAAATAAATTAGCCAGGCATGGTGGTGCACATCTGTAGTCTCAAGCACTTAGCAGGAGGATTGCTTGAGCTCAGGACTTTGAGGCTGCAGTGAGCTATGACTGCACCACTGCACTCCCGCCTGTGTGACAGAATGACATACTGTCTCTAAAGAGGAAAAAACTGAAAAAAAGCCCAGGAGCCAGGGAAGACTTTCAACACATATTTTGTTGAATGAACGAAGTGATCCAGGCTTTTGTGCGCATTTAATTTCACCTCTAGGTGCTGATCCAGTTTGTGGTATAGTGTTCTGGAGGTCCAACATCATCTACTTCCTGCCCCTCAGAGGTACGCTTATGTTGTGTGTGCATCAACATCAGGATAGCCTCCTGAATGAACCTAAATTCAGTTAACGTAAATTTGCATTAAAACTAATATTAGGCTTTGGATTATGTATCTGAGTTGTTTTGCATGATCTCCATTGCCCACAGATTTCCTTATATCATTTTTTAGAGTCTTTTGAAATGCACTCTAATCTACTAATTCATTCCATTTTGACCACTCTCTTATGTGAATTGTTGGAATCAGACTAGTTTGGTCACCATTTTCTAGATATGCATTCACATTTAACGCTGTTGGGCTTCCTAAGTGGTGACTTGGAAGGCCTTACTAAATTTTATTTTCCTCTCATTCGCAGACAGTTTAAAAAAAAAAAAAAAAGCTTTCCATGCTTAAGCAAATTCTTAAACTTTATTAGCCTTAGTTCCTCTTTCTTTATTGAGACAGGGTCTTGCTCTGTTGCCAAGCTGGAGTGCAGTGCTACCACCATAGCTCATGACAGCCTTGAACTCCTGGGATCAAGTGATCTCCTGCCTCAGTCTCTCCAATAGCTCGAACTACAGGCACCCAACACCATGCATGGGGTAATTTTTTCATTTTTTGTGGAGAGAGGGTCTCACTACGTTCAAGACCAGCCTTGAACTCCTGGGCTCAAGCGATCCTCCTGCCTTGGTCTTCCAAAGTGCCGATAGTACAGATGAGAGCCACTACAACCGGCCTAGTTTCCTTTCTTAAAATGGGAATAACACAGTCTAAGACTTGCCTGTGGTAAATGAGATTACACATATACTTATGTGGGTTTTCAAATGTCAGCTCTCTGATGTACTAGCTGTGCAATCTTGTGTAAGTCTCCTACTTTTCAGGTCCCATTTTCCTCTTTCGTGAAATGTGGCCAAGGGAGAAAGGACTTTGCAGTGTTTGTGTTTCCGTCTAAGGTAATACTGTCTACTTGGGATTGCAGTCCAGCCACCACTTACCAGCTATATGCTCTTGGGCCATACTCAAATCCCTCCGCGCCTCAGCTTTCTCCTTGTGCAGTGAGCCTATCATCAACATCTGAGAGCTGTTTATCCAGTCAGGAGTTGCTTGCCACCGGCTAAGACATTGGTTCCCTTGAAAATGCAACCCTGTAGCTTAATGTCACCTGCTGTTAAGACTTTCCAACATTTACTTACCATCTAGCTTTCTTGTGGTGAAACTCAAGTTATTTCCATTTACCCAAAAGCAAACCTCAGTGTGTACGTAAGGAATGGCTTGGATTGAATTGTGTGAGGAATACACCGATTCTTGCCTTGTTTGGAGACCACTTCTGGCGGGTACCCACTAAGGACTTGCTCCTGGACAGCGTATTTCCTTTTCCTCCTCCTGGTAGGCACATGCGAGTTGTATCTGAGTTTTTTGACATCTGGGAGTTGAATGGGGAAGATATTCTCCCTCTCATTAGAAATCTTTTTTCCTATTCAAAATCTAGAAAGAGTATTTGTCATGAACGTGACAGTAAGTCGTAAAAGGACTCCCAGGGCGCTTGCAAAGGAAAACTCATGTCATCATGTTTTGTTTTTTTGTTTTTTGAGACAGGGTCTTGCTCTGCTGCCTAGGCTGGAGAACAGTGCTGTGGTCATGGGTCACTGCAGCCTCGATCTCCCAGGCTCTAGCCATTCTCTTGCCTCAGCCTCCCAAGTAGCTGGGGCTGTAGGTACACACCTACCATGCCTGGCTATTTTTTATTTTTTTATTTTTTGTAGCGATGGGGTCTCACTATGTTGCTCAGGCTGGTCTCGAACTCCTGGGCTCAAGCAATCCTCTGGCCTTGGCCCCCCAAACCACTGGGATGACAGGTGTGAGCCACTGTGTCTGAGCTCGTGTCATCATCTCCGATCTCCTGTAATGGTTACTATGCTGCCAACCACCAGAACTGTAATTTCAGACAATGACCAGAGCTTGGAATATAAATTCTTGTTAATATCTTTTGGGGGTTTTTATCTTATGCCCTTGTTACAAAATGAAATGCACAACTCCTTGGTCAATCATTGAAAGTTTAAATTCTCCCCTGATGTCTTTGTCATTTGGTAACATTGGTAATCTTGCAGCATCAGATCACACTGTACCATAGTTATCAATGCACTGTAACTTCAAATAATCAAGTTGTTGCAAGCAGTTACTCATGTTAACAATCTAGCTACCAGCTTGTATGCCCTACCTTATTTGTTGGCACAACCTCGGCAAGCCCCAAATGAGATTTTTGTGATTATTTTTTATTTCATCCCAACTTCATCTTGCAGACTTAATGTCCTACATATTTCTGAACTTGTCTCTTCACTATCCTTATAACCAATGCCCTCATATATCTTTTCCATTTCAGGGGTCTGTTAAGTGCCTCTTGGTCTTAACTTTCTCAAATCCATCCTAAAATAGAAAATGATTCCTTCCTGGCTTAGAATCCTTCAACTGCTACCAATTTCAGCTTCTGACATCATGGTCCCATCCTCTCCGAAGTCACCCCAAGTAGTCACACTAAATTTCAGATTCCTTAAACTAAAAATTATATTTATGTCTTGGCCCTCTGTTGTTTCTATGTCTGAAATCCCTTTACACACATTGTAGCCTGGATAACCTGAACTTCCCTAACATTTGCCCCACGCAGAGGCAAGTTGATCCTCCTATCTCTGCCCTAAATCGTGTCATTATTTGCTTACATCTGTTTCCCCTAAGAGACGCTGAAGTCTTTGATGGCAAAGCTGTGGCTCATTTCCCACTCCTTTTTTTTTTTTTTTTTAAATCACCATCACTTGTTACTGCTTGCTGAGTTAACAGATGTAAGGAGTTAACTTACTGATGCACTAGCTCAAACATGTTTAGATTGTTACCTCACAGATACATATTTTTTTGAGACAGAGTCTTGCTCTGTTGCCCAGGCTGGAGTGCAGTGGTACGATCTCTGCTCACTGCAGCCTCCGCCTCCGGGGTTCAAGCAATTCTGCCCTCAGCCTCTCAAGCAGCTTGGACTACAGGCGCGCACCGCCGCACGTGGCTAACATTTTGTATTTTTAGTAGAGACGGGGTTTCACCATGTTGGCCAGGATGGTCTTGATCTCCTGACCTCATGATCCGCCCGCCTTGGCTTCCCAAAGTGCTGGGATTAGAGGCGTGAACCACCACGCCTGGACAGCCTTACAGATATCTGTATCTATTTATAAATACATATAAAAGCTTTTGGCCAGGCGCGTTGGCTCACGCCTGTAATCTCCAGCACTTCGGCAGGCCGAGGCGGGTGGATAACCTGAGGCCAGGAGTTTGAGACCAGCCTGGCCAACACGGTGAAACCCCCGTCTCTACTAAAAATATAAAAATTAGCCGGACGTGGTGGCACGTGTCTGCAATTCCAGCTACTCGGGAGGCTGAGGCTGCAGTGAGGTGAGATCGCGCCACTGCACTCCAGCCTGGGCGACAGAGCAAGACCCTGTCTCAAGAAAATAAAATAAAAGCTTTTGCTATTTGGTGTAAACAAAAGCCAACTGTATACGGTGCTTACTATATGCCAGGAACACATTAATTCATAAATCCTCACCACTTTATGAGGCAGGCACAAATATTGTCTGTTTACTAGTGAGGAATTATCTACGGTTTACTGGTAAGGAAAACTGAGACCCACAGGTTGTGACTTGCTCAAGGTCAAGCTGGTGGAGCCAAGACAAGGTGCAGGCAGTGAGTCCTGCCCCAGAGTCTGACCTGAACCACATTTAACCTCTATGTGGTGTGTGGGTTATTGCCATGAGTAAGAATCAGAACGCGAACGCGCACTCCAGGAAGGCAGGGACAGCATTTAGGGTTACCGCTGTACTTCAGGGGTCACAGCAGGGCAGGCTGGATGCGCTGAGGAAACTCATAGTTAGGTCAGAAGCCTGGCAAGACAAGGGAATTCTCTGGTCCTCGTCCACCTCTCCAACCTCACATCCTACTAGTCTTCCAAGAGGATTCTAACTACACATGGCTCCCGAGTTTCCGGCTTCTCTTCTCAGGGAGGGTCTGCGGCCCGTCTGCACCGCCTTCTCCCCGCAATCCCGTTTTCCTGTCCATGCCCGGACGGATCCGGCCGAGCCGTCAGCCGCAGCTGCGCGCTGCTCCCCCGACTCGCACCCCCTCGGCGAAGCGCTGCATTTTATGTAATTTTCTACCAGGCTGCTGGCTTCTGGGGGCTGCAGCGGGGTCTCGGCGGCCTTCAGCGCCGCAGACGCTCCGGCAACGCCGGTATCCGAGGCCCCCGCCCTAGGCGCGCGGGTCCGGGCGGCGTTCCCCTGTGCGGGAGGCGCGGCGAGCCAATCCTCGCTTCCAAAGCTTTCGCGTCCTCGAAGCGAGGGGTCTATCGTGGGGGGCAAAACGCGCTGGCCCCAGACGACCGGTTCGTGAAATCACCCTTCCGAGCGACCCGGAGCCGGCGACCCTGCCGAACCCGGGCTCGGGGCCCTTGCGGTCCCGCGGGGGGCGGCGGTGACTCGCCCCCTCCGGCGGCCGCGCTTCCGCCCCCGGCACCCGCACGCTGCCGGACCGCCCGGCGTCGCGCCGCCGCCTCACAAAGCCTGGGCGGCCGCCTCATCGCGCGCAGGGATCCGAGCCACGCGCCCTCCCCTCCCCCACTCGCCGCCGCTACCGTGGGCGCCCAGGTCTTTGGCCCCGCGTCACGTTCTCCTCATCGAGTCCCCGGAGACAGAGAGCGGAGCGAGGCTCGCCTTCCCGGACGGGACGCGAGCTCCAGTCCTCCCTTGGCGCCGAGGCCCCTGCCCCCCACGGAGGGACTACTTTCCGTCTCCTGTGAGGCACTACTTCCTCCCCCGCGGAGGCGTCGGACCAGGCGGCGCGCACGGCATGGCGGCGGCAGCGGCGGCGGCGGCGGCGGCGGCGCGCGCCTGAGGAGAGGGGACGCCAGCCCGGTCAGGCCTCGGCGCGGCCTACACGCTCCGCTCGCTCGCTCGCTCCCGCCTCCCGCCCCGTGTCCGGCCATGGCGGAGCCCTCGTCCGCCCGACGCCCGGTGCCTCTCATCGAGTCGGGTAAGACGCGAGGCCGTGCCACCCCCGTCCTGGCGCTCCCAGCTGCTTCGGCTTCCCCGGCTCCCCCGGCCCCGTACCGGTCCCGGTCCCGGTCCCGGTCCCGGTCCCGGGCCCCGTCCCCTCCCTGCCCGGGCTTGATCCAACTCCCTGTCTTCCCGCAGAGCTGTACTTCCTCATCGCCCGGTACCTATCGGCGGGCCCGTGTCGGAGAGCGGCCCAGGTGAGTGCGGGCCCGCGGGCCGCTGCGGACTTGGTGTCCCCGCCGCCGCCGGGGGTCGCGGGTGGAGGGCGGGGGTGAAGCGGGAGCGCCCCGGGCCCGGCCCCAC
The DNA here is from genome assembly GCF_047675955.1 of Chlorocebus sabaeus. Taxonomy (NCBI): domain Eukaryota; kingdom Metazoa; phylum Chordata; class Mammalia; order Primates; family Cercopithecidae; genus Chlorocebus; species Chlorocebus sabaeus. The sequence goes on along the minus strand of NC_132905.1, from coordinate 93,335,733 downwards.
CCCTGACCGCGCGTCTCTCGGCCGCAGGTGCTGGTGCAGGAGCTGGAGCAGTACCAGGTCTGTGCCCGCCCGTCCCCGCGCTCCCTCGCGTCCCTCCTCCCGACCTTGCCCTGAGGGATGCTCGCCCGCGCCCCCCGCCCGCCCCGCGCCCCCCGCCCGCCCCGCGCCGGAGCGGTGGTCACTCGTGTGCGTTTCGTGTCTTTCCAGTTGTTGCCGAAGAGGTTGGACTGGGAGGGCAACGAGCACAACAGGAGCTACGAGGAGTTGGTGAGCATTGGGCACGTTTGCTCCCCGGGTTCTCCGTGCACCGCCCCCCGCCCCTGCCCCTGCCCCTTCCCCTCGCGGGGACCCCGGCCCGTGGGGTGCAAAGTGTGAGCCGCACTGGAGGGCGGCCCCAGGACAGCTGCCTTCCCCGCTGAATATTTTGTTTTGTTTTTGAGGCGGCCAGGTTTGTTTTGGCAGGAAACAGTCATGGGGGGCGGCGCGGGGCGGAGCGGTGGGGGCGACTCGCGGAGGTCCTGCGGCAGGGGTGGGGCTCCAGGTGCGGCCGCCTCTGCGGGGTGTGGCGTGCGCAGCCAGCCATTCAACGGGGCGGTTTCATCCGCGCCCCCCACCTCCACCGCGCTTGTAACTCGCGCTCTGATTGGCCTCTCCTGTCTTGCCCCGCCCGGGTCTGTCCCCCACTTGTTCCTTAGGAATAGAATCATTGGTCTCTGAAGGTGGAGAAATGTTCTTGTGTTGAGCTTTTTATTTTTTGTTTTGTCCGCAGCAGCGTCATAAAAATCTTGCAGCTGTGTGAATATGCTCCTGTAATACTTGTGCTCTTTTCTCCTGTACAATATTTGTTGAACGCCGTAGAAAGTTGATGAGTTTCACACTGATCTTGCTGTAGATAATAAAGTGCTTTAAATAGACACTTTTTTTTTGAGCTCGGTTAATCGTGCATTACAGTCTCATTTCTTTTGTGAACCTGGTTAATATCGCTATATAACTTGCTTTTATCTGTAGTTAACAGCAGTTGCAGGGATTCGTTTGTTTTTACTGGAGACATTTTTCAGGAATGTATTTTTGCCATTTGGTTATTAGGACAAAGGAAATTCGTTGATTGCCAGGCCATGTTCAGCATCTTGTATAAGGAAAACAATTGAGAGGGAAAAGAGCTTCTGAGTGATCTTTTGCCACAGTTTGAAGACCTGTAACCCTTAAGCGGTAGAGTATGGTAGCAAGTGAAAAGAAGAAAAAACAGTTTTAGAAGATTACCGGTTTTGAATTAGAGACAACAAAAGAAACCAGAGGATATGTTATTTTCGTGAGCACTTAAAACTTGAAGCCTGGTGCAAGTAGCAAGTAATTTTAATATTTGCCTTCTTAGATTTTGAAGTAAACACTTAAAAGTGGATGTTTTCAAGAGAATGAGTTATAGAAATTTTGATGATGGCAATTTGTTTTCTTGAGTTTGACATTTTGAGATAGGTTTTTTGTAAATGTTGAGGAAACATTTAAAGGACGCCCTCTTTTAGTTTTCTCCACAGATAATATAGCCTTATCGGTGAAGCGGAAAAGCATTGTTGGTTATGATGCTGTAGTCGTGCTACCTGAGAGAAAATAACTTGAAACAAATGTAGTGCTGTAACTACTGGAAAAGTTACTTTTAAAATACATTTATAGGGGCTGGGTGCAGTGGCTCATAGCTGCAATCCCAGCACATTAGGAGGCCGAGGCGGGAGGAGCACTTGAGGCCAGGAGTTCCAGACCAGCTCTGCCTCCACAAAAAATAAGTAACAGAAAAATTAGGCGGATGTGGTGGTGCGTGCCTGTGAGTCCCAGCTATTTCGGAGGCTGAGGCGGAAGGATCACTTGACTCTGCGAGTTTGAGGCTGCATTGAACTATTCTCCTGCCACTGCACTCCAGCCTGGGAGATGGAGCAAGGCCTAGTTTCTTAAACCAAAACAAAAAACCAAAAAAATTTATATAAGATTTTTGGCTTTTGTTGCTAGAATTGCTTAAAACCCTACTTACTGTTGTTTAAAGTCATTTAAATTCTGTGATAATATGGCTGTGATTTGACTGTGACATATGGCATCTCTTATTTCCTCCCTGATTTGGTCTGTCTGGTGGGTATCCTTTCTTTTTACCTTCCTCTCTGCTCTCCAGTCCTCCAGGACTAAATGATGATGAACCTCCTGTGTAGAGAATTATTCTTTTGTTAATGGTATATGTATACCTTCTAAACTTTCAAAGTCTTTTTGAAATACCTTATTAAGAAGTATTCCAGGCAAGCTGTGGTGCTTGCACCTGTAATTCCAGCACTTTGGTGGGATGCTTGAGGCCAGGAGTTCCAGATCTTCCTGAAGTGAGGTCAAGGATGCAGTGAGCTCTGTTCAAGCCACTGTGCTCCAGCCTAGGTGAGCGAGACCCTGTCTGAAAACAAAAGCAACAACAAAGTTATTTCAAATGTACACAGATGAGAATAATATAATGCACCCCTCTATACCAGCAACAAATTTGAATTATTATTTTTTTTGAGACAGTCTGGTTTGAGGAGCAACCTTGGCTCACTGCAACCTCTGCCTTCTGGGTTCAAGTGATCCTTCTGCCTCAGCCTCCTGAGTAGCTGGGATTACAGGCACCTGGCTAATTTTTGTATTTGTAGTAGAGAAGGGGTTTCACTATGTTGCCAGGCTGGTCTTGAACTCCTGACTTCAGGTGGTCTGCCCGCCTCTGCGTCCCAAAGTGCTGGGATTACAGGCGTGAGCCACTGCGCCTGGCCAACAAATTTGGATTTTGAACATTACTAACTTGCTATATTTACTTAGGTTTCTGTTTGAGGTATACATATGTTTTAATAAACTATCAATGGAAATCTTCAAACAAAAGCAATAGAATAATGACCCACCCTTTGGAAAATAATGGTGCCTGTTTTCCAACTTCAGTGATTATGAGAGAATGTTGCATATTGCCTGCTCCCTTGTTTTTAAGCAAATTCCAGAAAGTCGTTCATTTCATTGGTTAATGTGTTGAAATGTTTTAAGGCAAATTCCAGACGTTACATTTCATCTCTAAATTTGTCGGAGTTCTTCTCTAAAAAATAAGGATCCTTATTATACCATCAAGTGCCAATATCACAGAGTCCATATCCAGATTTTCTTTTTGTTCCCTAGGTGTCTTTTTACAATTAGTTTTATTTAGTCTTCAGACAAGGTCCATACATGCACTGATTGTTTTCTCTCCCCGCCCCACACTGGGTCTCACTTTGTTACCCGGGCTGGGGTGCAGTGGTATGATCACAGCTCACTGAAACCTCCATTTCCCAGGCTCAAGCAATCTTCCCACCTCAGCCCTCCGCCTCCTGAGTAGCTGGGACCACAGGCATGTGCCACCACGCCTGGCTAAGTTTTTTTTTTTTTTTTCCCCCTAGAGAAGAAGACTCACTATGTTGTCCAGGCTGGTCTCAAATGCTCCTGCCAAAGTTGGAATTACAGGTGTGAGCCACCACACCTGCCCTGATTTTTGTTTTGTTTTTTTGAGATGGAGTCTCACTCTATCGCCTGGCTGGAGTGCAGTGGCGCGATCTCGGCTCACTGCAACCTCCGCCTCCTGGGTTCAAACGATTTTCCTGCCTCAGCCTCCCAAGTAGCTGGGACTATAGGCACGTACCACCACGCCCAGCTAAGTTTTGTATTTTTAGTAGACACGGGGTTTCACCATGTGGGCCAGGATGGTCTCCATCTCTTGACCTTGTGACTTGCCTGCCTCAGCCTCCCAAAGTGCTGGGATTATAGGCATCATTCACCGCACCCGTCCCCTGTCCTGATTATCTTCAATCTCTTCTTATCTTGAATAGTCTTGTTTCTGTGTCATTGATTTACTGGAGACCGAATCATTTATCCTGTAGAATGTTTTACATCCTGTATTTTCTGTATTTGTCTCATTGTTCCTCATGATGTTAACTTGTTCCTTTTTCTCAGTGGTTTTCATCTTCGGATTAGAATCATCTGGGGAGGTTTATAAAATCTGGTTGTCCAGAGTATGCCCCAAACCAGTTATATCAGAATTTTTGTGGTAGGACTGGACATCAGTATTTTTAAAAGCTTTTTAGATGATTCTAGTATTAGTGTTTATAAAGCCACAATTTATTTATTTATTTATTTATTTATTTATTTATTTATTTATTTTTTTGAGAGGGAGTCTTGCTCTGTCGCCCGGGCTGGAGTGCAATGGCCGAATCTCAGCTCACTGCAAGCTCCGCCTCCCAGGTTTACGCCATTCTCCTGCCTCAGCCTCCCGAGTAGCTGGGACTACAGGCGCCCGCCACCTCGCCCGGCTAGTTTTTTGTATTTTTTTTTTTAGTAGAGACGGGGTTTCACCGTGTTCGCCAGGATGGTCTCGATCTCCTGACATCGTGATCCGCCCGTCTCGGCCTCCCAAAGTGCTGGGATTACAGGCTTGAGCCACCGCGCCCGGCCGCCACAATTTATTTTAAACTTGTGATCATGCTGTTATTCCAACCTGTATTTAGGGGCAAGAGTATTTTTGGTACTTTTGCTTTTTTTTTTTTTTTTTTGAGACAGGGTGTCACTCTGTCACCCAAGCTGGAGTGCAGTGGTATGATCTTGGCTCACTGCAACCTCTGCCTCCCAGGTTCATGCAATTCTCCTGCCTCAGCCTCCTGAGTAGCTGGGATTACAGACATGTACCTCTATGCCTGGCTACTTTTTGTATTTTTAGTAGAGACGGGGTTTCACCATGTTGGCCCAGTAAGTCTTGAACTCCTGACCTTCAGTGATCACCTGCCTTGGCCTCCCAAAGTGCTGGGATTACAGGCATGAGTCACCTTGCCAGGCCTACTTTTGCTTTATATAAGAATTGAAGTCATGTGGGGTGACTAAGGCTATACAGAGACTGGAGAGTCTGAGGTGGGAGGATCACTTGGTGCCAGGGGTTTGAGAGCAGCCTGGGCAACATAAGCAATGCCTCATCTGTGGAAAAAAATTTTACAAAACCTTGGTTTACAGGTGTGAGCCTCCTTGTCCAGCTCCCAAGTTTCTGGTCTCTACCTGCACTGCTGTATTGCTAGACTGTGTCTCATCAGTCACACTGCTATCATCAAGTGTTCCCAAGTTACAAATGAAATACCTATAGAATGATAGATCTCTATAGTCAATCGCAATACAGAATCCGTAGAGGAAAGAAATTAGCTACCCTCAGGATGAAGGGTCTTTAGAGTTCCACTGTGAAACTAAATAATAATGGGATTAGGCAGGAGAATCACTTGAACCTAGGAGGTGGAGGTTGCAGTGAGCCAAGATTGTGCCACTGTACTCCAGCCTAGTGACAGAATGAGACTCCGTCTCAAAAAAAAAAAAAAAAAAGAAAAAAAATTAAAGGTAACTAGTCTCAGTTCTTCTTCTTTTTTTTTTTTTTGAGTTCTGGTCTCTTGTTGCCCAGGCTGGACTGCAGTGGCACGGTAATGAATGGCTCACTGCAACCTCAAACTCCTGGGGCACAGGTGATCCTCCTGCCTCAGTGTCCCAAGTAGCTGGGACTACAGGAGTGCATAGCCACACCCAGATAAGGTTTTTTTTTTTTTTCTTTTCTAGACAGAGTCTTGTGCTGTCGCCCAGGCTGGAGTGAAGTGGTGCCACCGGGCTCACTGCAACCCCTGCCTCCTGGGGCAGTTCTCCTGTCTCAGCCTCCCGAGTAGCTGGGCCTACAGGTGCATGGGATTATGCCCAGCTAATTTTTGTATGTAAAAAAAAAAAATTATTTTTTTAGATGGAGTCTCGCTCTGTCGACAGGCTGGAGTGCAATGTCACAATCTTGGCTCACTGCAGCCTCCGCCTCCTGGGTTCAAGCGATTCTCCTGCCTCAGCCTCCTGAGTAGCTGGGACTATAGGCATGCACCACCACGCCCAGCTAATTTTTGTATTTTTAGTAGATACGGGGTTTCACCATGTTGGCCAGTGTGGTCTCGATCTCTTGACCTTGTGATCCACCTACCTCAGCCTCCCAAAGTCCTGGGATGACAGACGTGAGCCACCGCACCAGGCCTAATTTTTGTATTTTTAGTAGAGATGGGGTTTGACCATATTGGTCAGGCTGGTGTCTCAAACTCCTGACCTCAGGTGATCCACCCACCTTGGCCTCCCAAAGTGCTGGGATTACAGGTGTGAACTACTGTGCCTGGCTGACTGTGTTACCTTAAAAGACAGTAGTTACTAGTTTCCATAGGCTCACCCAACAACAAGTTATTTGTATCTAAGGGATAAAAGTTGAGTGATATGTGTATTTTTGGATCATGTGTCTCCTTACGAATTTTTGCTAGCTTACTGTATTGATTCCTGAGAAAGATTTGTTAAAATCTCCAACTACAGCAGGATGTGGTGGCTCACACCTTTAATCCCAGCACTTTGGGAGGCCAAGGCGGGCAGATCACTTGAGGTCAGGAGTTCAAGACCAGCCTGACCAACCTGGTGAGACCCCCGTCTCTACTAAAAATACAAAAATTAACCAGGCATGGTGGTACATGCCTGTAGTCCCAGCTACTTGGGAGGCTGAGGCAGAAGAATTGCTTGAACCCGGGAGGCGGAGGTTACAGTGGGCGGAGATTGTGCCACTGCACTCCAGCCTGGGTGACAAAGCAAGATAGCTCAAAACAAAAAAAAACGAGCTCCAAATGTGATTCTGGATTTATCGCTCTTTTTGTGCTTTTTTAAACTGTTATTAGGTACATTCAAATTTAGGATTTTTGTTTTCCTATTGAATTGACCTTAAATATTAAAAAATACTTTATTCATCATAATCTTCTTGTCTTCCTATCTACTTTGCCTTACGTTAAGATGGCCACGCCTACTTTCTTTTGGTTAGTGATGGCAGTGTATCTTTTTCTGTCCTTTTCCTTTCAACCTTTCTGTGTTCACATATTTAAAGTTTGTCTCCTCTAAACAGCTTGTAGTTTTATGTGCCTTCTTTCAGTGATGTTTTGGTCATTTGTATTTTTGTTTTGTTTTGTTTTCCAGACAAGTTCTCACTTTGTTGCCCAGGGTGGAGTGCAGTGGCATGATCATGGCACACTGTAGCTCTGACCTCCTGGGTTCAGCCTCCTGAGTAGCTGAGACTATAGGTGTGTGCCATCGTGGCCGGCTAATTAAAAAAAATTTTTTTTGTAGAGCCAGTGTCTCACTATGTGGCCTAGGCTTATCTTGAACTCTTGGACTCAGGCAATCCTCCCGCCTTGGCCTCTCAAAGTGCAGGGATTATAGGTGTGAGCCACTGTGCCTTGCTTATTTGTATTTAACGTAATTACTTAAACGTAATTGGGTTTAAGTCTACCTGTTCTTTATCTCGTTTCTTCTTTATTCCTTCTCTCACTTTTTTTTTGATTAATCAAGTATTATTTTAAGATGACAGCAAGATTTCGAAAACGTAAAAAGTATTCTACTTATTTTTTTTTTTTTTGAGACAGGATCTCACTCTGTCACCCAGACTGAAGTACAGTGACATGATCACGGCTCACTGCAGCCTCAGCCTCTTGGGCTCAAGCCGTCTTCCAACTTTAGTCTCCTGAGTAGCTGGAACCACAGGCACGCACCTCCATACCTGGCTATTTTTTTTGTAGAGGTAGAGTTTTGTCATGTTGCCCAGGCTGGTCTGGAACTCCTGAGCAAGTGATCTGCCCTCCTCAGCCTCCCGAAGTGGACTAACTATTCCTTCTTTCTTTCTTTTTTTAAGTAACTGTTTTTTTTTTTTTTTTTGAGATGGAGTCTTGCTCTGTTGCCCAGGTTGGGGTGCAGTGGCGTGATTTTGGGTTACTGCAACCTGCCTCCCGTGCTCAAGTGATTCTCCTGCCTCAGCCTCCAATGTAGCTGAGATTACAGGCGCCTGCTACCATGCCCGGCTAATCTTTGTATTTTTAGTAGAAACGGGGTTTCACCACATTCGCTAGGCTGGTCTTGAACTCCTGACCTTTCGTGATCCACCTGTTCTGGCTTCCCAAAGTGCTAGGATTACAGATGTGAGTCACCGCACCTGGCCTCTTTATTTCTTTTTTCCTTTCTTTTTTTGAGACGGAGTCTCACTCTGTCGCCCAGGCTGGAGTGCAGTGGCGAGATCTCGGCTCACAGCAAGTTCCCACGTTCACACCATTCTCCTGCCTCAGCCTCCCGAGTAGCTGGGACTACAGGCGCCGCCACCCGCGCCCGGCTAATTTTTTATATTTTTAGTAGAGACAGGGTTTCACCGTATTAGCCAGGATGGTCTCAATCTCCTGACCTCGTGATCCACCCGCCTTGGCCTCCCAAAGTGCTGGGGTTACAGGCGTGAGCCACCGTGCCCAGCCCTCTTTATTTCTTTTTAGTTATATATCCTTTTATTATTCTTTTGGTGGTTTCCCCAGAGGTTTCAATATACATTACCAGTATACATTAAATTAGTTCCTTTACCACTTCCCAAATAAATGAAGTTATAACTGTTAGTTGTCACCATCTTGTAATAATTATTGAGCTAGTAATCATTTTTTTTGAGACGGAGTCTCTCTCTGTTGTGCAGGGTAGAGTGTGGTGGTGTGATCTCGGCTCACTGCAACCTTTATCTTCTGGGTTCAAGTGATTCTCCTGCCTCAGCCTCCCAAGTAGCTGGAATTGCAGAAGCATGCCACCACACCCAGCTATTTTCTGTATTTTTAGTAGAGATGAAGTTTTGCCATGTTGCCTAGGCTGGTGTTGGACTCCTGGCCTCAAGTGATCTGCCTGCCTGGCCTTACTAGTTTTTTTTTTTTTTTTTTTTAAGACGGGATCTCACTCTGTCGCCTAGGCATGAGTGCAGTGGTGCGACCTCCGATCACTGCAACTTTCACCTCCCAGATTCAAGTGATTCTTGTGCCTCAGCCTCCCAAGTAGCTGGGATTACAGGCATGTGCCACCATGTCTGGCTAATTTTTGTATTTTTAGTAGAGGTGGGGTTTCACCATGGTAGCAAGCTGGTCTTGAACTCCTGACCTCAGGTGATCCACCCACCTCGGCTTTCCAAAGTGCTGGAATTACAAGTCTGAGCCGCTGCTCTCAGCTTGGCCTTACTTCATGTATTATAAAAATTTCAAGATGTTATTAATGTTGTTTTAAAGTCAATATTCATTTGCTTACCTACCTATACATCTTTTCTGGTATTTAAAATTTCTTCCTCCAGTTCCGTGGGACCTATTTGTGGTAGTTTTTATTCTGTCTGCAGAACTTATTTTGTTATTTCTTTTAATGAAGGTTTGGCTGGGCTTGGTGGCTCACGCCTGTAATCCCAGCACTTTGGGAGGCCGAGGCGGGTGGATCACCTGAGTCAGGAGTTCAAGACCAGCCTGACCAACACTGTGAAACCACTTCTCTACAAAAATACAAAAATTAGCTGGGTGTGGTGGTGTGTGCTTGTAATCCCAGCTACTTGGGAGGCTGAGGCAGAAGAATTGCTTCAACCTGGGAGGTGGAAGTTGCAGTGATCCAGGATTGGGGCCACTGCACTCCAGCCTGGGCGACGGAGCAAGACTGTCTCCAAAAAAAAAAAAAAAAAAACACACAAAGGTTTATTGACAGTGACTTCAGTAGCTATGGAATTCTGGTTCGTAGTCTTTTTTTTTTTTTTTTTTTTTTTTTTAGCACATTAAAGATGTCCTACTGCCTTATGCCTTCCTTAATGTTGAAAATTTAGCAGTCTTGTTATTGCCCCTTTGAAAATAATGTTTTTTTGGTCTGGTTGCTTTTAAGATTTTTATTTGTCTTTCATTTTCAGCAGTTTTACTATGTTGTCCTGTAGTCATGATCTATTGCCGTATAACAAATTACCCCAACATTTAGCTGCTTAAAACTACACTGATTTGTTATTATCTGCCAGTTCCTGTAAGTCAATGGTCCAGACACAGCTCAGGTGGATTCTCTGTCTCCTTTTCTCTGAAGGTGCAGTCAATGTTGGCAGAGCTGGGGTTTTAGCTGAAGGCTTGACGGGGGAGGAATAGGCTTCCAAGCTCATGTAGTTTTGGCAGGATTCAGTTCCTGGAGGGTTGTTTGACTGAGGGCCTCAGTTTCTACCTGACTATTGGCCAGGGTCAGTTTCTCGCCCTTTTGGTCTTTCCAGTGTGGTAGCTTGAGTTATCAAAAGATGAAAGCTGACAAGGCAGTAGAGTCTTAGCAAGAGGGAAGTCACAATTGTAACCTTATCATAGAAGTAGTATCCTCTCGATGTTACTGTATTCGGAAGTAACTGAGGGGAGGGTATTTCACAAGTCTGTGACTATCAAGAGTTTTGGGCACTATTAGAGGGCATGTCAGAAGCTGCCTTTCACATGTGCACCTAGGTGGTTTTCTTTGCATTTATTTTGCTTAGGTTCTCTGAGCTTTTTGAATAAGTGGTATGATATCAAATAGTTTAATGTGTAATTAAAGTCCCAAGTGGAAAGGACAGAGGGGAGAAGTAGTTTGAAGAAATAACAACTAAGCATTTTTGAACATCTAGGCCCTCTTTAGGTCTGCTTCTATTGACCATTTCCCCTCTTGACCATGGATCACACACATATCTAGCTTTGTTGTATATCTCATCATTTTTTGAGGTATGCTGTAACTTTTTGTGTAAAAAGAGTAGAGGCTGCAGTAATGTATTTACCCCTGGTAAAGATGTGTGCTTTTCTCAAGCAGTTAGTGTGTGAGACAGGGTCAGTCTAATTTGTAATCGATCGTCTCTGAGCTTTGTTAAATTCAGTTAATCACCGGCTTTGCATGCTTTGAGGGTGGCATCAAGACTTTCCCTTCCAGCAGAGTTTGACATTTGGCCCTCGTGAAATTCCTGAGGTGTCTTATTTTTTATGTCGGAGTTGCCACCTTTCCAAACTTTGTGAGGTCTTGCTCTACTTTGTACCTGACTGCCAACTTTTTAGGTTGTTACAGAGTTCGCTCTGCTTTGTGGTCCTGCTCTAGGCTTTCCGTGTCAGAAGACATCATTCTCCACCCTGTTGTTCTATCTCTAGCCTTAGGAGGGCCTCTGCAGTGCATATGGAATGTAAGATTTCTTCCAGGGCTGCCCTGGCTTTAGTGTTTGGGCCCTATGCAGTTGGTGAAGGCCTATGGGAAAAAATTGTGGTAGGTGTGCAGACTCACTGTAGCTGAAGCTCCTTAGGATTCTGATCAGTCATGCTGGCTACAAGTGGTTTGTTAGAGGTTTGAGTTTGTTAAGTTTGTTAGAGGTTTGAGTGGTTTTTTCTTCTTCTTGTCTGAGGTCAGTTCTTCCTGCCTCTCTGCTACGGCTGAAAGCAGCTATGAGTCCCTTTTCTTTAACTTTGTTTTTGAGATGGAGTTTCACTCTTGTTGCCCAGGCTGTGAGTGCTATGGCATGGTCTTGGCTCACTGCAACCTCCGCCTCCCAGGTTCAAGTGATTTCATACGTCAGCCTGCTAAGTAGCTGGGATTACAGGCGCCCACCACCACACCCAGCTACTTTTTGTATTTTTTCTTTTTAGTAGAGATGGAGTTTCACCATTTCTGCCAGGCTGGTCTTGAACTCTTGACCTCCAGTGATCCACCCGCCTCGGCCTCCCAAAGTGTTGGGATTATAAGCGTGAGCCACCACGCCCGGCCTAAGTCCCTTTTCTGTTCCCAGAAAAGCTTGTACTTTCTGGGATTAGTTAATATAGACTTTCCTTTGTTTTTTCAGCTGTGATGGGTTTATATATTTTTTAAAGTTTATCCAGCTTGTTCTCATTGTAGAGATGAGAGCGATATCTTTTATCTTTTACATTGGAGTAAATAAATGATTATTTTTCATTTAAAATTATGAGAGACATGTAATTGTCTATAGTTATCCATAGGTACATCTACTTTTGGTTCCTGGCACGTAGTTGGCTGTCAATACTTACTGAAAGAATTAATGTTTTTTACTGCCTAGTGTATTGTTGAGAACCACTTATCCACGATTTAGATACTAATTGATGTCTTATATGATCTTTGATATCTTAACATCTCTCTCAAAGATGTGTGCTTTGCTTACAGGCTAGTTAGCATAAATTTTTTTTTTTTTTTTTGAGACGGAGTTTTGTTGTTGTTGCCCAGGCTAGAATGCAATGGCATGATCCTGGCTCACTGCACCGTCCACCTCCTGGGTTCAAGTGATTCTCCTGCCTCAGCCTCCCAAGTAGCTGGGAATACAGGCGTGTACCACATGCCTGGCTAATTTTGTATTTTTAGTAGAGATGGGGTTTCACCATGTTGGTCAGGTGGGTCTCGAACTCCTGACCTCAAGTGATCCACCTGCCTTGGCCTTCCAAAGTGCTTAGATTACAGGTATGAGTCACCGTGCCTGGCCCCGTTAGCGCAATTTTGAATAAAGTCCTGATTTCAAGTCTTGAAATTAGATTTTGTTAGCTCTGCAACCTTTGTTCTTTTTCAAAGGTGCTTTGCCAGGTCATTTGCATGTAAATTTTAAAACAAAATTGTCAATTTCTACAAAAAAAATCTGAAATTTTGAGTGTTACAGGTTTGAATCTGTAGATCAAATGTGTAGATCAGCTTACTGCTTATTTAAGTCATCTTTAATTTCTCTCAGCATGTTTTACAGTTTTCAGTTTATACTTTTTACATTTTGCCAGACTTATCCCTAAGTATTTAATAGTTTTTGATATTATTAAACTGTTGTCATTAAAACTTGCTCTCCAACTAGGTCTTGTCCAATAAGCATGTGGCTCCTGATCATCTGTTGCAAATCTGCCAGCGCATCGGTCCTATGTTGGATAAAGAAATTCCACCCAGTATTTCAAGAGTCACTTCTTTACTTGGTGCAGGAAGGCAGTCTTTGCTACGTACAGCAAAAGGTACCTTAATTTGAAGAAGTGTTCTGCTTTGTATTAATAGCCTAATAATGATTATAATTGTGAAGTAATGTAAGCATTGTGGAAGAAAGGTGATAATGTAACTATAAATCATGCTGTGGACTATAAAATTCTCTGCGTTTAGCATAGAACATTGAATTTTATTACATAAGTGTTTAATGGGTCCTTCTGCATTAAAAAGTTGATAAAGATATAGATGTTAAGCTAAAAAGCTTGAATTTATTCTGAGATGTTGTTTGAGGTTTTATCAATGTGAGTTCTTAATTTTCCATTTTGTAGCTCACTCATAACTTCATTGAATGTAACTGTATGTGTCTAATAAACTCTTTAAATGCTAGAAGTATTTCATTTGATATTTAGCTTCTGAAAGCCCTTTGTTATAAAGGGAAGTGATTTTCTAAATTTGGTAGCAGCTTGAAAACAAGCACCAAAAATGTAAAATTGCATGGTTCTTTTTTTACTAATTTAATTTTTTTGCAAAGTTATGTGCTAGCAAAATGTTTGAAATTGCTATTCTTTTTCTGTTAGCTTGGTATATATGACTCAGACTAAGTATATGTATGTGATATAATCTATGTGTACATGTGGCTAAACTGCTAATGGGCAAAGATTGTTGGTTCTTCTGATCCTGAGTATACATCAGGTTCATCCCATGATTATTTTTTATTACGAGCTATTGCTGATGTGATGCTATCTCTTAGATGCACCACCAGTATAAAGCTTAACTGAGAAAGAACACCCCTCCCTCTTAGTTCCGTGCCAGACTGGTTTGTTAGGTTTAGTTATTTCTTAGTACTCTAGCCATGTCACCCTGTGGCACTAATCAGGAAACTGTTTATATTCTTCCTCTTCTGTGTCCCTATTCACTTTGTAATTAGCTGGTTATATGGTAGTTAATTGGTAGCCTGTTTTCCTTTGTTTTCTTTACTTGTGTCAAGCTCCATGTTGTTGTTTTGTGATGAGCAGTGATTTAGAACTGGCCAGACCTTAGAAGAGTCTTCAGCAAGCTGCCCTAGGGTAGGGGCATATTCTCTATTTGTTTTGTACTGGTACCCCAAGAGGATGCCTTGTAACTGCTCTTTGGTCATGATAGTGGAAATGAATCCGTTCATGTAAAATGCAATATGTCTGTTAGTTTGGGGCACCCGAGGCTCAGTAGAGGTTTAGTACGATGCCTTCCCTTTCTTCTCTGAGTTATGAAGAAACTATTTTCTGGCACAGTGTGACTGCTTCAAACCCTATGTTCTGCTGTCTCCTGTAGAGGAGAGCAGACATTTTTTTCTTAGTGCATTTGCTGGTAGGTCAAGGAGGGATGGACTTTGAATTAGTGTTCAGAGTCACAGATCCTGCATATGTGCTCTTCAGTAGAGGATTTTCTGTGATCCTAAAATGAAGGGAAAGCTATGTAATTTATCAGTACTTCCTAAAGAGAGAGACTAAAGTCATGGCAGTATTGGCCAAATTAATTTTAAAACTGAACAAGTCATGAATTTTCATATAAATCAAAGAACTTTTTCCTTATAAAAGCTTCCATTTTTGAAAAGTTGGATCAGTTGTAAGACCTTTAATCTTTAGTATTGTATGATATAATTCTACATTGAAAAATAAACACTTGGCATGAAATGGGACTTGGAGTCAAGATCTGGTTTTCTGGTCCATCTTTACCAACCATTGCTGTGGATCTCTTTAAAGGCCCTAGAACCTTTGAGCCTCAGTTACCTCACTTGTAAATTGGCAAAAATACCTACCTCACAGGGTTGTTGTGAGGATTCAATGAGCTAATGTATGTTGAAAGCACTTTGTGAATTGTAAAGTGCTACACAAATGTTAGTTGTTGTTGCTGCTGTATCTGAGATGTCTTAATTTTCTTTTTCTTCAGAAATAGTCTAATAAACCTCCAGGGCTTTTCTGTTAAAGTATATTAGTTGGTAAAATGTTGAATAAACAGTTTATTACAATATACGTAAGTATTCTATAAAATCTTTCTTGGGGTTAACTTTCAAGATTTTATGTGTATCTAAAATTCATTTTAAAGACTGCAGGCACACAGTTTGGAAGGGCTCTGCCTTTGCTGCTCTTCACAGAGGAAGACCTCCTGAAATGCCAGTGAATTATGGTTCCCCACCAAATCTTGGTAAGTAAGGTTGGCCTTTGAGATGCCTGAAATAATTCTTTTTACATTTCTCAACAACCTTTATAAATGCTGTATTAAAATTTAAAAAGAAATACTGGTTGAAATGTTTTGATAGTAATAAGTATCAAATATCAAATTATTGTTAAAATAATTACTAAAAATAAAGTTAATAAAAAAGAATCTTACTGTAGTAAGAAGTCTGTATTAGTGAATATAGAAGAATAGAATTGGGAAGAAATTGTGTCCTTAGGGTTTCTTGAACATAGATTTTTGTGACCCTCTAGAAATTGTTGTTTGAGTTTTTAGATTTTTCCATATTGGCTCTCCCTTAACCATTTTCATTGTTTTTATTTCCTAGTGGAGATACATCGAGGAAAACAACTCACAGGGTGTTCCACTTTTAGTACAGCATTTCCAGGAACTATGTATCAGCATATAAAAATGCACAGAAGGATTCTCGGACATCTGTCTGCTGTTTACTGTGTAGCATTTGATAGGACAGGACATAGAATCTTTACAGTGAGTTAACGTTTTAAACTTGATTTGGTGTCATCTAGAGTACTTCAGTGTGCTTCAGAATCATCTGGGAAATCTTACAAAATATGTAGTTTCTGTTTCCCATCCTCAGAGATTTTGACTCAGTAGGTATGGTGTGGGTCTCATGAATTCGTATTTTTAATAAGTGCGTCACCTGAAGATAGTCAGGACTCTGTGCTGTTTTGAGATACTATGATTTAGAGTAGTGGCTCTTAAATGTGATATTTAAGGATGCTTAAAAATAGACATACCTAATACTTTCCCTCTAGCACATTCTAGACTTACTGAATTAGATTACATTGTAATTAAATATTTGTATTAACTGTAAACCCCCCAAAATAAAAAGCTCCTCAGACCTCTACAAGTGATTCATGTTCACATTAACCACTGGTTCAGGAAAATGGGTTGATTATAAAATAACCCATTAGTGTTCAAGTAAGTATTAAAAACCTATCTGAAAAAATTTGGAATTTATCATTTTAATGTTTTAAGGGTAAATTAGGATAGGTGAGAAGTTTAACTTTGATTTTGCAGGTGTACAATTCAAGAGTAGATAATCAAGTGTTTCTTGAATGAATGGGTGCTGGCTAGTACTGTAAACTTGAGACTGTGTTGTTTGTGAGGAGGCTGTTCCCACCATTTTTGTTTGTTTTTGGGATTGCCGCTTAGTCCTGTTTCTCCCTATGAGGTATAGATCTGTTCCAACATTCATCACATTATTTAGCTTGGTGTGAATAGACTTTTCTTTTTTTGAGACGGAGTTTCGCTCTGTTGCCCAGGCTGGAGTGCAGTGGCGCAGTCTCGATTCACTGCAAGCTCTGCCTCCTGGGTTCATGCCATTCTCCTGCCTCAGCCTCCCGAGTAGCTGGGACTACAGGCGCCAGCCACCACACCCGGCTAATTTTTTGTATTTTTTAGTAGAGGTGAAGTTTCACTGCATTAGCCAGGATGGTCTTGATCTCCTGACCTTGTGATCCGCCTGCCTTGGCCTCCCGAAGTGTTGAGATTACAGGCGTGAGCCACTGCACCTGGCCTAGACTAACATTTGACCATTGTTAGTTGATATAAGAGAGCCATGAACTTTGAGTTGGACTGCTTACTTTGCAGAGAACTTGGGGGAAAATAGTATTGATAATGGAGTCTGACCCATAGAAATGATAACTTGGCAGTATTTTTATGTACACTTTCTTTGCCTTAAAGAAAAATACTGTTATTCCATAAGTGTTCTGACCGTAAGTCATAATTTATTACATAAATAACAAAGTATTCTATAGTTGGAAAGAGAGAAGTTAAAGATAGTTAATTTGGATGGCATATAAAAGGTATTCTTTTAATATCATTTAAAAGATTTGCTGTACTAACATTAATTTTTGGATATCTTTTTTCTTAGGGTTCAGATGATTGTTTGGTAAAGATTTGGTCAACACATAATGGCCGCTTGTTATCTACATTAAGAGGTCATTCTGCAGAAATTTCAGATATGGCAGTGAACTATGAGAATACAATGATTGCCGCGGGGAGCTGTGATAAAATTATTAGAGTGTGGTGCTTGAGAACTTGTGCCCCGGTTGCTGTGCTCCAAGGACATACAGGATCAATTACATCTTTACAGGTAAACTTTTAGCTTAGTGGGCACATTCCCATATATATTTTCACCTTTGTTTCTTTGGAATTGAGAAGTAGTAAGATGTGTATTAGTAACTATATATTTTAAGTAAGAGAAATGATAATTCATACTTCCACAAATCATGGAAGGCTGATGAAATGAAGATCTAATGCATATTTACATGAAGGCTTATTGATATTTTGGGGTTTATGGTTGAACTGGATGACTGTCAGTTGCAAACTGGTGATAGATTGTTTTTCAACTTTAAAACTTGTGGATTTTGCTAAGGTGGTTTTGTTTTTTGTTTTTTGTATTTTGTTTTTTTTTTTTGAGACTGAGTCTTGCTCCGTTGCCCAGGCTGGAGTGCAGTGGCGCGATCTCAGCTCGCTGCAACCTCTGCCTCCCGGGTTCAAGCGATTCTTGTGCCTCAGCCTCCCAAATAGCTGGGTTTACAGGTGTCTACCACCATACCTGGCTAATTTTTGTATTTTTAGTAGAGACAGGGTTTCACCATGTTGGGCAGGCTGGTCTCAAACTCCTGACCTCAAGTGACCTGCCTGGCTCGGCCTGTCTAAATGCTGGGATGACAGGTGGGAGCCACCGCGCCCGGCCGCTTGGTTGATTTAATGTGCCTAAATATTTAAAGTTTTTTTCCACGAGAAGCAGAGGATAATTTTGAACCTATACAGAGTAGACAGAATAGTATAAACTCCTATGTATCTGTCAACCCATGGCCAGTTCTTTCCTAACTGCTTCATCTTGTACCTAAAGCAAATCCTAGATTTTATATCATTTCTTCTGCAAATATTTCATTCTGTATTTCTAAAACATAAGGATTCCCCTCCCTCGCTTTTTTCATAGCAACTGTTATGGGAGGAAAAGATTCCTTTTTAAAACAACTACAACACTATTATCACACTATTTATTGATGTTCAAGTTTCCAGTTGTCTCGTAAGTGGTATTTTGTTTAGGTTGTTTGAATCAGGAGCAAAACAAAGCCTGCATGTTACAATTGGTTGCTATAGACTAAAGAAACTTAAAATATGAATTTCACCTACCTATGCAGTTAAAAAAAATTATCTTGCAGTTTCTTTGTTGAAGGACCTGGGTTATCTATACTTTCCCCACAGTTTGGATGTTGCCAATTGTATACTATTAGAGTAGTTTAATATGTTCCTCTGTATTTCTATTAAGTTGGTTATTGGATCTAGAGCACTGGTTCTCTTTAATGTGCATGAGAATCACCTGGAGGGCTTGATTAAAACATTGTTAGGCACTACCCCCAAAGTTTCTGATTCAAAACGTCTGGGGTGGGGGTATGGGAATTTCATCACTGATAGAAAATTGATCACATTGAGGTGTAAGTTCTTCCATCAGAAGGCACAAAATGTCTAGTGTTTTTCTATATTCCTCACTGATGTTCGCTGCCTTACATCTATTAGTTTTTAGGGACAGAAAATGTTGCTCTTACTAGTGCAGGGTTCTTGGATCTCAGTGTAACAGAAATTAATAGGAGGCTGGGCAGACTTCCCAGACAAGATTTATTAAGACTTAACGCCGAGACTTACTAAGACTTGTACCTAGCAGTGGCACATACCTGTAATCCCAGCACTTTAGGGAGGCTGAGGTGGGAGGATCACTTGAGCTCACAGGTTTGAGACCTGGCCTGGGCAACATAGTGAGACACCACCCCCAACCCAAGAAATAGTTTGGCAAGGTGGCACACGCCTGTAGTCTCAGTACCCTGAGGTTGAGGGAGGATTGCTTGAGCCAGGAGGTTGAGGCTGCAGTGAGCCATGATCGCACCAGTACATTTCAGTCTGGGTGACAAAGTGAGACTGTCTCAAAAAAAAAAAAAAAAAAAAGAGACTTATGCCTGAAACATTGGGAATAAGTGAGACAGTGAAGGAAGAAGGGTCCTCTGGCTGGCTCCCCAGGGAAATGCCTTGCCGTGTCTTAAGGAGGGTGATGTGCAAAACTCATGAAGTAGGTGAATGTTATTACATGTGTGGGATGGAGCGCAGGGTGTGCAGATGCACTAAAGAATCATGATAACACATATGTCGCATGATGAGAGGGGGAGATAAGCCCCTCTGGGTGAAGGTTTTAGTATTACAGTGAGGCTCAGGGTTAGCATTGGTCCTTCTTCTGGCCTTGTGCACATATGGGCAATAGAGTTAACTCTCCCGAGTAGGATTCATGGCGGAATGCTGCTTGTTTTAGTTTTTTTAGACAGCTTACAAGGTCTGGTCAGTGAGTATGGGCCAGTGGGGATGGTGCTAAAATGTCTGGTGGTCAGTGGTCACGTATGGAGAAACATGTTAGTGGGGGTGGGCCAAGTCCTGTCCCTACAACACTGTTTCAGTGCTTTTCTATCATTTTTTGAAACTTATGTTTGGTTAGGCTGAAGTAAATTTTTAGATGATTTGTAAGGCTTTTATTTTGTTTTGATTTATAAGACTTTTAAAGGCACATTGGTGTCTCTCATTAGAATTTGGTTAAAACTGGTGGTGGTTCAATTTTTTTATGCACATTCACCTAGGCTATATATTAGTGGTCACTTAAATGGATTTGGTGTGAACTTTTGTGATAAAAAGCGACTTTTGTTCTCTTCTAGTTAATATTCTCAAAGAAAAGAGAGTGAGTAGCTATTATGGGATGAAGATAGTTATAATTGAGATAGTGGTTTTTGTTTTTCGTGTTTTTTTTGGCCCAGACGGAGTGCTGTGGTATGATCATGGCTCATTGTAACCTCAGCCTGGGGTCAAGGTCTGCCCATCTCAACCTCTCAAGTAGCTAGGACCACAGGTGTGTACTACCAACCCTAGCTGTTTACATTTTTTATAGGGATGGAATCTAGCCATGGTGTCCAGGCTGTTCTTGAATTCCTAGGATCAAGCAGTCCTTTTTCCTCCACCTCCCAAAATGCTGGAATTACAAGCCTGAGCCACCGCGCCTTGCTGAGATAGTGTTTTATTTTGGAAGTTTAAGCAAGACTTTTGGTTTGTCTACATGTAGTTAAGAAGTATATTGTTTTCTGGAAGATTTTATAGTTTGAAAATCAAATTCTTGCTAGGTTTCACAGTTAACATTTTATAGTTTGATATGAATGTATTGACAATATAGCAGCAAATAAGAACATTTATACTTTGAGAGGGTGCCTGTCTTAAAATCATCTTGGAATTCTTTGAAAGTGGAGTTCTAGTCTTCCCTGAAATGATTCTTCTCGTAGTGGGGGCTCACGTGCGTTTATTGCTTACTGAGTATATCTGAACAATCTACTTGGTTAGTAGTACTTTTTTTTTTTGAGACGGAGTCTCACTCTGTTGCCCAGGCTGGAGTGCAGTGGCATGATCTCAGCTCACTGCAACCTCTGCCTCATGGGTTCAAGCGTTTCTTCTGCCTCAGCCTCCTGAGTAGCTGGGACTACAGGCACGTGCCACCATGCCTGGCTAATTTTTTGTATTTTTAGTAGAGACGAGGTTTCACTGTGTTAGCCAGGATGTTCTCAATGTCCTGACCTTGTGATCCACCCACCTTGACCTCCCAAAGTGCTGGGATTACAGGCGTGAGCTACAACGCCCAACCTCAGTGGGTGATTTTAATAGCATCTGAACACAACTGATGAAACTGAAGAGAGAATTAGTGAAGTGGAGTTGAGGTCAGAAGAAAATAAATAGAACCAAATACAATGAGTAATCATTGCAGCCTTAGGGAAAATTAGAGGAGTAGTAAGAAGACTGATTGCTAGCTTCTTAATAGAAATAATGGAAGTTGATAGACAAGTAATATTTTTAAATTGCTAATAGAAAATGCCAGTCAATAATTCTGAGCCTATTAAAATATATCATTGAGGAATGAAAGTGTATTAAGTGCATGTTTAGACAAGCTGAGAATTTCTTAGCAATTGAACAACATTAAAGGGAATTCTAAATAATATTCTTTTTTTCTTTTTTGAGACAGAGTCTCGCTCTGTCGCCCAGGCTGGAGTGCAGTGGCACGATCTCGGCTCACTGCAAGCTCTGCCTCCCAGGTTCACGCCATTCTCCTGCCTTAGCCTCCCAAGTAGCTGGGACTACAGGCGCCCACCACCACGCCCGGCTAATTTTTTGTATTTTTTAGTAGAGACAGGGTTTCATTGTGTCAGCCAGGATGGTCTGTATCTCCTGATCTTGTGATCCACCTGCCTTGGCCTCCCAGAGTGCTGGGATTACAGGCATGGCCACCGTGCCAGTCCTAAATAATATTCTTTAGGCGGGGATGTGATCCCAAGTGGAAACTTGGAAATGCAAGAAGGAATGAAGACTTAAGAAAAAAAACAAAAGTGAATGTGTGGGTAAATGGAAATAAACATTGGCTGTATAAGATAAGTAAATTCTGGGCTTCAAAATACGTATGGAATTAAAGAATGAATAGTGTGTATATCAGGAGGAGGTAACTTCAATATTCTAAGATCTTTGCATTGTTCAAGAAGTGGAAAATAAAAAAATACAAATTTACATTAGACTTTAAGATGAAGATGTGTTTTGAAATCTCTAGAATAATAGCCAAAAGTATAGCAAGAGATTGTATAACTACTATACTTAACAGAGGTGGGGATATATGTACTAATAAAAAAAGTAAAACAAGAAAGAAGAAAAAAAACATTACTAAGATGATACTGGGTGGGATAGTAAATGTCAATATAAACATAATTATATTACTTGAAATACATTAAATGGGCTAAAGCAAGTCTCAACTGAAATAATTCTAAGTATATTCTCTGACAACAATGTAATTAAACAAGAAATTACTAACAGCCAGAATTAATAACAGATAATCCTCACTTTTTGTAAACTTTATGTATAGTTGACCCTCGAACAATATGGGTTTGAATTACATGGGTCGACATATATAGATTTTCTTCCACCTCTGTCACCCCTGAGATAGCAAGACCAACTCCTCTTATTCCTCCTCCTCCTCTTCAGCCTATTCCACATGAAGACAATGAGGATGAAGACCTTTAAGATGATCACTTCTACTTAATAGTAAATATATTTTCTCTTCCTTATGATTTTCTTGATAACATTTTTTTTTCTAGCTTACTTTATTATTAGAATACCTTACATAAAACATATACAAAAATATGTGTTAATTGACTGTTCATGCAATTGGTAAGGCTTTATTAGTAGTTAAGTTTTTTGGGAGTCAAAAGTTACATGTGGATTTTCAACTGCCTGGGAGGGGGTTGATACCCTAACCCCTGTGTTGTTCAAAGGTCAACTATACTTTTAAATAATCCATACGTCAAAGAAAAAAAAATCACAATAGACATTTAAGAATATTTCAAACTGATTAATAATGAAAACCTTACAAATGAAAACTTGAGGGAGGTACTCTTCGGGAGTCAGCTTTGAAGGCGGTGCCCAGTGATTCTTGCCTCCTGGCACTCAGGCCACTGTAGTCTCCTTGCTGAATAGGGTTGACCGGTGAACTTAAAAGATAATGAGAACGACTTTCAGTGTTTCTGAAGTTATACTACACCATAATAAGGTAGCTTTTGTCTTGTTCTCTTTAATCACTGCTCTTGGGGGAAGCCAGTTGTTAGGTAGATTGCACACTCAAACTGCCCTATGGAAAAGTCTTCATGGTAGTAACTGATGTCTTCTGCTGTAGTCATGTGAGTAAGTCATTTTGGAAGCATATCCCCGTATTCCCAGTTAAGCCTTTATGTTACTGTGGCTCAGGTCGACATCTTGACTGCATCTTGCAGCCTCGAGACACTGAGCCAGACCTACCTAGCTAAACTGTTGTTGAATTCTTGGCCCATAGAGACTATGGGATAATGAATATTTATTGTTGTCCAGTGCAGCTAAAAATGTGGGGGTAAGTTGTTTCATAACAGTATATCATTCTCCGCTGAAGTTGTGCTGAAGGGGAGATTTACACCCAATTGATGTATTAAAAAGAAGCTGAAATTCAGTGATCAACTGTATTTCTCAAGAAATTAGAACAATAAACAAGAAGAAAGAAATTTTGAAGATAAGTGCAGAAATTAAGGATAGAAAAAATGTGCATAACAGTAGCAAGGATCAGCAAAGCCAGAAGTTCTTTGAAAGGCTAAAAATACTGGTAAAAGACAGGTTGTTCAGGGAACAAAAAAGAAACTTGACAAATAACCATTATCAGATTTGAAAAAGGGGTATCACTACATATCCTTCAGATAATAAAAAGAGGATATTTTAAACAGCCTTATAAAGGAAAATTGAAGGTAAATACAGAGAAAACACCAAGACATAAAAAGAAAATCTGAATTGACTTGTAGCTATGAAGTGCATTGTATCTGTAGTTAAACATTTTCTCTACCTACTTATTATTTAGGTAAAAAATGTTTGACCCTAATCTCCCAAGGAAGCAATCAGACAAATCCAAATTGAGGAACTGTGAAACAAATCTCTTATTCCTCAAATGTTTGGTTTCAAGAAAGACAGAAAGATGGAGAGCTTTTTTACAAGGATCCTCAGGAAAAGGGACAAATGTTAATATATGAGCCTTGATTTGGGTTCTGGATTTAGGAGAGAAAAAAGCTGTAAAGGATGCGTGAGAAATTTGGGAAATTTGAATATGGATTATATAATGTTTTATCAGTATTAAGTTTTTAAAGTATTGATAACCATGTTATAGTTATGTAGGAGAATGTCATTGTTAGGCGATACACACTAAGGATTTTAGGGCTGAAGTAATGTCTGTAAGGTAGATTTGGATGGTTCATGTCAGTATGATATCTACTTCAAGAAGCAAGTATTGCAAACTGTTAGCCGTTGGTGAATCTTGATGACCAGTGTATGGGTGCTCATCGTACTATTACGACTTTTATCGAGATTAAAAATATTACAAAATTAAATATTTGCAGAAAATGAACACCATGCTATTACTACAACTGTTCATTTTTTTTTAGTATTGCTAGGCAAGAAAAAACAAAAATGGGCCGGGTGCAGTGGCTCACGCCTGTAATCCCAGCACTTTGGGAGGCTGAGGTGGGCGGATCACGAGGTCAGGAGTTTGAGACCAGCCAGACCAACATAGTGAAACCCCATCTGTACTAAACATACAAAAAATTAGCTGGGCGTGGTGGCGGACACTTGTAATCCCAGCTACTTGGGAGGCTGAGGCAGGAGAAGTGCTTGAAGCTGGGAGGTGGAGGTTGCAGTGAGCCGAGATCGTGCCACTGCACTCCCCACCAGGCGACAGTGTGAGACTTCATCTCAAAAAAAAAAAAAACAAAAATGTACAAATACTGGAAATAAAAAATTTTTATTTTCCAATAGTTTGGTTGCCTACTTAAAATCCAAGAGAATTGAAAAATGCCTTGACAGGTTGCAGTATATCTTGTGAAATAATAGCTATTGAACTTAGGTAGTGATGATGGCTGCACAGCATTGTGCATGCACTAAATGCCACTGAATTGTTGACTTTAAAATGGTTCATATGGTGTGTTTTATGTTACGTGAATTTTACCCCCCCCAGAATGCATGAGTGAGCATACAGGAAAAGATTTTCATTTTAACAGTTAACAGTACAGCTAACTACCTTTTGACGAATACATTTTATTTATTTATTTATTTATTTATTTGTTTATTTATTTATTTGATATGGAGTCTCGCTCTGTCACCCGGGCTGGAGTGCAGTGGCTGGATCTCAGCTTGCTGCAAGCTACACCTCCCGGGTTCACGCCATTCTCCTGCCTCAGCCTCCCGAGTAGCTGGGACTACAGGTGCCTGCCACCTCGCCCGGCTAGTTTTTTGTATTTTTTAGTAGAGACGGGGTTTCACCGTGTTAGCCAGGATGGTCTCGATCTCCTGACCTCGTGATCCGCCCATCTCGGCCTCCCAAAGTGCTGGGATTACAGGCTTGAGCCACCGCGCCCGGCCTTTTTTTTTTTTTTTTTTTTTTAAAGACAGAGTCTTACTCTGTCACTCAGGCTGGAGTGCAGTGGTGCGATCTTGGCTTACTGCAACCTCTTGTCGACTGGGCCCAAGTGATGCTCCCCCCTCACCCTCCTGAGTAGCTGGGAGTAGCTGGGACTACAGGTGTGTGCCACCACTCCTGGCTAAGTTTTTTTGTGTGTGTTTTTTGGGTGGAGATGGGGTTTTGCCATGTTGCCCAAACTGGTCGAACTCCTGGGCTCAAGCAGTCCTCCCGCCTTGGCCTCCCAAAGTACTAGGATTATAGGTGTGAGCCACCACACTCAGCCTACATTCTTTTTAAATTTTTTGTTTTTAGTTGACCTATAATAATTATAGAAAGACAATACGGTGTGATGTTTCAGTGCATATATGCATTGTATAAGGATCAAATGAGGGTAATTATATCCATCACTTTAAGTATTTATCATTTATTTGTTGTGGTAATATTCAAAGTCTTCTAGCTATCTTGAAATGTTGATCACATTGTTATTTGCTGTACTCACCTTGCCGTGTAATAGAACACCAGAACTTATCCTTCCTGTCTGATTGTAACTTAATACCCATTGAAACAACTTCTTATGGTCCCCCCTTCCTCCATACTCCCCAGCCATGGGTAACACTGTTCTGTTCTCTGCTTCTGTGAAATCAGCTTCTAAAATTCAATAGTGAGATTACACAGTGTTTGCCTTTCTGTGCCTTGCTATTTCACTTAACATAATGGCCTTTAGGTTCATCCATATTACCACAAATGACAGAGGAGTATTCTGTTTATAATGTTCCATTGTTTGTGTGTGTATACACAGACACACTGCATTTTCTTTGTCCATTCATCTGTAGATGGGTATTTAGGTTGATTCATATCTTGACTATTGTGAATGGCACTGCAGTAAACATGGGAGTGCAGGTATCTCTTCAATATACTGATTTCATTTCCCTTCGGATATATACCCAAAAGCATAGGCAACAAAAGCAAAAACAGACAAATGGAATTATATCAAACTACAAAGCTTCTGTACAGCAAAGGAAACAATCAATATAGATCAAAGAGACAACCTGAAGAATGGGAGAAAGTACTTGTAAAATCTGTGCATCTGACAAAGGGTTAATATCCAGAACATAGAAGGAACTCAACTCAATAGAAAAAAAATTCAATTAAAAAATGGGCAAAAGACCTGAATAGACATCTCTAAAAAGAAAACATACAAATGGCCAACAGATATATGAAAATATGTTTAACATCACTAATTATCAGGAAAATGCAAATCAAAACCCCAGTGAGATCCTACCTCACCCCGGAATGACTGTTCTCAAAAAGACAAAGGATAACAAATGTTGGGAAGGATGTGGAGAAAGGGGAACTCTTACGCACTTTTGGTGAGAATGTAAATTAGTACAGCTATTATGGGAAGCAGTATGGAGGTTCTCCCACCTTCTCCAGAGGCAGGTTCTCTCTCTTGCCCAGGCTGGAGTGCAGTGGTGTAATTATAGCTCACTTGGCCTCAAACTTGTGGGCTCAAGTCATCCTCCTGCCTCAACCTTCTGAGTAGCTGAGACTATAGGTGTGTGCCACCTCACCTAGTTAGTTCTTAATTTTTTGTAGAGACAGTGTCTTGCTGTGTTTCACAAGCTGGTCTTGAACTTCTGGCCTCAAGCAGTCCTCCTGTATTGGCCTCCCACAGCACTGGGGTTTATAGGCATGAGCCACCATGCCCGGCTGGAGGTTCTTCACAAAAATATGATTGGCTGTATATCTAAAGAAAATAAATAATACGTTGTTTCACAGCAAAAGAGAGGATCAGCCAGGTGCGGTGGCTCATGCCTGTAATCCCAGCACTTTGGGAGGCCGAGGTGAGCGGATCATGAGGTCAGGAGATCGAGACCGTCCTGGCTAACACGGTGACCCCATATCTACTAAAAAATACAAAAAATTAGCTGGGCGTGGTGGTGGGCACCTGTAGTCCTAGCTGCTGGGGAGGCTGAGGCAGGAGAATGGCATGAATCCGGGAGGTGGAGCTTGCAGTGAGCGGATATCACGCCACTGCACTGCAGCCTGGGTGAGAGAGTGAGACTCTGTCTCAAAAAAAAAAAAAAAGAAAAGGATCAGCATATATTGAAGAGTCCTTATTTTATCACCTAACAAGTTGTAAAAGTAGACGTTCTTAAGCTTATGAGCATGAGGTACATACTAGGTAGTCACTCCAAATGTGTAGATTTCTAGCATACTTTGGACTTCTGAAGTAGACACATGAGGTCTACTAAAAATCCTAAAATCCTAAGGCCAAAGAGGACTTTGAGAAATCATAGTTCATACTGTTTCCTTTATGCAGGATTTAGCTAATCCATCTTAGAAAAAAAGAGACTATTTTTAATATCCAGAAATACATATTATAGTCATTGGCAACTGTCCTTGAGGGGGGGCATAATAAAACATGGTTGTATGTCAGTAATACTGCAATTGATGAAATGCTGCTATTTAGAAACAGTAAAAGGAAGGCTCCCGAGGTTAAAAATACCTGTTGGACACTAAAGAAAAACAAAACAAAACAAAACAAAACAAATCACAACTCTTAAAACTTCAAGCTTAGAGGCTTCATTAGTGAATTCTATTAAAACTTGTTAGAACTGCTGAGAGCTTAGTATGATGGTTAGATATATATATAGGACCCATGTCTTAAAACCAGAACTTTATTGTACACTATTAATAAACAAGTAATAAATACAATGGAAGAAGAATTAATTCATAATAGCAACAAAACCCCTCAAACACATAGGAGTAAATTTAACAGGAAATGTGAAATAGGTTTATGAAGAAAGATCTTAAAAATACTGGAATCATGGGTTGGGGAAGGAAATAGTCTAAATAAGTGAAAATGCCTCTACCATGTTCGTGAATCAGAAGATTCAGTATTGTAAAGATGTCAGCTCTTTCCTGATTATGCTACAAAATCAGCATATTTACATTTGAAATTCCAATGATTTTGTTTTTATGGAACTAAGCCAGCCAATCAAGCTCATTTAGAAGAGAAAAATAAGCACGGACAGAAAAAGAAGAGCAAAGAATTGTTTAGCCATGCTGGAGATAATGTTTTAGAGGTGTTATAAAGAAAACAGTACAGTATCAGTCCATGAATAGACAAAGATATAAGTGGGACAGAAATAGCCACAAATTGCTTGTATGTCTGGGAATTTGATTTAGAACAGGTGACTTAAAAATATTCTTCCATGGACAGTTAGGTTTAGAATTATTATTATTATTTTTTTGAGACGGAGTTTCGCTCTTGTTGCCCAGGCTGGAGTAGTGGTGCGATCTCAGCTCACTGCAATCTCCGCCTTCTGGGTTCAAGCAATTCTCCTGCTTCAGCCTCCCGAGTAACTGGGATTACAGGTGCCCACCACCACGCCTGGCTAATTTTTTGTATTTTTAGTAGAGGCAGGGTTTCATCATTTTGGCCAGGCTGGTCTTGAACTGGTGACCTCAGGTGATCCACCTGCCTTGGCCTTCCAAAGTGCTGGGATTACAGGCGTGAGCAACAAGCCACCATGCCTGGCCTCTAGAATTCTTACTCTGTGCAAGGTTGCGAGTTTTACTGTGATGGTTTACTTAAAAAAATATTTTTTTGTTCAGTTAGCAATTCAGTGTAGAAGGTGTTTTAATTTTTTTTAAAGTGAAAGCAAGTTTATTAAAGCAAAGGAATAAAAGAACCTTCTATTTTAATTAACAAAAATATCCAACTACTAATATAACTTCAATTATACTACTTTTTCTCCTTACTTTTAATGAGATAGCCTGCAAAGCTAAATGTTAGGCCACATTCTGGAACATATCTGCTTAGATATGAACAATCACTTTGAACATTTAAAAAAAAAATCATTTCTTCTTACTTTGCTTTCTGTTAATGGCACTATTAGTCTTTGTTTTCTAAGCTCTTTCTTTGTCTTGAATGTTTCGTGAGTCAGCAAGTTTGTTTGCCTTTTGAGACAGAGTCACACTCTGTTGCCCAGGTTGAAGTGCAGTGGTATGATCTCGACTCTTTGCAACCTCAGCCTCCTGGGTAGCTGGGACTACAAGCATGTGCCACCATGCCTGGCTAATTTTTTATTTTATTTTATATATATGTATACATACGTATGTGTATACGTGTATATATACACGTACATACATATACATAGACGTATATATGTTTATACACATGTGTATATCTGTCTACATATGTGTATACATGTATGTACACATACGTGTATATACAGGTGACTTAAAAATACT
The DNA here is from genome assembly GCF_047675955.1 of Chlorocebus sabaeus. Taxonomy (NCBI): domain Eukaryota; kingdom Metazoa; phylum Chordata; class Mammalia; order Primates; family Cercopithecidae; genus Chlorocebus; species Chlorocebus sabaeus. The sequence goes on along the minus strand of NC_132905.1, from coordinate 93,306,389 downwards.
CTTCCTGGCCGGGTGCGGTGGCTCACGCCTGTAATCCCAGCACTTTGGGAGGCTGAGGTGGGCAGATCACGAGGTCAGGTGATCGAGACTATCCTGGCTAACATGGTGAAACCCCGTCTCTATTAAAGATACAAAAAATTTAGCTGAGCGTGGTGATGGGCGCCTGTAGTCCCAGCTACTCCGGAGGCTGAGGCAGGAGAATGGCGTGAACCTGGGAGGTGGAGCTTGCAGTGAGCCGAGATTGCGCCACTGCACTGCAGCCTGGGTGACAGAGTGAGACTCTGTCTCAGGAAAAAAAAAAAAAAAATCTTCCATGGACAGTTAGGTTTAGAATTCCTTTTCTTTGATACATATATGTACATAATACGTATACATATGTGTATATACATGTATATGTATACACGTATATGGAGACTGTATATATATGTATATGTATATACATGTATGCACATATGTGTACATATATACACGTGTATACATATGTGTACGTGTGTGTATGTATATACGCACACACACGTATACATATACACATTTTTTTGGTAGGTGGAGGAGTCTTGCTATGTTGTCCAGGCTGGAGTGCAGTGGCGCCATCTCAACTCGCTGCAACATTCACCACCTGGGTTCAAGTGATTCTCCTGCCTCAACTTCCCGAATAGCTGGGATTACAGGTGCTGCCACCACGCCCACCTACTTTTTGTGTTACGGGCATCCACCACCACACCTAGCTAATTTTTGTATTTTTAGTAGAGATGGTGTTTCACCATGTTGGCCAGGCTGGCCTCAAACTCCTGACCTCAAACTCCTGACCTGAAGTGATCTGCCTGCCTTGGCGTCCCATAGTACTGGGATCACAGCCGTAAGTCACCATGCCTGGACAATTTTGTATTTTTTTGTAGAGACAGGGATTCGCCATGTCACCCAGGCTGGTCTTAAACTCTTGGACTCAAGCAATTCTCACTCCTCCACCCCCTCAAAGTGTTGGGATTACGGGCGTGAGCCACGGCACCCGGGCGACTCAGCAAGTTTTGATGCTCCCCTCTTTTTGCCTTTCCTGTCCATTCTAGGGGGAGAAGGGTAGAGCTGTATTCCAGTGAAGCATCTTGCTTCTTAGATTAACTGGGTTGCCTCTTGGCTTTTTATTACATCTTACCTCTTCTCTTTCAGTCAATATTATATATTGCTGTAAGACAAATCTTTTGGCTGCTTTTGGTGTTTTTACTTGAAAAGTACAGTTACCCTTTAAACTGCTTTGATTACATCCAGACTCTCTACCCATTTACCCCATTGCCCCATGACTTTGAGAAATGAACAGTTCATATAGATCTTTGTTTCTATCGTATACCATATTCCTCCTCACTTTTGAACTTGTGCTGATATTATTCCTTTGCTTAGTGTGTTTGTTTTCCTTGCATTTTCCTACCATTTAATCCTTCATAGACGTCTCTGGCTAGTTGATCTTCCTTTCTCTAGCTTGCTTGTTTAGCACTTTTGGTATTTTATTAAGTACAGATGTTAGCCTTATTCTGAAGTGGCACTGCAGTATAGTTCTTGTGTTTTCATATATTATGGTTTTGTTTTTAATATATTTAAATCATTGATCCATTTGGAATGTATCCTCATGTACAGTCTGAAGAATGGATTTAGTTTTTTTCCAGATTGCTGCACAATTGTAACACCATTTATGCAGTGATCCATTGTTTGCTCAACAGATTTGAGATAATACCTTAATTCTACTTAAGTTTTACATTAGGGTCCATTTTTCCCCCCATTTTTCCTTTCAATTTTTCAGGCAGCTTTCCTGGTTGAATATAGGGTCTAGTTTTGGACTTTATTTTTTCCGTTGGTCATTCTGTCAGTGTACACCGTTACGTCTAATCGTTTTAATTATTGAGGCTCTGTGATATGCTTTAATATCTGATAGGACTAGATCTTCACCTTGTTAAAGTTTTTCTGGCTAATCTTGTTTATTCTGAAAATAGGCTTATTGAGATCATATTACATATAAATGAATGTGGAGAGGTAATGATTTTTTTCACTACAGTAGTATTACCTATATTTTGGATTTGTGTTTTATTTCCTTAAAGTGTCAATTGAAGTTAACTTTGCAAGAGTATTAAACTGTAACTTAAGTAGAAGTTCTGGAAACTGAATTGTATATGTTTTACTTTTTAGTTTAGCCCAATGGCCAAAGGCTCTCAAAGATACATGGTTTCCACTGGTGCTGATGGGACAGTTTGCTTTTGGCAGTGGGATTTAGAATCCTTGAAATTTAGGTAAGTGGCTTTAATTATGTAACAAGTTTTCTTCTTTAATGTAGTTACAGTTTAGTCTAATGAAATGAAGTTTGATTATTAAGAGATTATGTATTATGGTTGCTTTTTTTACCTTTGAACTTCATTTTTGTTATATATAGCATATGTGCCATATTGACTCTTTCCTGTTTATAATTATTTAGATAGCTGGATTTGTAAAAGAAGCATAGCTTTTCTATCTTAGCACATTTTTGTAAAGACAAAGTAAGGCATTTAAAAAAATAGGTGTATAATTGGAAATTCAGGCAGGAACATTTGAGAGTCATAAGACCTGTGTTGTATACCTCTGCTGTCTAATACAGTAGTCACTGGCCACATATGATCATTGAGCACTTTAAATGTGGTTAGTGCAATTGAGGAACTGAATTGATATTTTTTTTTTTTTTTTTTTTTTGAGACGGAGTCTCGCTCTGCCGCCCAGGCTGGAGTGCAGTGGCCGGATTTCAGCTCACTGCAAGCTCCGCCTCCTGGGTTTATGCCATTCTCCTGCCTCAGCCTCCCGAGTAGCTGGGACTACAGGTGCCCGCCACCTCGCCCGGCTAGTTCTTTGTATTTTTTAGTAGAGACGGGGTTTCACCGTGTTAGCCAGGATGGTCTCGATCTCCTGACCTCGTGATCCGCCCGTCTCAGCCTCCCAAAGTGCTGAGATTACAGGCTTGAGCCACCGCGCCCGGCCTCTGAATTGATAATTTAAATTTAAAACTTATAATTGATTAATGTGTTAGAAAACTTTTTTTTTCCTTTTTTTTCTTCTTTTTTTTTTTTGTTTTTTGAGACAGAGTCTCGCTCTGTCACCCAGGCTGGAGTGCGATGGCGCGATCTCGGCTCACTGCAACCTCTGCCTCCTGGGTTCGAGTGATTCTCCTGTCTCAGCCTCCCAAATAGCTGGGATTACAGGCGCCCGCCAGCACGCCCAGCTAATTTTTTGTATTTTTAGTAGAGTCAGAGTTTCACCAGGCTGGCCAGGCTAGTCTCAAACTCCTGACCTCAGGTGATCCACCCGCCTTGGGCTCCCAAAGTACTGGGATCACAGGCGTGAACCATCACGCCTGGTCTATTAGAAAATTATTAAGTGTGTCTTGAATAACTTGAATATGTGAAATTTTCAACAAATTTTGGGAAATCCAAATAAAGATAAAATATTTTTGTTAAAAAATGAGTTGTCAAATTGAGATGTATTTTGAGTCTCAAATACACACTGGAAAATTTCAAAGAGTTAATATGAAAGAATATGAAAGTATCTTGTAATTTTTATTAATTTGGGTTATATGTTGATATTTTGGGTGTATTAGGTTAAAGGAAATATGATTAATTTGATCTTTTTATATTTTGTAAAAATACACGGAAATACGTGAAAATATTTGGTATACAATAAGGTATTGTAGAAATAAGATTGTAGCTGGGTGTTGTGTGTCTGTGGTTCCCAGCCACTAGGGAGGCTGAGGCTGGAGGGTCCCTTGAGCCCAAGAGTTTGTGTCTAGTCTGGGCAACATGGCGAGACCCTGTCTCTTAAAAAATTATAATATTTAAATATGCTAGATTAAAACCAATATTTTAAACTGTGTTAATGTGGTAAAATAATCTATCTTAAAGCAGCATCTTCTTCTTTTAAAGCCCACGTCCCCTGAAGTTCACTGAAAAGCCTAGACCAGGCGTTCAAATGCTTTGTTCTTCTTTTAGTGTTGGTAAGAACTTCTTCACATTTTTTCTTAGGGTTTTTTTTTTTTAAAACATTTATTAAATGACCACTTTATTGCTAAGAACTTTTATTAGATACGTGGTAAATGACTTCTGATGTTTATTTTGTTAGGTTCAATTTATGATGTTCATTTTGTTAGCCTTGTTCTTCCAGTCCTCTATTCTGCCTTTGTCTGATTTCTGGTAGTAATCAGTGATATAAGAGATGTCTGGTAAAAGAGAGGCTTGAGGTGTCCACACAGGTGATTCCTATGCCTGTCCTATGTGTATGATAATCTAAACTTGTGATTTTCTTCGAATAGGCTAAACTGTGTATGTTTGATAGTTTAAATTTATTTCCCACACATATCTTGGTGAAATTATTCTTTTTCATTTTTTGTACAGTGAACTTGTGTGGTAACTTTTTCCTTTTTTAGGATAGGTCAAAGACTTTTCCCTCATAAAATCTGAAAACTTGAACAAGCTAGGGTTAGGTATGTAAAATTGTTTAGAAAGCAGAACTTCTTTTCTTAAAAATATTTTTAGAGCACTGGTGCTTAATTGGCATTATATTGCCACCCTTTATAATATAGATGGGGAGGCCGGGCACAGTGACTCAATGCCTGTAATCCCAGTCCTTTGAGAGGCTGAGATGGGAGGATTGCTTCAGCCCAGGAATTTGAACCCAGCCCTGGCAACACAGTGAGAACACATCTCTTAAAAAAAAAACAAAAACAATAACAAAATGACCTGGGTATGGTGCACACACCTGTGGTCCCAGCTACTCAGGAGACTAGGTGGGAGTATTGCTTGGTTCCAGGAGGTTGAGGCTGCAGTGAGCCATCATCGCACTACTGCACTCTAGCCTGGGCGACAGACCGTGTTCCCTGCCCCACCAGCTGGCTCACACCTGTAATCCCAACACTTTGGGAGGCTGAGGCGGGTGGATCACCTGAGGTCAGGAGTTTGAGACCGTCCTGACCGACATGGTGAGACCCCATCTCTACTAAAAATACAAAAAATTAACTGGACGTGTTGGCGTGCACCTGTAGTCCCAGCTACTTAGCAGGCTGAGGTAGTAGAATTACTTGAACTCGGGAGGTGGAGGTTGCAGTGAGCTGAGATCACACCGTTGAGCTCCATCCTGGGCGACAGAGCAAGACTCTGTCTCAAAACAAAAAAACAAAAAAAACAAAAAAAACAGGAGATTGTGAATGTTTCCAGATTGATTGAATTAATTTTGTTTTTTAAAGCTACAAATACAGTTTTATAAGCTCTAAATTGTGAGTTAGAAAATGCAACTGTTGAGATACACTTAGTTTTAGAGTAAATGATCTTTTCTTTTTACATTTTAATATAGAAATTTGATTTGTTCAGGTATTTGTTATAAACTGGATGTTTAAACTTTACCATTTTTATTTCAGGTGGTATGTTTTTAGCCACAGGTAGTACTGATCATGTAATCAGAATGTATTTTTTGGGTTTTGAAGCACCCGAAAAAATCGCAGAACTTGAAAGCCACACCGTAAGCATCCACGTTTTAAAATCCTTTAGATTAATTGTTAATACTATTACTCTTATTGCTAAGGGGCATTGCTATTGGCTCTACTTTTATTTTTAATTTTTTCTTCTGTTGAACAAATGAACTGTCATTTATAACTTTTTGATGGTATTAAGTTTTAAAATATTAAATCATAGTTGCATTTCTGAGATAAGTCATTGCTTGTGAATGTTATCTTTTAAATTTTTGAATTATATTTGACAGTTAAAATATTATTAAAGAGATGTTTGTATATTTATAAAAATGAAAATGTCTAGGTACAATATAGTTTTTGTTAATTCTATTCTAATTTTAATTTACGCATAGAAGGAATTATATTTAAAGGAAGGTGTGTCATTGGCAACTCAGATTAGCTCTTGAGATGCCTGATATTTTACAGTGGTTATTTTAGCTTTATGTTCAAAATCTTGATTATGACAGTTGATCTGGGTGGGTTAGTTTTAAGTGGGCCTATTTATCTAACCAAGCCCATGAAATAAGAATGTGGTTTTATTAATGTATATAGTAAGATAGAAAACTGTCAGTATTCTGAAGTACTGGTCAGGGTAAGGTCATCTTTTGTTTGAAGCTTTTGGGAAAGCCAGTTCACATCCAGAGGTTATTTGATAAATACAGATTTAAATAACTTAAAACAACAATTTTTGTGTACAATTGAAAATGCCTTGTTTTTAGCTACTTTAAAGCCAATATTTTGAGCACTTTACACACATTTCACTTCCATATAAGTAATTTTAAACAGATGTAATTATAAATAATGCTGTAAGTTTAGAAGCAAGGCTTTTTTTCCTGTTAGATGTGCATTTCTTTCAAATGAAAGCTGTATTTTAGTAGTCTTGTTAGGTTTGTAGTTAGTCTTCACTTAAAATTATAAAACATGTTGAATGATGGGGCTAAGCAGCACAAGTACATATTTTGCTTGTTAAAGCAAATAGGCTTCTAGCATAAAACTTCATTTTTTCAAATTCGCAAACCATGTAGATGATCATTTTTGTATTTCTCCTTTTCCCTCCTTTAGGATAAAGTAGATAGTATCCAATTTTGTAACAATGGTGATCGGTAAGTGTGTGTTTGTGTATGTGTGTGTGTTATTAGGCAAATTACAATGTGCTGCTTATTAGTGTAGCTAACCTGTCATTTTGTATATATTTTTTCCCTTTATATTATGATTTTTTAATTTGTTTTTTCGAGACGGAGTTTCACTCTCGTTGCCCGGGCTGGAGTGCAATGGCATGATCTCAGCTCACCGCAACTTCTGCCACCTGGGTTCAAGTTATTCTTCTGCTTCAGCCTCCTGAGTAGCTGGGATTACAGGTGCCCGCCACCGTGCCTGGCTAACTTTGTATTTTTAGTAGAGATGGAGTTTCTCCATGTTGGTCAGGCTGGTCTCGAACTCCCGACTTCAGGTGATCCGCCCGCCTCGGCCTTCCAAAGTGCTGGGATTACAGGCGTGAGCCACCATGCTCGGCCATTATTTTTTATTTTTAGTTGACTAATTGTCTATATTTATGGAGCAACTATACTGTGGTGTTTTAATGTATGTTTACATGGTGTGATGATTAAATCAAGCCAATAAACATCTCTGCCACTTCACATACTTAGCATTTTTCTGTAGTCAGAACATCTGAAATCTCAGAAATTTTGAAATGATATATAATTAGCTAGAGTCACTGTCACTTTGTATATTGCAGATATTTATTAGTAAATATATTAATTAAATGAAAAGTGTCTAGGGTAGGGGTTGGGGGAGAAACACATGAAATGTAAGTTTTTAGAATTGTAGTTTCTGCCAGCTTCTAGTGACCAAAAGTAGTTTTTCTTTGGCTGGATGTCTGATTTACTGAAAAAATAACGTGTAAGGATCATGAAATTTCTTGTTTGGGTAGTTTAAAAAAACTTTTCTAAGAAACCACTGTGATTATATCCTGCAAAGAAATTATTACTTAAATCATATCCTCCTCCTTTGCCTCCATTATGTGTCAGGTACCTTTGCTAAACTGTAATTGTTGAGAACTTAATTTGTTAATAGATTGATTTATTTTTACACAGTGTCCAACATGAATTAATTTGAATTAACAAATAAGGTGTTTAAAATGGAGCTATTGCCCTTATTTTCCTATTCTTCAAAACTTTTTTCTGTTTTTTTTTTCTTCTTGGCATTTTTTTTTTTTTTTTTTTTTGAGACAGAGTCTAACTCTGTTGCCTAGGCTGGAGTACAGTGGCGTGACCTCGGCTCACTGTGCTGCAACATCTGCCTCCTGGGTTCAAGTGATTCTCCTGCCTCAGCCTCCTGAGTAGCTGGGATTACAGGCACACGCCACCATGCCTGGCTAATTTTTGTATTTTTAGTAGAGATGGGGTTTCACCATGTTGGTCGGACTGGTCTCGAACTCCTGACCTTGTGATCAACCCACCTTGGCCTCCCATAGTGCTGGGACTACAGACGTGAGCCACTGTGCCCGTCAGCATTCTTATACATTGTATTCTCAAAACTTAAATCTGTTTGAAAAGCTATTGATTGAGTTTGAGGTGTGTTTTAATTTCATAGGGCCAGGCAAATCATAGAAAACCAAATTTTTTTTCCCATCCAGATATGCTCTAAATACCTGTCTTTTGAATTAACACCTGTGGATTGTCCTGTTGTCAGGACAGCTACATTACATTCTTTTTTTGCATGTGATTTTAATTGTAGACCTTATTGGAAAGTGTGTGAATATAGTAAGATCCTGTTCTGCATGTTTTAAGGTTCCTAAGTGGTAGCAGAGACGGAACAGCACGGATTTGGAGATTTGAGCAGTTAGAATGGAGGAGCATTTTATTGGATATGGCTACTAGAATCTCAGGGTAAGTTGAAATTGTTAGAAGTAGGTGCATCACAGGTGTTTGATCTATGTCTCTCTCTCTCTCTCTCTCTCTCTCTCTCTCTCTCTCTCTCTCTCTCTCTCTCTCTCTGTGTCTCTCAGTGGTTATTTTGTTGAGGAGATTATAGCTACCTTCTATTATGAAGAGCTGTGGTATAAGCGAATAGCTGCCTACTGCATATTAGATGAACCAGATACATCCAGATAAATTTATCCTTACATTGTGTAGCGAAGAATAACATGTACTTTTTCTATTGCTCAGAGCATTGACCTTCTTCTTAGGTGTTGCATTTAAAAGCTTCCACAAGTAAAAAAGATAAAATTGGCTCAAGTACATTAAGAGTGGAAATTGTACTTTTCTATGGATAGGATTTTTGAAAAATTTTAAAAGCAGCTTAGAGCCAAGGCTGGGAAATAGGGTAAGCAAACATACTTTATTGTTAAGGTTAAAAAAAAAATTGAGCTCCAGCCTGGGCGACAGAGTGAGACTCTGTCTAAAAATAAAAGTCATGGATTTTACTTTAGAATTTGTTTCCTAATTTTAACTTTGTACTTTTTCATACCAGTTTTTCTGAGAAATGTTTCCACATTTTGTCTTTTGGAAATCATGTCTGCTTTATTTCTATTAAAAATTTTTTTTTTTCTGAGACAGGGTCTCACTGTGTCGCCCAGGCTGGAGCGCAGCGGTATGCTCGTGCCTCACTTCAGCCTTGACATCCTGGCCTCAAGCAGTACCCCCTTCTCACCTTCCGAGTAGTTGGGACTATGAGCGTGAGCCATCACGCCTGGCTAATTTTTATGTTTATTTTTTGTAGTGACTATTGTTCAGGCTGATCTCAAACTCCTGGGCTCAAGTGATCCTCTCACCTCTGCCTCCCAATGCTTTGTTTTTAATAACAGAAATTGACTTATATTCTCTGCTGTAGCTCAAAGAATTGTATTGCATTTTCAAGATAAATTTGATCTTCTTATTTTTGTGGAATTATCTGTGATGGAGAATGCAAAGTATATATACTGGAAATTTGATAACTCTTGTTCATAAACAAATTAAAAAATCTTATATATAAAAATGTTACATCTCAGTATGAAAGTGAGTACTGTCAATCCTTAATTAGTTGAAATAATGAAAGGGAATGGGGGTGAAGATAATTTAAAATCAATTTCACCTATTGTTTTATTAAGCAAAATAGAAACATCAGTGTCAAAACTTGAATGAAAATTTTTAAATGAGACTGAAAACTGTTTAGTTTTCTTGCTGACACACTCCATCCATGAAGGGGACTTTTCCTGTAATTTTCTTCATGAGAAAATATCTTCTCATTTTAAGTTTTCTTGTTTTCAAATCTTGAAAAACAAGAGTCTTTTGTATGTGGGAATGGATTGATCTGTTTATTTTAGTGTTCTAATATTGGCATATCAACTTGATGAAATGCAACATACCTGTTAGTAAATTCAAAGTTATTAATTTGTGGCTGGGCGTGGTGGCTCACACCTGTATTCCTACCACTTTGGGAGGCCGAGGCGGGCAGATCACCTGAGGTCAGGATATCGAGACCAGCCTGGCCAACATGGTGAAATCCTGCCTCTACTAAAAAAAATACAAAAATTAGCTGGAGATGGTGGCATGTGCCTGTAATCCCAGCTACTCAGGAGGCTAAAGCAGGAGAATCACTTGAACCTAGGACACAGAGGTTGCAGTGAGCCCAGATGGAGCCACTATACCCCAGCCTGGGTGACAGAGCTGGACTCCGCCTCAAAAAAAAAAAAAAAACAAAAAACCTAAGTTATTAATTCGAAAGCCTTTTAGCTTGAAGTGAAGAATGGAGTCTTTGCCTTTATTCCATTTTACTTTTTTTTTTTTTTGGAGACAGAGTCTCGCTCTGTCTGCAGTGGCGCGATCTGGGCTCACTGCAAGCTCTGCCTCTTGGATTCACTCCATTCTCCTGCCTCAGCTTCCCGAGTAGCTGGGACTCCAGGCGCCTGCCACACGCCCGGCTAATTTTTTTTTGTATTTTTAGTAGAGACGGGATTTCACTATGTTAGCCAGGATGGTCTCAATCTCCTGACCTCGTGATCCACTCACCTTGACCTCCCAACTTGCTGGGATTACAGGCGTAAGCTGCTGTGCCCGGCCTCCATTTTACTTCTTAATATTATTCTACCCTCAACACCAATCAATCTAGTTAGAATTATTCTCTCTTCTGTGTGTGTTTTCTTTTGTAGTTACGTAGATAGCTGTTTTATAGCACTCATATTTTTATAGCTGTATTCTTTTCAAATTTTTTGTTTTTTTTTTTTGAGACGGAGTGGCACGATCTCAGCTCATTGTAAGCTCCGCCTCCCAGGATCAAGCGATTCTCCTGCCTCAGCCTCCTGAATAGCTGGGATTACAGGCACCCGTCACTACGCCCAGCTAATTTTTATACTTTTTGTAGAGGCATGATTTCACCCTGTTGACCAGGTTGGTCTGGAACTCCTGACCTCAAGTGATCTGCCCACCTTGGCCTCTCAAAAGTGCTGGGATTACAGGCATGAGCCACTGTGCCCAGCCTTTGTTAATTAAAACATGTTAGATGCTTGCAATTTTTTTTTTTTTTTTTTTTTTGAGACAGAGTCTTGCTCTGTCACCCAGGCTGGAGTGCAGTGGTGCAATCTTGGCTCACTGTAAGCTCCACCTCCTGGGTTCATGCCATCCTCTTGCCTCAGCCTCCCTAGTAGTTGGGACTACAGGCGCCTGCCACCACGCCTGGCTAATTTTGTTTTTGTTTTTTGTTTTCGTATTTTTAGTAGAGACGGGGTTTCACCGTGTCAGCCAGGATGGACTCGATCTCCTGACCTCATTACCCGCCTGCTTCGGCCTCTCAAAATGCTGGGATTACAGGCGTGAGCCACCGTGCCTGGCTGATGCTTGTAATTTCTTAAAACATATTCTATTATTTCAGTACCATTAGGCCTTCCTTACCTCACTGTTGACTGCTATAATACAGAGACCCTTTGGATATAGCTTTTTTTTTTTTTGAGACCTAGTCTTGCTCTGTCACCCAGGCTGGGTGCAATGGTGCGGTCTTGGCTCACTGCAGACTCTGCCTCCCAGGTTCAAACGATTCTCCTGCCTCAGCCTTCTGAGTAGCTGGGAATACAAGTGTGTGCTACCACACCAGGCTGATTTTTGTATTTTTAGTAGAGATGGGATTTCACCATGTTGGCCAGGCTGGTCTCAAACTGCTGACCTCGTGATCTGCCTGTCTCAGTCTCCCAAGATGCTGGGATTACAGTCGTGAGCCACTGCTCCTGGCCCTCCATAACACTTTTATAAAGGATGAAAAACATTCCAGGCATGTGTATCCAAGACCATTCTTGCCAAGGGGCCTATAGGAGTAGACTGTAGGAAAGTTGTATAAAGAGATGAGAATAGTCCCATTTGCAGTTCAGATTGAACGTCTGTGTGTCAGTTATTTTTCTAAACATTGGGGATATGAATATGAGTTAACTTATTTTTGTGTTCCTAAAATTTTTTTGTCTTCTATGGAGAGAAACAGTTGAAAGTAAGTGTTAGCAACAGATTTGTATCCAGAGGAAAGAAATAATAGGAAAGAAATAGGGAGAAAAAGCATTGCTTTCATAAGCACTAATGGTGTCCTAAAATCTGTGCTTATTCAGTCTCTGTACTATTTCTAAATTATCCCTTCCTTCTTCAGGTTTTGCCCTAAACTGTTTCTAGAAAATCTGTTCTGGGTCAGTTGTGATGAACTCACTGTAGGGTTGACGAGATAGGCACATGGGTTGGATTTCTTTATTTTTGTATTGATGAAGGATTGTATACATTGTACAGCCAACCATCTAAATAAGTTTACATGTTGTGTATTTTTTTGTTAGGGATTTATCTTCGGAAGAGGAAAGGTTTATGAAACCTAAAGTAACAATGATAGCTTGGAATCAGAATGATAGCATTGTTGTCACAGCTGTGAATGATCATGTCCTCAAAGTGTGGAATTCTTACACTGGACAACTGCTTCATAACTTACTGGTAGGTAGTTTCTGGTACAGTGTAACAAATGAGATTTTTCGAACTATGATTTTAATTTTGAAGCTATAAAAATAATATACTGAACAAGTTTCTTTCATGTAAACTATGAAATGATTAGAAATTTTTATAATTATAAATTATTGTCTAATACATTTTTAAAAGTATATGCTGTAATAGTATGTATTTTTAAATTTTCAGTTTGTAACTTGTAAACCCTCCTTAATGTTACGATTTTGTTAAAGGGACATGCTGATGAAGTATTTGTTCTGGAGACGCATCCCTTTGATTCCAGAATTATGTTATCTGCAGGACACGATGGCAGCATATTTATATGGGATATTACAAAAGGTACCAAGATGAAACATTATTTTAATATGGTAAGTGAAGTGAGATGTACCTTGATACATGCTTGAATTTGTTTAGAGTGTTTGGGTTACAAGGCTTAGCCAGAAATTGATCTGCTTGTTTTGGCAGTGTGTTTTTACAAATCAGCATATTCAAAGCCTGCTAAATATTTGACAGTTACATGTATATACATACATATGTGAAATTCTCTGTATGACTGATTTATATGAGGGAGACATTTTTAAGTTACTTGTTTAGCATTTTGTGTGCCTGTATGTGTTTAAATTGGTAAAATTATGGCAATTATAAAAACTTTTTCACTACTTGAATTTATTGAAATATTTGATAACAAATAGAAATATAAAAATGGTAACATAAAATAATAAAATGACATTATTAATATTCAATATTAACCAAATATTACAGTAGTTGATTACTGGATTTTTAGTAACCCTGGGCTGGGTGTGGTGACTCTGAACTTCCAGCACTTTGGGAGGCTGAGGCAGGAGGATTGCTTGAGCCTAGGAGTTCAACACCAGCCTGGGCAATGTAGTGAGACACTCTCTTAAAAAAGAAAACTCCCAAGATGGTTGATCTAGAAATAAAACATTATTAGATTTTCCTAGCCTTTTTCTTTTTGCACAGGTATATTTAAAAAAAAAAAAAAAAGAAAAAAATTTTGCATATGTGTATTCTAGAACCAAATGAGGATACTACTGTATCTTTTTAGAACTTCTTCACATAATCATAATTATAGTTACTAATCAGGAAATTTAACATTTATAAAATAGCATTATCTAGTCAGGTCTATATTCAAATTTTTTTGTGTTGTCTCAGTAACATCTTTTTAGATACATTTTGCTCCGTGGACCAGAATCCAGTTCAAGCTCATGCATTGTGTTTAAGTGGTTGTATCTTTCTAGTTTTCTTTTTTTTCTTTTCTTTTCTGTTTTTTTTCTTTTTGAGACGGAGTCTCGCTCTATCGCCCAGGCTGGAGTGCAGTGGCACGATCTCAGCTCACTGCAAGCTCTGCCTCCCAGGTTCACGCCATTCTCCTGCCTTAGCCTCCCAAGTAGCTGGAACTACAGGCACCCACCACCACGCCTGGCTAATTTTTTTGTATTTTTTAGTAGAGACGGGGTTTCACTGTGTTAGCCAGGATGGTCTCGATCTCCTGACCTCTTGATCTGCCCGCCTCGGCCTCCCAAAGTGCTGGGATTACAGGCGTGAGCCACTGTGCCCGGCCTCTAGTTTTCTAGTTTTCTTTTCTTTTTTTTTTTTTTTTTTTTTTGAGAGGGAGTCTCGCGCTGTTGCCCAGGCTGGAGTGCAGTGGCCGGATCTCAGCTCACTGCAAGCTCCGCCTCCCGGGTTTGCGCCATTCTCCTGCCTCAGCCTCCCGAGTAGCTGGGACTACAGGCGCCCGCCACCTCGCCCGGCTAGTTTTTTTGTATTTTTTAGTAGAGACGGGGTTTCACTGTGTTAGCCAGGATGGTCTCGATCTTCTGACCTCGTGGTCCGCCCGCCTCGGCCTCCCAAAGTGCTGGGATTACAAGCGTGAGCCACCGCGCCCGGCCTCTAGTTTTCTTTAATTATCATCAGGCCCCTCTCAGCCTTTTTTGTTTTTCCTCTTTATTGGCCTTTAACTTTTGTTGAATATTAGCAAGTATTACAGAGTGTCCTCAGTTTTGTCTGATATTTTTTAATGATTAGATTGTTACAGTTTTTTAAATGAAGTAAAACATAAACGATATTGTGTCCTTCATGAATCATGTTAGGAGGCACGTGGTATTTATTTGTCCCCTTATTATGGTGATAATTTTCTGTTTTTTTTTTTTTTGGAGATGGAGTTCTGCTCTGTTCCCCAGGCTGGAGTGCAATGGTGTGATCTGGGCTCACTGCAACCTCCATCTCCTGGGTTCAAGCGATTCTCCTGCCTCAGCCTCCTGAGTAGCTGGGATTACAGGCACCTGCCACCACACCCAGCTAATTTTTTGTATTTTTAGTGGAGACAGGGTTTCATCATGTTGGCCAGGCTGGTCTTGAACTCCTGACTTCAGGTGATCACCTGCCTCGGCCTCCCAATATAATTATTGAACTAATTTTTTTACTAGCTCTTTTGAGACTAATCTAAATAACCTGTTTCTTTTTAAATTTTTACCCACAAGTATTGGATCCATTGAAGATTTTTCAATGGCATCATTCCTTCCATATTTATTAGTTGGCATCTTTGCATACAGTGGTATTTTTTTTTTTCCTCCTCTAACTTTTAAGTTCAGGGGCTACCTGGTATGTGCAGGATGTGCAGGTTGGTTACATGGGTAAATGTGCTTGCACATAGTTTTGTAATCTTACTTCATGTAAAAATCTTTTTTTGAAATTTTTGTTTTTAAAGAATTTATGGATGTATTTTTGAGTATAAATTCATCCTGTCTCAGAAGAAAGTTAACTTTTACACAGTTTCTATTGTTGAGTACTTAAGTGGTTTCTAAAATATGTATGGCACTTTGAATAGCCTTGTACATGATTATTTCCCTGAGATAAATTCTGAAGGAATTATTGTGTAAAAGGGTTTTAGCATTTTTAAGGCTTTATATGTGTGAGACATTTTGTGAGTTTACTCTTCAGCTTTTACTGAGTTACAATTCAAAGTGTACTTTTTTTTTTTTTGAGACAGAGTCTTGCTCTGTCACCCAGGCTGGAGTGCAGTGGCGCGATCTCAGCTCACTGCAGGCTCCGCCTCCCGGGTTCATGCTATTCTCCCACCTCAGCTTCCTGAGTAGCTGGGATTATGGGTGCCTGCCACCACGCCCGGCTCATTTTGTTTTTGTATTTTCAGTAGAGATGGGATTTCACTGTGTTAGCCAGGATGGTCTCAATCTCCTGATCTTGTGATTGCCTGCCTTGGCCTTCCAAAGTGCTGGGATGACAGGCGTGAGCCACTGTGCCCGGCCTGTGTAATGTATTTTAGATGCAGTGTAGTAGCATCCTATTGATGAATTCTTAGACCTTTGAGTCTCAGGTTCTTAGACCTTTGATAAATGCATTCTAAAACATTTCAAATAGTATGACCAAAGTACAAATACACGATTAGGCATCTCTGAAAGCTGTGTTTCTGTGTGTTCAAATTATTGGAAAAAGAACTAAGCATTCTTGGACAATTTTTCTATCGTTTTAAAATCCATAGGATAACATCCATTACCTTAACTATCCTTTGAAACTCAGAACTAATATTACATCCTGAATTTAACTCCTCAAAACAAAAACTACATTAATTTAGGCTTTAAGCAGAATATTAGCGGAAAAATTCTATGCCAAAGAATAATCTGAGAAAACTTCACGTGGGCAACAATGATCTTTCCAGTTGCATAGCGAACATTGGCCTTGTTTACTGACGTTTCCTTACTGCTCAGCTGAGAGGCTCATAATTCCTAATTCTAGATAAACTAAATAGAGTTGTCAGTTACTAATAGCAACAGTATTTCATGAATATATAATAAACTTTAATGTGACATTTTTCTCCAGACACAGTTGCAGGTTGCATTTTGTCAGGAATCATTGTATAGGACGCTTCAAATTACAAGTGAATCCCCGTTTTCCTTGCTCTGCTTAGATAGATTTGCCCACTTGAGAAAACTTTCATCTCAGCAAGTATTCTTTTGGTGCAGTTAAGTCCACGTGTACGACGGGAAGAGTTGCTGCCACCATCTTCAGCTTGACAGCTTTGAGATTTTGCCACTCCCTCTCCACCAGCGTCTGCTTTAACTGTGACTGACGGTCCCAGGCCAGGGATGCAAAGTGGTACACAGGCGCAGGTTGTGTTGTGGCACAGGCGGCTCCTGGAAGGACCATGTGGATGTATCTATGTTCCTATGTTTTAATGATCAGTTGGAGGAAAAAAATACATATATACACAAACACAATTTTTTCCTTTTTTTTTGAGACGGAGTCTCGCTGTGTGGCCCAGGCTGGAGTGCAGTGGCGTGATCTCGGCTCACTGCAAGCTCCACCTCCCGGGTTCACGCCATTCTCCCGCCTCAGCCTCCGAGTATCTGGGACTACAGGCGCCCGCCACCTCGCCCGGCTAGTTTTTTGTATTTTTAGTAGAGACGGGGTTTCACCATGTTAGCCAGGATGATCTCGATCTCCTGACCTCGTGATCCACCCGCCTCGGCCTCCCAAAGTGCTGGGATTACAGGCTTGAGCCACCGCGCCCGGCCTCCTTTTTATGTTAAGAGAATATGAATTAATAGGCACATCTTATTCAGCAATCCTCTGAATATCCGAGTAACTTTATTTTTTCCATGTTCGATAATTGGCATCCATTCATGTGCAGCAATAGTGAGGTATCACTATTCAAGCAGTGACTTATTTGGGTGTGGATGTGAGTTTGTTCTGGCACTTACTGAGTAGATGTCTCATTTTTCCAACACTGAACACACAACGTTTAGTTACTGGAAAGTTAAAGGTGCAGACAACAAATATGTATAGCTCTACCCTGCAGAGTTAAACAAATAACTAACAACTATAAATTGATAATATTAAACTAATAGACTTTACAGTTTAAAAGGAAGAATAAAACAGTATAAAAATAATCTATTTAAGGTTACACTCATGATAGATTTAGAGCATCCTTTCTGAAATCTCTGGTAGTTTGAAGTTCAGGTAATTGTGACTGTGAGCTTTTCCATATATAGGCTTGAGATCTGGCAGCATTGCCAAATTTTGCTTGGTGCTTAGTCATCTTAGTGAGCTAAAGTAGAGCCCTCCTTAAAATCTAGGAAAGTGTTCATTTTAGTTCATGAGTACCAAATTTTGTTAATCTTCATTCATTTATCTTGTAGCTTATTATCCTTTTATTATATATAAGACAAAAATTTATGAAATTATTTATAAGAAGTAAAAGAAGCCTTCACTTTGGATTGGGTTGTTAGCTCTCATTTGAGCACTTGGAGAACTAATGCTTAGAAGAACTTTGAAGACCTTTTTCTAGGCTAGTTATATATAAAATGAATTTTATTTTTTGGGACTAGCGATTGATGTATATGCCTAATGAAACATTTGTTTTTTTATTTTACAGAGTCTCACTCTGTCACCCAGGCTGGAGTGCAGTGGAGTACAGTGGTGCAGTCTTGGCTCACTGCAACCCCTGCCTCCTGGGTTCAAACGATTCTCGTGTTTCAGCCTCCTGAGTAGCTGGGACTACAGATGGACACCACCATGCCTGGCTAATTTTTTGTATTTTTAGTAGAGACAGGGTTTCACCATGTTGCCCAGGGTGGTCTCGAACTCCTGTGCTCAGGCACCTCATAAAGTGCTGGGATTACAGGTGTGAGGCACCATGCCAGGCTGAAACATTTGTTTTTAAATTTTTTTTTCAGAAGGGTTATATTGTCACAGGTTATCCACATTAAACAAGTTTACATAGCAAATCACTTGCATAGAATTGGTCCTAACTTTTTCCTCTTTGTGTTTCCTAGATTGAAGGACAAGGACATGGAGCTGTGTTTGACTGTAAGTTTTCACAGGATGGACAGCATTTTGCCTGTACAGATTCTCATGGGCATCTTCTGATATTTGGTTTTGGATGCAGCAAACCATATGAAAAGGTCATTTTTAAAACTTTGTTGTCGCATGCAAGTAGTAGTTATGAGCCGACAGTTTAGCTGACTGATTTGATTTCCTTGTTTTTCTAGTTTTAATTAACTGTTTAACATCTGTTTCCTTTAATATGTATGAACCTTAAAATGTCATCCTGTGAACTTCATTTTTCTAGATTCCTGATCAGATGTTCTTCCATACTGACTATCGACCACTTATTAGAGATTCTAATAATTACGTCTTAGATGAGCAAACTCAGCAGGCTCCTCATCTTATGCCTCCACCATTCTTGGTAGATGTAGATGGAAATCCTCATCCAACCAAGTATCAGAGATTAGTACCAGGCCGAGAAAATTCCGCAGATGAACATTTGATTCCACAGCTGGGCTATGTGGCAACAAGTAAGTGCAGTCTTTTTTTTTTTTTTTTTTAAAGTTGTACGTGAATATCTTAAAGTATAATATAAAGAATTTCCTTCCCTTTAGATCCCCCAGTTATTAATATTTTGCAATATTTTATCTTTTTTTTATCTGTGTATTGTTTTGAACCATTTAACTTCTGGACCTCATGCACCATTTACCTCTAAATAAGAATAACATTCTCTTACGTAACCATAGACACTTATGACAATTAGGACATTTTACATTCAAATAATATTATCAAATCTGTAGTGTATAACCAAAAATTTCCAGTTATTCTAATAATGTCTGTTTATAGCTTTTAAAATTCTCCCAATTTGGGACCACATATGAAATACGAAATTTAGTTGTCATAGTTCCTTCGTTTCCTTTAATCTGTAGCAGGTTGTCAGTTTTTGACTTCCATGATATTGATGTATTTGAAGATTATAGGTCAGGAATTTTGTAGAAGGCCTCAGTCTGGGTTTGTCTACTTTCTCTTGGTTAGGTTCCAGTTATGCATTTTTGACAGAATACAACATAAATGATGTTCTAGTCTTAATAGAGCATCCTGTGAGGATGCTTATGATTGTGGTTTGTCTAATTACTGGTAATGTTGTTTTTGAACCCTTGGTTAATGTGGTGTTTGCCAAGTTTCTTCACTATAAACTTATTATTTTTCTCTTTGTAATTAATGGTAATTTGTGGGGAGGTATGTCAATAACCTGTTCATTGTCAAACTTTACCCTCAAGTTTTAGGACCCATTGATGAGTTTTGCCTGAATCAGTTGTTACTGTGAATACTGCAAAGTGGTTATTTTCTAACTTTATCATTGTTCCGTCATTGCGTCATATGTATCATTGCATATGACTGTCTGTTGCTCACCCCTTTATTTATTGATGAGGCTCATTACATTTTAGTATGGGCTTCTGGGTGTGGTTAGTGGGTTATATTATTCACATAATCCTTAGATTTGACTCTCAGAGCCTTCTGACACTGCCCTTTCCCAAGTCCCTTATACTTTTTCAGTCACTTCTTTCCTTTTCTGGATGTAGGGTGTTCCAGGTTTGTCTTGTACTTTTCTCTGTCGTAGCCAAGTGCCAAGTTCTTTTTTGTGTTAATAGCAGGGCAGCGTTTCTCTACAGATATTAAAGAAAAAATGCTATTTGTGTTTTTGGATGAGGATTTATTGAAACTAAATCACCAGCTACATATAAAGTTAAAACCTAATGTAGATTACTATATGCTGGCTATTTCAAATGTTATTTTTTATTACTTTTATTGAAGTGTACTTTATATACAAAATTCACCAATTTTAAGTGTACAATTCAAGTGTGTGTGTGTGTGTGTGTGTATTTTTTGAGGCAGGGTCTTACTCGTTTGCCCAGGCTGGAGTGCAGTGGTGCGATCTTGGTTGACTGCAGCCTCCGGCCTCCCAGGGTCAAGTGATCCTCCTACCTCAGCCTCCTGAGTAGCTGGGACTGTAGGCGTGTGCACTTTTGTATTTTTAGTAGAGACGGGGTTTTGCCATGTTTCCCAGGCTGTCAAATATGTTTTGACAGATGTTAAATAATCAAGTAACCACCACCACAATCAAGTTATAAAACATTTATACCGCCCCCAAAAGTCCCCAGGACCTGTTTGGAGTCAGTCCTCTCCTTTCTCTCAGTCCCTTGTAAACAGCATTATATTTTCTGTCACTTTAATTTTGTCCTTTAAGAGGGTTTTATATACAAAGTGTAATCTTTTTTCTTTTTTAGGAGACAGAGTCTTGCTCTGTTGGCAGGCTGGAGTGCAGTTGCACAATCTTGGCTCACTGCAACCTCCGCCTCCCGGGTTCAAGTGGTTCTCCTACTTCAGCCTCCTGAGTAGCTGGGACTATAGGCGTGTGCTACCACACCCAACTAATTTTTGTATTTTTAGTAGAGATGGGGTTTCGCCATGTTGACCAGGATGGTCTTGATCTCTTGACCTCATGATCTGCCTGCCTCGGCCTCCCAAAGTGCTAGGATTACAGGCGTGAGCCACCGCGCTTGGCCACAAAGTGTAATCTTTTGTGTCTGGCTTCTTTGACTTAGTATGGTGCTTTTGAGATTCCTTAGTGTTGTTGCATGTATCAGTAGTTTGTTCCTGTTTATTCATTGGGGCAGATAGTACCCCATGAAATAGATGGGTATGTCATCATTTGTTTTTGCATTCACTGATGGTTAAAGGTTTGTTTCCAGTTTGGTGCTATCATCCAGATTGAAACATCCAACTGTCACGTGGAATTTGTCATTTCTCTCTTCAGTTTACTCAGTTCTTTATGTATTTTAAAGCTCATTCATTAGGTGCATACACATTTTGGATTGCTTGTCTTCTGGATGAAATAATTCTTTTCTCATGAAATGTTTCTCTGTATTTCTGAAAATATTTTTTGTTTTGAAGATTCTTGTTTCATATTAATATAGCCAATTCAGCTTCTTTTGGATCAGTATTGTCGTGGTATATCTTTTGTCAATTCTTCCAGCCGATCTGTGTCTTTATATATCAAATTTGATAACTTGTCTTTTAATTGGGATTTAAGTATTAAGTACTCTATTAAGTGTAGAGTGTTTACACTTAAATGTTCATATAGTATGGGTTCGAACATAGAGTATTCCTATTTGCTCCATCTATATTCTTTTCGTTCTTTGTGCCTTTTTCCTTTTTCTTTTTTTCTTCTTCTTTGGGATTGGTGATTTTTTTTGTGTTCCATATGACCTCCACTAATTTCTTATTAGCAATACCTGTTTATTTGTATGTAATGATTGCTTTAGGGCAGAAATTGTCAGTGTGTGGTTTGCAGGCCCATAGGTGTATCTGCAACCTTTTATGGAGTCTGCAAGGTCACAGCCATCTTCATAACAATACTGAGATATTTATTTTTTTATAGTGTTGACATTTGTACTGATGGATCACGGATGGGTAGAAATAAACTTCTGGCAGTGTAGCACAAATCTTGGTTGTGGCACCAAAATAGTAGGAGTTATTATATCCTTTACTGCTCTGCATTTGAATACATGTCTTTTTAATATTCTAGATATTAAAACTGGAAGTGTGCATAAAGCACTTCTGCTGTGTATTCTGGCTCCTGGGGACTTGAACTATTTTCTGCCCTGTGGGAGCTCTGCAAATTTTTTGCGCAACTGCTTTTTTATGTTTTCCCCTCAGTAGTGGAGTTCTACCCCATGCGTACACATATCAGTATTTAATTAAAAAAATTTTTTTTTGAGATAGAGTCTTGCTGTGTTGTCCAGGCTGAAGTTCGTTGGTGTGATCTTGGCTTATCTCGGGTTCAAGCAGTTTCCCTGCCTCAGCTTCCCAAGTAGCTGGGACTGCAGGTGTGCGCCACCACACCAGGCTAATTTTTGTATTTTTAGTAGAGATGAGGTTTTACCATGCTGACCAGTCTGGTCTTGAACTTCTGATCTCAGGTAATCTGCCCGCCTCAGCCTCCCAAAGTGCAGGGATTACAGGCGTGAGCCACCATACCTGGCCACGTATCAGTATTTAGTCAGATAATTGATGGGACCTCACTACAGATCTCTGGAGCTTTGTGTGCAATTCACTCTCCTCTGATATTCAGTCCTGCGTATTTTAACTTTCCTCTTCCAGCAAACTCCCATCTCTGTCTCCTCAATTCAGTTAGATCTGTGGATGCTGTTTGGGTTCTCTCTTTTGTTCTGTAACTTGGAGACTACCTCCAGACAGTAATCTGGAGCAATCAAAGGGTTTGTCTCTATTGTTCCCCTTCTCTCAGGGATCACAGTCTTGTGCTGCCTGTTGTGCAATGTCTGAAAGCTTTTGTTTTATGTATGTTTTTTCCAGTATTGTTGTTTATGGCAGAAGGCCACTTCCTCTATCAGTTAAGCTTTCATGGGTAGAACCCTCTTTCAATATTTCAGTATCGATTGTATTATTCCATAGAGACAGTTAACATTGTGATATTTGAGAAGTTAACAGTTAAGTGTTCTGTGCTATGAAAGAAAAGTTAAGCTGAGTGCAGTGGCTCATGCCTATAATCTTAGCACTTTGGGAGGCTGAGGCAGGCGGATTGCTTGAGCTCAGGAGTTCAAGACCAGCCTGGGCAATATAGCAAGACCTTGTCTCTACCAAAAAGAAAAAAAAAGGAAAGCTATATAGACTTAGGTCATTTTGGTTTATGACGATTAGAAATCTTCTTTGCCGTTTTCCCTTTAGTATCATGTTGTAATCTTAGAAATTTTGTGTTATAAGCAATTCTAATTAAAGTCTTCTTATCTTTTTAGATTAAGGCTCTACTGCCTTTTCAACTCATTTTTTGAGAGTGATAAAAAGTTACCGATTTTTAAAGACAAAGTTAATATGAGATATGACATTTAGCTCTTTTAAGTTCTTCATGGGTTTCCATAATAAAACAAAGACATTATCAGTAATATGCACGGGAGTCTTAGCAGAATGGAAATGTGACCCCCCCTTGCCCATCCCATAATACTATATGAGGTTTCGCAGTTTCTCTGTATGTTTTTATGGTGGCAAGTTATATTTTTGCATTCCTTTTGATTATTACCTTATTAATTTCCTTTATTTTTTATTTTATTTATTTATTTATTTATTTATTTATTTGAGATGCAGTTTGACTCTGTCACCCAGGCTGGAGTGCAGTGGCATGATCTTGGCTCACTGCAACCTTTGCCTCCTGGGTTCAGGCAGTTCTCTAGACTCAGCCTCCCGAGTAGCTGTGATTAACAGGTGTGTGCCACCAGGCCTGGCTAATTTTTTTTGTATTTTCAGTAGAGACTGATCTTGAACTCTTGACCTCAAGTGATCCACCTGCCTTGGCCTCCAAAAGTGCTGGGATTACAGGTGCGAGCCACCACGCCCCAGCTGTAATCCCAGCACTTAGGGAGATTGAGGTGGGCCGATCACGAGGTCAGGAGATCAAGACCATCCTGGCTAACATGGTGAAACCCCATCTCTACTAAAAAAAAAAAAAAAAAAATACAAAAAATTAGCCAGACATGGTGGCGCCCGCCTGTAGTCCCAGCTATTCAGGAGGTTGAGGCAGGAGAATGGCCTGAACCTGGGAGGTGGAGCTTGCAGTAAGCCGAAATGGCGCCACTACACTCCAGCCTGGGCAAAAAGAGTGAAACTCCATCTCAAAAAAATTCTGTAATTGAAGTAAGAATTGATGGGTACTAACTATGCTAAAAACATACTTAAGAAAGTAATTTGAGATTAGTGGGAGAGGCTTATGTAATTACCACCATCAATTTCACTGTTCTCCGAGGACTCTTGGGGCAGGGAGAGAGCTAAAGTTGTCTGTCGAAGGCTTAAAAAAGGTCTTACCTCCCTTATTTCCCCTTTTTTAAGACATAGAGAAGAAATTAAATCTCAGGGATTTTCTTGACATTGGAAATGACCCATAGTTGCTCTGTTCCAGTTAGAGACTCTGGGGAATAAGATTTTAGTGAAATATATCGAGTATAGTGAGGAGCATTAGTGTGGAAACAGCATAATAAAGTTTTACAGAAACATGTTTCCATGTTTCCACTTGCAGGAATTTCAGAGGCTGCTTTGAGGTTTTCGTAGTATTTAGTCCTCTACAGGAAGACTTCTGTTGGCTTTGAATCTTTTCTCTGACTTCTTGGTGACCATGTAGAGTATCTTTTTAAACTGGTTATTTTTCAAAAATGGGAATTCTGACCATTGTTAATGTATTTTAATTTGTACCCTAACGAAATTTTGTTTTCTGCTTTTATATGATTATATACTAAATAATTGAATTTGTAGGTGATGGAGAGGTAATTGAACAAATTATAAGCCTGCAAACCAATGATAATGATGAACGCAGCCCAGAATTGAGTATTCTTGATGGAATGATAAGACAGTTGCAGCAGCAGCAAGATCAGAGAATGGGAGCCGATCAGGATACTACTCCAAGAGGACTTTCAAATGGTGAAGAAACACCCCGGAGAGGTAATAGATAATGATAAATATTTTACCTGAATATGGCTGCATTGAAATTAAGGAGTAAATGAAGTCTTTATCAGGTACATGCAATATGAGAAACTTAGGTAAACATTGTATTTTTACAACTTAATTAGTCTGAAGGTGGCTTTATGAGGTGTAAGGTTATGTAGTAACAAATGGGTATTTGAGTTTCAAGTACTGCTGAAGCCTTTTGTGCTGTAAATATACAGTATTTACAAAATTGTATTAAATAGGAGCGAATAACAAATTGCTTTTTAAAATAAAAACATAGTTCTAGCTTTTCTTTGCTTTAACATTGGTAATTTTTGAAAAACTGTATTGGGTAGAGTATGATTTTTCTTATTGAATCAGAAAGTTTGAAAACTTAATGAGTTTTCAGTGTTGAGTCCTTAATAAGTGCAGTGTAGAAGTAAATACAGAACAATCGCCAGTCTCTTCTAAATTATTTCCGCTATTTACTTTGTTTCTAGTTCAATGTGATTTAAAATTTTCATTATTCATTTAAAATAGTACTTTTTTCTCTTAGACTTACTGCATAAGACTTTATTTTTTTATTTTGGAAAGAAAGGTTGGAAGAAGGATACTATGAACACCCATATATTTTTTACCTAGATTCCTTATATTACTATACTTGCCTTAGCTTTTTTTTATGTGTATGTGTGCACACACACATTCCTCTATGTTTTTCTGAAGCGTTTGAGAGTAAGACTTGTGACACTTTATACTTTAATGCTTCATCTTGTATCATCCAAGAACTAGAGATACTCTCTTACATAACCATAATACAGTGATCACATTCAATAAGCTGAATATAATTGTTGATATAGCACTGCTATCTAATTTTGAGTCCTTACTTACACTTCTCAGTTGTCTCAATAACTTGTCGTTCCTCATGCCTGTGTTTAGAAAAATTTAGGATTTAATGAAGCCCTGCTTATTACATTTTAGGATTATGTCTTTTATTTTATTTTATTTTTTTGAGACAGAGTCTTGCTGTGTCGCCCAGCCTGGAGTGCAGTGGCTGGATCTCAGCTCACTGCAAGTTCCACCTTCCGGGTTTACGCCATTCTCCTGCCTCGGCCTCCCGAGTAGCTGGGACTACAGGCGCCCGCCACCTCGCCTGGCTAGTTTTTTGTATTTTTTAGTAGAGACGGGGTTTCACCGTGTTAGCCAGGATGGTCTCGATCTCCTGACCTCATGATCCACCTGTCTCGGCCTCCCAAAGTGCTGGGATTACAGGCTTGAGCCACCGCGCCCAACCTATGTCTTTTAATCCTGAAAAGTTTCCTCAGAGCACTGGTACTTTGGAAAGATTCGGGCCCGTTGTTTTCACAAGATTGCTCTCAATTTGGATTTGTCTGATTATTTCCTCATAATTGGATTCAGGTTAAACATTTAGACAGGAATACTGAATAATTGATACTATGTCCTCAGTCTGTCATGGCAAGAGGCACAAGATACATAAATGCATTCTTCTGCACCTACTGTATTGCCTGAACAATATATTCTAGAAATCCATATCAGTTCACAGAATTCAGAATTCTTCATCCTTTTTTTTTTTTATTATAGGTTCGTACTCCTCCTCTGTGTGGAGTAACTAATCTTTGTAATCTCTTTATGGGCATTTAGGTTGTTTCTTATACTTTGCTGTTATAAGTGATGTGATAAATAGCTTTATGCATGTTTTCTTTTTTTTTTTTTTTGAGACGGAGTCTCGCTCTGCCGCCCAGGCTGGAGTGCAGTGGCCGGATCTCAGCTCACTGCAAGCTCCGCCTCCCGGGTTCACGCCATTCTCCTGCCTCCGCCTCCCGAGTAGCTGGGACTACAGGCGCCCGCCACCTCGCCCGGCTATTTTTTTGTATTTTTTAGTAGAGACGGGGTTTCACCGTGTTAGCCAGGATGGTCTCGATCTCCTGACCTCGTGATCCGCCCGTCTCGGCCTCCCAAAGTGCTGGGATTACAGGCTTGAGCCACCGCGCCCGGCCGCTTTATGCATATTTTCAAATTGTTGGAGAATAACGCTATGACTTGGGCAGTTAAATTTGGAATTTATATTTCTCAAGTCAAAAATGTTTCTTCAATGTATAGTATTTTAATATAAATGCTTGGTTTACTAGCAGGGCATTTAATGCCATTTGAAGTTGGTGAAGCATAGTGTGTTCTCTGATGCACATTGGTACATGTGTGATTGGTAAATACAGTGTGGTACATAGAAGAGTGCAGAAGTTGCATTCACTTGTGGATTTTTCCCTAGGCAAGAAGAGCTGGCATGGCTGGAGTACAGCTCCATAGCTTCCCACAAGAATCAATATAACCCTCAGGTTTTCTGTTGTGTTAGTAGCAGGAGCCCCTTCACCTTGTATTGTAAGAAAATAAGCACTTTGTCTGGGACTTCCTCCTCAGAGGCTGGTCTCTGTGGCTTCCAGCTCATGGGAGGTTGCTCAGCCTCCTATACCCACCTTAACAGCAGCCCCTCAGGCTCAGAGCTTCACTGTTATCTTCATTGCCTCATCACCCACTTGCCCAGCTCTAGTTTAAGCACGGCTGGCATTAACCCACAACATTTTATTTGTTTGACTTTTTAATAACCATCTTGACAGCTACTTGCCTTGGTGGCTCAGATTATCTCTTGAGAATCATGAGAATCATGATTACTGTTGTAAGACCACCTTGATTTCAGATACCTGTCTTCAGTGCAAATTTTTCAAAAAGACATTTTTTTAGTGTGCAATTTTGAAGATGGCACAGTTTTTACGAATACATATATAATGTAAAATGTACATTTTATAATTTCTGAAAGTCTAGTAAAAATTGAAATTTAGGTTTAATAGTTAATGTTTGTTCAGTATTCTACATTTTGATCTTAGTCATGTTAAGATTTTGTCAGGGTGAGTGCGGTGACTCATGCCTATAATCTCAGCACTTTGGGAAGCCATGGTGGGAGGATTGCTTGAGGCCAGGAGTTTGAGACTAGCCCGGGCAACATAGTGAGACCTTGTCTGTACAGAAAATTAATTTAAAAAAGATTTTTCTCACAAAGTGTTTTCAGTAGATACTTCTCTTAGTTCTTTATTTTTGGTGGGCATCTTAGGTGAACATGTGCTTGTTACATGCTAAATGTATATTAGTTTAAAAGTGTATTGGAATCACTTCCTGATCATTTTTTCCTAGGTTTTAGAAGACTGAGCTTAGACATTCAGTCCCCTCCAAATATTGGTCTGCGTCGTAGTGGACAAGTTGAAGGTGTTCGTCAGATGCATCAAAATGCTCCACGCAGTCAGATTGCTACAGAACGTGACCTGCAGGCTTGGAAACGAAGAGTGGTTGTACCAGAGGTACCACTAGGCATATTTAGGTTTGTTTTAGGATATCTATTAATAATGTTTCTGTCTGTGAAAATATATTCATATGGTTATTTACACATTCTGTATTCCATTAATTGTGTAAATAATTGTATAAATATTTTAGTAATGAGTGGGAATCTTACTATTAAATTATGGTAGAAAATGTCAAAATTATTCTCTAATGTTTTTACTATGTTGAAGGTTTTCAGAGCCAGTCTCGTTTCTTTTCTTTTTTTTTTGAGACGGAGTTTCGCTCTTGTTGCCCAGGCTGGAGTGCAGTGGCGTGATCTTGGCTCACTGCAACCTCCGCTTCCCGGGATCATGTGATTCCCTGCCTCAGCCTTCCGAGTAGCTGGGATTACAGGCTCCCACCACCATGCCCAGTTAATGTTTTATATTTTTAGTAGAGACAGTGTTTCACTATGTTGACCAGGCTGGTCTCGAACTCCTGACCTCAGGCGATCCACCTGCCTCAGTCTCCCAAAGTGCTGGGATTATAGGTGTGAGCCACCGCGCCCGGCTTTGTCCTTTTTTATCCATACACACACACAAACCCACTTCTGTCCTTTCAGTATTATTTTGAAAGAAATCCTAGATGTAATATTATTTTTGTCTGTAAGCATATTAGTGTGTATTTCTAAAAGGTAAGAAATTTAAAAATGTATAAAATAATGCCGTTACCATACCTTATAAAAACCATACTTTGGTTTCTCAGTATAACCAAATATCCAGGCTGTGTTCCAGTTGTTTAGGTGTCATAAATGTTTTCAGTTTTTTGCAAGACTGCTTCATAAATGATAATTCTATTAGAAGGCACACATAAATAGCCTCTTTTTGTGATGTTAGCAGCTATCAATGCTTAATGTGTAGATCATTAATTTATTAGCTATTATAAAATCATGATTTTTAACTCTATGAAAACTTCATTTATTATCTTGGACACTTCTAAAAAAGAAATCTACCCAAGTATACTTAATTATACAGTAGCAAAGTTTGTATAGGAAAGGCAGAGTAGATGCTTATTTCGCTTTAAAATAAAGATTTATTCCTTTTCATTATTCAGCAACGACCAGTTTGTATGCGTGTGTGTTTAATGTATAAATCAAATAGCTGGGGTTTAACTTACTTCTGATATTCTTTATTGATGTTTAAATCATCCGTTTTCTAGCTATGAGGAGCCTCTTTTCAAGGCTCCCTATCCTTTCAAAATGACTAGTAGTTTTCCATAGCATCCTTACTGTGAGACAGGGGAAGGCATTATAGTTCATCTTGTAAATTTTTTGACCTATATCTGAAATTAGTCTTTTAAGCAGCCCTATTTTCTTTTATTTTTTTTGAGACAGAGTTGCTTTTGTTGTCCAGGCTGGAGTGCAATGGCACGATCTCGGTTCACCACAACCTCTGCCTCTGGGTTCAAGTGATATTCCTGCCTCAGCCTCCCAAGTAGCTGGGACTACAGGCATGCGCCACCATGCCTGGCTAATTTTGTATTTTTAGTAGAGATGGGGTTTCTCCATGTTGGTCAGGCTGGTCTCGCACTCCCAACCTCAGGTGATCCGCCTGCTTTGGCCTCCCAAAGTGCTGGGATTACAGGTGTGAGCCACCACGCCCAGCCTAAGAAATGATATTTTATGTTGCTTCTAGGCCTTTTGGCTAAGATCAAGTGTAGAAATGATATTTTGTAATTATAATATGGACAGTAGTTTGGTGCTGAGTTGTAATGTACTGATTTGAGTTATTGAAATGGAAGCAGCAGATACTTTTTTCAATGATATCTAAAATATTTCAGTATTTTCTCATATTTGTGTCTCAATAACTTAATAGCTTGAAGATAATTTTGTAAATTTATCTTTGTGTTTTTATATGTTTAACCAGAAGAGTTTCAGTGAATGCTGGAGTTGTATTAGATAGTACTTATATATTGTTCTGTGAATTTGGGAAGGACTAGAAAACAGTGAAAAGCAAAATGTGGAACTGTGATGAGAAATACAGAAAATCAATGTGTATATAGTATGCTATAATAAAGTTTTAAATTGGCATCTAAGTCTTATGGTCATCAGAACCAAAACTGTCATTTTGGGATGCTTTTTATCAAAACCAAGGGAAGCAAACAGGTGTTGAGAGAAAGACTTGAAAAATTAGTTTCTTAAACACACAAGCATTTATTTTCTTATCTGAAGGAAGACTAGAAATAATCTAAGGCTGGAATAGTGGTTCCACAGTTAATCAGAAACTGAGACTCCTGTATTTCTTATCTCCATCATGGAGCTTGGCCTCTAGTCTTTTTTTTTTTTTTGAGATAGAGTTTCGCTTTTGTCACCCAGGCTGGAGTGCAATGGCATGATCTCGGCTGACTGCAACCTCTGCCTCCTGGGCGCAAGCGATTCTCTTGCCTCAGCCTCCAGAGTAACTGGGACTACAGTCATGGGTCACCACACCCGGCTAATTTTGTATTTTCAGTAGAGATGGGGTTTCACCATGTTGGCCAGGCTGGTCTCAAACTCCTGACTTAAGGTGATACACCTGCCTTGGCCTCCCAAAGTCCTGGGATTACAGGCATGAACCACTGCATGCAGCGTTGGCTTCTAGTCTTAAGGTCACCGCATAGTCCAAGATAGCTGCTGAAGCTGTAGCCGTTACCTATCTGTATTTGTGACGTAGGTTGAGATTTAGAACAAAAGAAGAAAGATGTTCATATGTCAGAAAGGACGTTTCTAGTCAAGGAAACTTGCTTTAAGTACCCACGTGGCATTTCTGCTTATAACTCATTGACCAGAATGTTGTCACTCGACCATACTAAGCTAAGGAGGACAGTAGGTAACACAGTGTCTATTTAAAGCAGCAAAGAGCCCGGATAGAAATTGGGATTGTATTTCTAAGGAAGAAAAGGAGAATGGCAGCTAGCTCTCTGCCATAATATAATTTTCATAAAAAAGAAAAGAGCTTTTTCTAGCATTTTCTTCTAAAATAAAGCTCACGTGAGATTTTATAAAGGCGATACTTGATTGAGATGTGGTGATCATTGCCCATGGCAACAGTTCCAATAGTGGAAACAAGGGTGAATTTTGCATAACTGTATGTTAGGATATCATTTGATAAGGATCAAGAATATTTAAAAATTTGATTTCTGACTATAAAAGTTTGTGTCTGTTGTGAAAAATTTAGGTAATAGATATAAAAGCTTAAAGGTAAAAGACAGCTGTGCAGAGCTATGAGCATATAATGTTGCTTACCAGTAAAAGTAATTCTTTTTGTGCCTGGGATTCAGGCACGTAGGTTTTTTTTTTTTTTTTGAGATGGAGTTCTGCTTTTGTTGCCTGGGCTGGAGTGTAATAGCGCAATCCTGGCTCACTGCAACCTTCATCTCCCGGGTTCAAGCGATTCTCCTGCCTCAACCTCCGGAGTAGCTGGCATGCCCAGCTAATTTTTTGTATTTTTGGTAGAGACGGGATTTCACCATGTTGGCCAGGCTGGTCGTGAACTCCTGACCTCAGGTGATCCACACGCCTCGGCCTCCCAAAGTGCCAGGATTACAGGCGTGGGCCACTGCGTTTGGCCATATAAAGATTCTTTTAGGCCAGTCTGTGGGCTTTAGTGCGTGCTGTGGGCTGTGTGAGTGTGGGCTGTCAGGCGTACTTAGAGAAAAATGCAATTTTCTTAAAAATCAGTTTTTTACAGCATTCACTCTTAAACTCTGTTCAGTGTCTAGTTATATCTTGGAGCATGGCCAAGATTTCAGTATTAAACCTTTTTCCTTTGAGTTGTTAAAGTAAACAAAAACATAAAAGCCACGTGCTTTTAATAATGTTCCAGTTGGAGAAAAGGGACAATCAGTCTTTTTCAGAGAAGAAAAATGATTTTTAGTACCTTCTTGGTGGCAGGTCCTTTGCTTTGAAATTGGTCACAATAACATAATCTTTTTGTTGTATCATGTGAGTGAAATATAGGTGATTAGAAAAACCACTAACATTGTAATTCTTGTTTTCTATAAATTATCAAGCATAGCTTGAATAAATGTGGAGAAGGCAGACTCTGTGCTTATTTTTTCTTTAGAGAAAGGAATTGCAATCTTGGAAAATCATGAAGACATTTTGAAAAGCTATTATGGGAGATTCTGTTTGAATTGGTCCTAATAGGACCAGTCAGCAAACAAATGAATGAGTATTTTTGCCTCAAATATGAAAAATAGGTCCTTCTAACGGCCTCTGAGATTTTATTTATATTAATATAAATTTTTAACAAGTTTTGTTTTAACTTTAGAGATTTTGTGTATTTTTAAAGTATATAAACTTACGATTTATAGAATCAAACTGGCTTTTGTTCTTTATATCCTTTAGTTATCCATCAGTTCAGTAGTTAATATAACTGGGTATTTAAATTTGTAGGAAGCTGGAAGACTTCCGATTAGAGAAAGGTGAAGAGGAAAGAAATCTTTATATAATAGGAAGAAAAAGAAAGACACTTCAGCTCTCACATAAGGTAACCTAAATTCTGTTTTCTTAGCAAATTAGAAATCAAATTGAAATTTAGAGTTTTCTTTTTGATTTATAAAACTCAGTAACTTTCATCTGAAGTGGAGTGTTTCTTGCTTAAGGTTTTCTGTTTGGGATTTAAAATAGTAGACTTAAGGTTATACAGCTGTTGGAAAGGAGTAGTTTGAAAACTTGAGAAAAAATGCCTAGTGCCTAACAATGGTATTGAGTTCTTAGTTACTAAATTACTTGATTCTGAATTTTCATTTGGTTCTTTTTTTTTTAGGGCTCTCAGTTTTCTACTAAAATTCTCATTGTTTTAATTACTTGGAAATCAGCCATAGCTATTTTAAAAACAGAGGTCTGATAATTTCATTTTTTCCAATGTCTTGCTTCTCTGTGGACCATTTTCTATTGCCTATTGATTTTCTTTTTTATCATCATGTTTTTGTTTCTTTTTTGATTGTTAAATGTTAGAAAAGATTTGAAGCACAGGATGGCTTTGTCCCCAGAGAAGATTTACATTGGCTTCTGGCAGCCTTCTAGGGCCACTCTCAAGCCTATATTGCCTTAACCAAACAAGAATGGGCTTTAGTTCCTTGGGATTTCTGTTCTGTCTGTAGTTTACCTACAGATCTAGCCTGTAGCCTTTTGGGCTAACAGCCAAAGCCTGGGGGATTTCCCTACCTATAGGAGGCTATGAATTGCAAATTTATTAACCTAACTCATGAGTTAGTCTGTGTTTTTTGCTTACTTGCTAAACCTTCCAGCTTCCTCTTCTAGAATGAAATTCTAGGGTTAAAAAATATGTATATATACACACACACATATGTCTTCTTTTTTTTTTTTTTTTTTTTTTTTTTTGAGATGGAGTCTCGCTCTGTCGCCCAGGTTGGAGTGCAGTGGCCGGATCTCAGCTCACTGCAAGCTCCACCATCCGGGTTCACGCCATTCTCCTGCCTCAGCCTCCCGAGTAGCTGGGACTACAGGCGCCCGCCACCTCGCCCGGCTAGTTTTTTGTATTTTTAGTAGAGACGGGGTTTCACCAGGTTAGCCAGGATGGTCTCGATCTCCTGACCTCGTGATCCGCCCGTCTCGGCCTCCCAAAGTGCTGGGATTACAGGCTTGAGCCACCGCACCCGGCCCTGTCTTCTTTTTTTGATCTTGGTTCTGTGATTCTTCATAACCTTTTAAGGCATATAGTGCCTCTAAACAGATTTGTTAAAAAATACGTTTTACCAGATTTTCTAGTTTTTCTTAGTGAAAGTTTGGCCCACCTACGTGTTAACCTATTATCACTCATGAAATTCATTAATAGGAATTTTTGCCAAAATCAGTACTGACAAATTCAGTTCATTTTAAGATCAACCAGTAATAATGTTGAAATTCTAAAATTGACAGTGCTCATTAGACAGATGCCCACTCATGTGAAAACTTATTTGTGCATAAATTTAAGGGATATGTGCTCTCATTGGGTAATCTCATCTGCCTTTGGTGGTTGGGGAATGGCATGCCTTTTAAAAAAACTAAAACCAGTATAGTCATTTTATTTGGCTGATTTTGAATGATTATTCTGTTTTGATAAAAATATATTTAAAACATTTAGGTCATTTAGGCTGATTCCATGTCCTATGCTATTGTGAATAGTGCTTTAGTGAACATAGATGTGTATATGTCATTATGGTAGAATGAGTTATATTCCTTTGGGTATATACCCAGTAATGGGATTATTTGGTTGAATGGTAATTCTAAGTTCTTTGAGAGAGATCATCAAACTGCTTTCCACAGTGGTTGAATTAAGTTACAGTCTCACTAGCAGTGTATAATCATTCTCTTTTCTCTGCAACTTCATCAGCATCTGCTATTTTTTGATGCTCTCCACCCCCCAGGTTTTTTTTTTTTTTTTTTTTTTTTTTTTTTGTGGGGAGGTAGGGTCTCACTCTTGCCCAGGCTGGAGTGTAGTGGTGCAATCATGGCTCACTTCCTGCAGCCTCAACCTCCTGGGCTTGAGTGATCCTCCCACCTCAGCCTCCCTAGTAGCTGGGACTATAGGTGTGTACCACCATGCCCAGCTAATTTTTTATTTTTTGTTTTTGTTGTTGTTTTTTAGGGGCAGGGGTTTCTCCACGTTGCCTGGGTTGATCTAGAACTTCTGGGCTCAAGCGATCTGCCTGCCTTGTCCTCCCAAAGTGCTGGGATTACAGGTGTGAGCCCCCACGTCTGGCCTTGACTTTTAAATAATAGCCATTCTGACTAGTGTGAGATGGTATCTCATTGTGGTTTTGATTTACATTTCTCTAATGATTAGAATGTTGAGCATTTTTTCTTTACACCTATGTATATAGATAGTGAGACGTTCCTTGAGAAGTTGCTTACTGCATCATAATGTATGAATATATATTTTTCATTTCTGAGATGTATACTTTTAAGGTGACACCCTTTCAGATTATTATTTTCCCTTATTCTTGGTAAACCAGTTAACTTATAGCATAGTTTGGAAAATGCCCATCTAATGTGCATTTTCTCATGTTTTCTAAGGACCTTAAGAGTAAAATTACTAAGCTTGAGTTAAAACTGTATGGCAGAAATACTACCTTCTTTTTAAGCTTTTCGTTTTTTTCTTTTTGCTTTAAATCCTTTTGGAAACTTGATAGAATTCCCATTTTGTTGATATTGTCCTTATTTAGGTGGTGATTTTCATTTGCATGTTTTTCTGTGTTTCAGTCGGATTCAGTGGTTTTGGCATCACAGTCTAGACAAAGGACATGTAGGCGTAAATATCCAAATTATGGTAGAAGAAATCGTAGCTGGCACGAGTTATCTTCTGGAAATGAGTCTTCAAGCTCCGTAAGACATGTAAGTGGAAAACTTTAAAATATTATAATCTTAAATGAATTTGTCTTAGTTCTTTACTTTGAATGAATATACCCCAAATGAATATACCCCAAATTTATATGAAAATATAGTATTCTGCAGAGATTAATATGAAATTTCACATTTTGAATGTTAACAAAAACTTTTAATGGCTAAGATAGTCACACACACCATACACTTGTGCAATCCAGTGGTTTTACATGTTGAGCATCCCAACTCAGAAATTCGAAATGCACCAAAATCTGAAACTTTATATAAACTTGATGTTCTAGTGTGCATTTCAGATTTTGGATTTTTGCATTTGGCATGTTCAACCTGTAAGTGCAAATGCAAATTTTCCAAAATCTGAAAAAATACAAAATCTGAAACAATTCTATTCCCAAGCGTTCTGGATAAGGGGTATATAACCTGTAGTATATTGACAGAGTTGGGCCATCATCACCCCTGTTAAATTTTTAAAACATTTCATCATCCCTAAAAGAAATCCTATTCCCATTTGCAGTCACTTGCCAGTCCCTCCCTCTCCCCCAGCCCCTCACAATCACTGATATATTTTCTTTTTCTGCATTTGCCTGTTGTGGACATTTTATATGAATGGGACTTTTTTTTTTTTTTTTTTTTTTTTTTTTGAGACGAAGTCTCGCTCTCTCGCCAGGCTGGAGTGCAGTGGCATGATCTCAGCTCACTGCAACCTCCACCTCCCGGGTTCAAGCGATTCTTCTGCCTCAGCCTCCCGAGTAGCTGGGACTATAGGTGAGTGGTGGCCCAGCTAATTTTTGTATTTTTAGTAGAGAAGGGGTTTTCACCATGTTGGCTAGGATGGTCTGGATCTCTTGATCTCATGATCTGCTTGCCTTGGCCTCCCAGAGTGCTGGGATTACAGACGTGAGCCACCACGCCTGGCCGGATGGGCTCTTAAAATATGATTTTGTGACTTGCTTCTTTGACATTGCATAATGTTTTCTCTAATGATTAGTAGGTTGAGCATTTGTGTAGCATGTATCAATACTTCATTCTTTTTTTTTTATTTTTTATTGCCTAGTAATTCTCCTATTGGATGTACCACATTTTGTTTATCCATTTATCAGTTGATGGACATTTGTATTGTTTCCACTTTTTGGCTGTTATGAATAGTGCTGCTTATCAACATTCATGACAGGTTTTTGTTTAGACATACATTTTCATTTCTTTTGGGTCATGCTGGGAGATGGTATGCTGAGTCATATGGCAAGTCTTACGTTTTAACTTTTTGAGGACCCGCCAGACTCCTTCAGATTGGCTCTACCATTTTATATTTCCATCAGAAATATGAGAGTTCCAGTTTATCTACATCCTCACCAATGATTGTTATTATTCCATTTTATTTATGTTATCTTAATGGCGTGAAGTGTAATATCTCTTGGTTTCAGTTTGCATTTCCCTAATGACCAGTAATGTTGAACATGTTTGATGCTTATTCAGATCTTTTGCTTATTTTTCACTTTTTTTTGGGGGGGTCTTTTTATTGCTGTAAGAATTCTTTATATATTCTGGATACAGTCCTTTATGACTTGTAGATATATGACTTGTAGAAATTTTATTCCATTCTGTGGGTTGTCTTTTCACTTCTTTGGTGGTGTCTTTTGAAGGATGAAAGTTTTAAATATTGGTGACATTCATTTTATTTTTTC
The DNA here is from genome assembly GCF_047675955.1 of Chlorocebus sabaeus. Taxonomy (NCBI): domain Eukaryota; kingdom Metazoa; phylum Chordata; class Mammalia; order Primates; family Cercopithecidae; genus Chlorocebus; species Chlorocebus sabaeus. The sequence continues at coordinate 93,269,258 of NC_132905.1, read as the reverse complement.
CTTACTGGCTTGTTCTTTTGCTGTTGTGTCTAAGTCTTTCTTTAATACCTTTGATTGATTTTTAATAATCATATGTAAGGTGTTGGTCTTCATTTTGATTTGTTTGAGGAAGAAACCAATTTTTTTGGTAAAGAATATTTAATAGGCTGGGCGCGGTGGCTCCTGTCTGTAATCCCAGCACTTTGGGAGGCCAAGGTGGGCAGATCACTCCTGAGGTCAGGAGTTCAAGACCAGCCTGGCTAACCTGGTGAAACCCTGTCTCTACTAAAAATACAAAATTTAGTCGGATGTGGTGGTAGGTGCATGTGATCCCAGCTACTTGGGAGGCTGAGGCAGCTTGAACCCGGGAGGCGGAGCTTGCAGTGAGCCGAGATCACACCACTGCACTCCAGCCTTGGCAACAGAGCAAGACTCTGTCTCCAAAAAAAAAAAAAAAAAAAATTTAAACTCTTCAGTCATACATAACACTTTATTCCTTACAACATTACTCAATCAGGAAATTTTAACACTGTAATATTAAATACTCTTTTTTTTTTTTAAGACAAGAGTCTCACTCTGTCATTCAGGCTGGAGTGCAGTGGCGCGATCTTGGCTCACTGCAACATCCACCTCCCGGGTTCAAGCGATTCTCCTGCCTCAGTCTCCCAAATAGCTGAGACTGCAGGTGCCTGCCACCACGCCCGGCTAATTTTTTTTTTTTTGGTATTTTTTTTTAGTAGAGACGGGGTTTCACCATGTTAGCCAGGATGGTCTCGATCTCCTGACCTCATGATCCACCCGCCTTGGCCTCCCAAAGTGCTGGAATTACAGGCATGAGCCACCACGCCCGGCCTAAATCCAAATTCTTTTACTTTGGCACTTTGCTTCGCTTTTCTGTGCCTCTGCCTATGTGATACGTACCTCAGAGGTGCAGCAATATGTACCTCAGTGGTGTGGTGAGAATTAATCAATAATGTCAGGTGTTTAAAATAGTACCCATTACACAATAATGTTAGCTATGATTATGATTAAAACCATCTGTTTAAACTATTTTTATTTTTTTGAGACAGGATCTTGCTCTGTTGCCTAGACTGTAGTACATGGTGCAGTCATGGCTCACTGTAGCCTCAAACTCCTGGGCTCAAGCTATCCTCCTCCTTCAGCCTCTGGAGTAGCTGGGATTAACAGGCACCAGCCACCCTGCCTGGCTAAACTATTATATTATGTAATGAGAATGTTTTTACATTCTTTTTTTTTTTTTTTGAGATGGGGTCTTGCTCTGTACCTCAGGATATAAACATGAGTAGGAAACAGTTATTTTATTATCTGTCATTTTTATGCTGGTTGACCTTTTTCCTTTTTCTTTTTCTGCATACGTATTTCTTCCAAAGGTTCTATATGTAACTTCCATTGTATGACGTAAGCAATTGGATAGTCAGGTTATATCATGGTTTGGAATAGAGGATTATATATAGACTTTGCCTTTGGGAGGAAGGTATAGTATCCTAGTCTGGAAATAACTGTTTTACCATGCAGCTCTGTTCCAACCTCTCCCCCTCAAGTACCTTGAATTTGCCTAATAGACGTGGGATGGTTTCCTTTGGGAAAACTGTTACATGTAAGGTCATTCTAGAAAGTCTAGGGTGGTATGTAGTGGTGTTATCATTATTGACATGGAAATACATCAGTTATTATCAAGGATATACAAAATCCTAGAATCAATATGTAAAAAGTGCTATAAAAGGGCTAAACATTAATGCATTTTATTATGCCTGGGAGGCACTATTGTAAATGTTTTATGCGTTATCTAATTTCATCATTCCAACAAGTAGGAATTAAGGCACTCTTATAATCTCTTTTAAAAATGAGGAAACTGAGGTACAGGTATGGAGGTTCAGTAACTTTTCCACATTTATATAAAAAGTTAGCAGCATGGTTTTAATCATAATCATAGCTAACATTATGCTTAGCATAGAAAAGCTAAGCAAAGTACCAAAGTAAAAGAATTTGGATTTAGGCTGGGTGTGGTGGCTCATACCTATAATCCCAGCACTTTGGGAGGCGAAGGCGGGTGGATCACGAGGTCAGGAGATTGAGACCATCCTGGCTAACATGGTGAAACCCTATCTCTACTAAAAATACAAAAAATTAGCCGGGTATGGTGGTGGGCACCTGTAGTCCCAGCTATTGGGGAGGCTGAGGCAGGAGAATGGCATGAACCCAGGAGGCAGAGCTTGCAGTGAGCTGAGATCACACCACTGCACTCCAGCCTGGGCGACAGAGCAAGACTCTGTCTCAAAAAAAAAAAAAAAAAAAAAAAAAAAAAAAATTAGCAGCATGATCTCAGAGCAGAAACCCTGCCTTCCCGAAGCATCAGTTCACTTGAGGATTTGGGAAAATTAAACTTAAAAAAAACATTTATTGAGTGCCTCCTATCTGCCTGGTGTAAATTTTTAATTTTGATGTAATTTCAGACATAAAAGTTCTGAGAATAATAAAAAATTCCTTTGTGTTTACTAACCTGAATGTTAGCACTCTTCTGTATGTATGAATATATTTTAATCCTTTTGAGAGTGAGTTGTACGTATGCCTCTTGATATCTACATATTTCCTTGTGTATTTTCAAAAACAAGTGATATAATTATCAAAATCAGGCTGGGTGCAGTGCCTCATGCCTGTAATTCTCAGCACTTGGGGAGACCAAGGTGGGAGGATTGCTTGAGCCCAGGGGTTCGAGACCAGCGTGGGCAATATAGGGCAACCCCTCCTCCACAAAAAAATGAGAAAAAAATAATTAACTGGGGGTGGTGACCCACCTGTAGTCCCAGCTTCTCTGGAGTCTGAGGCAGGATAATCACTTGAGCCTAGGAGGTTGAGGCTGCAGTGAGTCTTGGTTACACCACTGTACTCAAGCCTGGGTGACAGAGTGAGACACTGTGTCCAAAAAACGAAACAAAAAATGAGGCAACAAACAATATAATGTTATTATCAGATCTGCAGATCTTACTCAGATTTTACCAGTCAGTGGTCCTGATAATTTTCGTAGCAAAAGAAAATCCTAGATTATGTGTTACATTTTGTTGTGTCTGTTTAGTAACCTGAATCTAGTCAAGTTCCTCAATTTTTGTTTTAATGTTGATATTTTTTGATGATTTATGACTAGTAATTTTGATGATTAGGGTCATGCATTTTTGTCAGTATTACTACAGAAAATACACTATTCTCAGTGCATCACATCAGAAAGAACATGATTTGTGTGATACATGCTTTGATCACTTCCTAAGGTGGTGGTGGTTGCTGGTTTCTCTATGGTAAAATTACAGTTTTGATTGTTGGATTTACTCCTTGATCCTTGGGCTGCAGAATGGATGTGTTAGCAGGCATGAAAACAACATTAGTCTCCTTTGGCATCCCCATCAGAGCTCTTGGGTGGCTAGGTATATTGTCCACGAGCAGTAATATTTAGAAAGGAGTCTTTTTTTTTTTTTTTTTTTCCTGCTCATTAGGTTTCAATAGTGGGCTTACAGTATGCAGTAAACCGTGCTGTAAATGATGCTGTAAATAGATTTGCTGCCACCTAGGCTTTGTTGTTCCATTTCTTACACACGGGCAGAGCGGATTTAACATAATTCTTAAGGGGCCTAGGATTTTTGAAAAGGTAAAAATGAACACTGACTTCAGTTAAAAGTTACCAGCTGCATTAGTCCTAACGGGAGTGAGCGTGTCCTAGAAGCTTTGAAGCCGGGCATTAACTTCCCTCTAGCTGTGAAAGTCTTAGATGTCATCCTCTTCCAACAGAAGGCTATTTATTTCATTTGCATTTAAAATATGTTATTGTAGCCATCTTCATTTTATTATCTTAGCTAGATCTTCTGGATCACTTGCTGCAGGTTCTCTGTTAAAGCACTTGCTGCTTCACCTTACACCTTACACTTTTATGTTATGGACATGCCTTCTTCTTTCCTTAAACCTCATGAACCAACCTCTGCAAGTTTCCATCTTTTCTTCTGCAGCTTTGTCACCTCTCAGCTTTCACAGAATTAAAGAGAGTTAGGACCTTGCTCTGGGTTAAGCTTTGGCTTAAGGGAATGTTATTGCTGGTTTGACCCTCTATCCAGACCACCAAAACTTTCTCCATATTAGCCATATGACTATTTTGCTTTCTTATCATTTGTGTGTTCACTGGAATAGCATTTTATATTTCTAGATTATTCATATAAATGAAATTATACAATATTTGTCCTTTTGTCTTTGGCTTATTTCAGTGGGGTTTTATTTTGCATTTCTCTGATTATGCATGAAGTTGAACAACTTTTCATATGTTTATAGAGTTAAGAAAATCTTTACGAATAGTCTATATATGTCTTTTAGCCATTTCTCTTGTGCCTTTGTTCTCTCCCTTTCCCCCTCAGTTTTTGAGTTCTTTATGTGTTAGATGTGTTAGTTCTTTCATATATATTGAAGATGTTTTCTTCTATCTTGTCAGTTAGTGAGGGTTTTCTCTGTCATTGTATCCTCTAAATAATTATAATCTGTGTATGTGAAAGCTATTGATTTCAATACGTTTAATTTTTTATGTATCCTGCCTTACTGAATATTTGAGTTAATTCTATCATTGATTTCTCTGAGGTTTTCAAAGTATATTCTCATTTACAAAAATATATAGTTTTACTAGTACTCTTCTAATTTTTATACCTCTCACTGATTTCTCTTGTCTAATTGTATTGTGTGTTTAGTACTTATGATGGTGAATAATGGTGGATATAGTGGACCATCTTACTGTTGTTGATGATATTATTGTTTCTACCATTTTCACATTAAGATGCTTTATTTTAGGTCTTTATCATATATATATGTATATGAGATACATATATATGAGATAGGGAGATTTCAGCTAATGCCTTTTTTTTTTTTTTTTTTTCCAGTTTTCCATTGTTTCCATTATTACCTATTTTGAGTGCTGTTTTTAAAAAAATGAGGAATGACTGTCTATGGTATTTTCTTTTAAAATTATTACTAATATTATGATTTTTCTATTTGTATCTATTTGGTATAATTTCAATTAATGCAGATCTTTAAAAATACAGTAGTCCCCCCTATTCCTGGTTTCACTTTCCAAGGTTTCAGTTACCTGTGGTCAGCTGTGTTCTGAAAATATTAAATGCTGCATTCCAGAATTAAACATTTTGTAAGTTTTAAATTATACACCATTTTGTGTAGCATGATGAAATCTTAAACTGTCCTGCTCTGGCCCGCCCAGGACAGGAATCATCCCTTTGTCCAGCATATCTGTGTGTTACTTACTTGTCAGTCAGTTATCAGATTGACATCACAAGAAAAACGGTGAGTACTGTACAATAACATACTTTGAGAATAAGGTATTTGGACAGGGAGAGAAAGCAACTACATTCACATAATTTTTTTGCAGTGTATTGTTATTTGTTCTGCTTTATCATTGTTCCCATACTGTGTCTGATTTATAAATTAAACTTTATCATAGGTATGCATGTGCAGGTAAAAACAGTATATACAGAGTTAGGGTACTGTCCACCATTTCATCTGTCTGCAGGGTTTGCAGGGTTGGGGGGCAGTTGGAATGTATCTCCTGTGGATAAAGGAGTACTACTGCACTAAAACAAAGATAAATAATGTAGAATATTAAATCTACTTGACCTTTTAAAATAAGTCCTGGTTTTGTGTTGTGGTAAATTGTTCTCCACCTGTGGTATGAATTCATTCTACGTTGTTTGCAGAGGTGTGGAGATGGCAATGTGTATGTATGTGTTGGTTCCATTCAATTTTGGTTTAGAAAAACTATGGGCTGTAGAGTTAGCCCTAGTTTCTAATTCCAGTTCTTATACTTACTTTCCTGTGACTTTAGACACATTACTTCACATTTCTTAGCCTTAGGTTTTGGTGTATATAAAGAGCTAGTAGTGGGTAGGTAAGAGAGATAACACAAAACTTACAGGCAAGATGGATCTAGGTTTTGTGAGGTTAGAAGCTGATATAATTTTAGGGACCTTCTTTAATAAAATTACAAATAGGCACCAGGGCTTAGTTAAAATTAGAAGTCAAATTGTGAGCTTCCAAAACTTTAGTAGTATTAGCTTTATGTTCACTTCTGTGCTTACAGAACTGTTTTGAGAGTTAGTTGAGATAATACAGATAAAACATTTCACAGGGTGCCTAATTTCAGGTAGTAACTTTTAAGAAAGGGTCTTTATATTACTGTTATTAAAAAAAAGTCTACTTTGAGCATAAAAAGCAGAGTTTTGTTCAGTAGTTCTAGAGCAGTAGGCCTTAGGATCTGTATTCCTAGAGTAGCATTTACTCACATTTTGAGAAACAGTTTTTAAGAATATGTTGGCTTTGATTTTGCCTATTCAGATGAAGTAAGCAAAGTTAGATGTTTCCTTGAAATTTGGTTGGTCAGTTTTTGACTCTTAATGGCATTTTCATTATCCATTATAGATACACCTAATATAAATGGTAATGCTACAAGAAAAGTTGATGTCTCAGTTTTAAAATACCTGCCTAGAATCCATGACCAGAACTTAAAGAAGACTTCAGCTGTTAGGATTGTAGGAATCAGGCAGTCTTGTTTCCCTGTTTTCTCTTTACTGACTTAAAAAAAACCCACAGCAACTTTATTTTTAAGAGCACAATAAGTTCCTATGTACTCTATCTGTCCTGTAAAATTTCTCCTATTAACCTTTTGAGTTAGTTCAAGCTCTAGCTGTTGAAATGAATATTATTACATTATAACTAAATTCTGTAGTTTACATGGGGTGGAGGAATCACCCTTTGTGTTGTACAGTTATGTGGGTTTTGACAAATGCACAGTGTTATGTATCTACCATAATAGTATTATACTGAATAGTTTCACTGCCCTGAAAATGCTCTGTGCTACACTTACTCATTCCCCCACCTATACCCCTGAACTTTTATCTTTTTACTGTTGGTCACATGCTTAGTCTCCCCTACTTTGAACATCCTGCAGCAGAGTAGAACATTTGCAATCAGTGAGTCTAGACTGACACATTATCACACCAAGGCTCCACAGTTTGTTAGGGTTCCCTTCTGGAGTTGTATGTTCTGTAGGTTTGGACAAATTTATAATGACATGTATCCACCATTATAATATCATACAGAATGATTTTACTGCCCTAAAAATCCTCTGTGCTCTGCCTGTTCATCTTTCTCTTCCCAGCAGCCCCTGGCAGTCACTGATTTTTTGTCTCCAAGTTTTATCTTTGTAAAATGCCATGTAATTGGAATCATATAGCTAGTAGCCTTTGCAGATTGACTTCTTTCATTTATTAATATGCATTTACATTTACTACATGCCTTCTCATGGTTTGATAGTAGTAGTTGTTGTTTTTAGCACAGAATAATATTTCATTGTCTGGACATACTATAGCTTATCAGTTTACCTACTGAAGGATGTGTTGGTTGCTTCCAAGTTTTGGCATTATAAAGTTGGTATAAATACCTGGATGTAGGTTTTTGTGCGAACATAATTTTTCACCTCATTTGGGTAAACATCAAGTGTGATTGCTGGATCTTATTATGTTTACTTTTATAAGAAACTGCCAAACTGTCTTCCAAAGTGGTTGTACCATTTTGCATTCCTTAATGAATGAGAGTTCCTGCTGATCCACACCCTTGTTAAAAAATTCTTGCCAGCATCATCTGTAGATTCAACACAATCCCAAACAAAATCCCAGCAAATTAATTTTACTGACAAACTAATTTTTCAAGTTTATATAGAGAGGAAGAAGATGCAGTATAGCCAGCACAACAATGAAGAAGAATAAAACTGAAAGACTGACACTCTACTTGGCATTAAGACTTACTGTAAATCTGCAATTTTCAAGACAGTGATGCTGGTGAAACAATAGATCAATGGAACAACATAAAGAGCCCAGAAACAGACTGACACAAATATATTCAAATGATCTTTGGTGAAGGAGCAAAGAGAACTTGGTGGACAAATTTATTATTTTCAGCCAGTGGTAGAATAACTGGACATTCACATACAAAATAAACGAATCTTAGACACCAGTTCTTTCACAAAAATTAACTCAAAATGGATCATAAGCTTAATGTAAATATAAAACAAAAAAACCATAAAACTTCTAGAAGATAACAAAGGGCAAAATCTATGTGTCCATGAGTGTGGCATTAACATTTTTAGATACAGTATCAAAAGCACAATCGTGAAAGAAAAAAGATAAAATATTTGGATTACACTGAAATGAAAACCTACTGTTCTGGGAAAGATACTATTAAAAGAATGAAAAGATAAGCCACAAACCAGGAGAAAATATTCGTAAAACTTATATCTGATAAAAGACTTATATTCACAATATACAAAGAACTCTTAAAACCAAGCAATAAGAAGGCAGCCTAATTTAAAAATGGGCAGAAGATCTAACAGACACCTCACCAAAGAAGATAAACAGATGACAAATAACCATATGAAAAGCTACCAAAATATGTCATAGTAAATTGAAAACTAAAACAATTAGATACACCTATCAGAATAGCTAAAGTCCAAAACGGAAAACATTTACATTGACTTTTTATTAACTTTACTCAGAATGGCCTATTGTATCAACTTTTTTTGCTAATGGTGGTAGTGTTAAATCTTATGGATGTTCTCTTTTTGTCTTACGCTTTGATAAGAAAGGGATGTAGTGAAGAAGTTTGCTTTTTAAGTTTATCTAATTATATTTTTACTGATTACCGTTCATTTTTCTTAGATGATTTAATCTTATTGGGGAGGATTGTGTACAGATTTTTTCTGGACATGTGTTATTTAACTTCAGGGATCAAGATTTTTTTCCCCCTTCACAAATTAGGAGACTTCCTGTGATCAAAGTGAAGGTTCTGGTTCTTCGGAAGAGGATGAATGGAGAAGTGATAGAAAAAGTGAAAGTTACAGCGAAAGTTCAAGGTATCTGTTTTTAATTGTTGTGATCTTTTAAGCATTTTAATCATAGCCTTGGATGGAATCATACTTGAATTTTATTTAAGAGGCAAGAATTTGCAACTGTGGAACAGTTTTTAATACACTTAAAAGGAGACAAGAACTAGAATAACAGCTGTTCCTGTAGAAGTATTCCAGGAGTTTTTTGTTGACTTTAGACAGTTGATCCAGTGCTGTTGAACATGCATACTGAAACTATAAATTTAATCTTGGCTGCACTTAAAAAGACTAGTATCTAAAGTATGTGTGGTAAAACCACAAGTATATTCATTATTATTGCATGTGTTGAATTTTTGTTAGTTTTGAGATCCAAATTTCATGGGGCCAAAATGTCAGCTTCTGGTTCTTATCTTGGTGCGTGTCACTTTCATTCATCTCAACAAGTGCTCAACCCAGAAAACTGGACCTTAATCTCTCTTGTCCACCTATCCATAACATGGCTAGAAAATTCTCCTTCCTGAATATCACTCAGATCATCTTTCTTTTTTTTTTATTGGTACTGTATTGGTCCAAACCATTATCACATACTCTCTGCTTCCTTTCTTGTCTTGTTTTACTTCATTATGATAAGGAGTTAGAATGATTTTTTTTTTAAAGAACATAATATATTATCTTTTTTTAAACAAATTTAATTGTAAAATACACATAACAGAAATATCATAACCATTTAAAGCATGCAGTTCAGTACCATTACGTACATTGACATAGTTGTGCACCCAGTCTCCAGAGCCTTGTTTATCTTGCAAAACAGAAATTCTATACCATTTAAAGAACGATTCTTCACTTTACCCTTCCTCATGTCTCTGGCAACCACTGTTGTACCTTCCGTGTCTTCATTCATTGTCTTCTAATTCAACTTTTCTTGAATTTTATACAAAACAGATCCTCTTATAATTTTTATAAACACACTCTTTTCCTAATAAATACCTTTTTGTAATGTGTTCATGTGTGTATTTGATAGAGATGAAAAGGTGTGTGGTTGGTTGAAGTTGGGCCAAGGATGGCCCAAGTAGAGACCTTTATTTTTATTATTATTTCTGTTTGGTGAAGCTAGTAGTGGACCAGGGACTAGTTTTCTATAACTAGTTTCCTCTTTGACTCTGATTTCGCTAAGGTATAGCTAGGACTAGTCTCTTTCTTAGATTTCTGTCATAACAGGGAGACTCCTCTTGGGAAGAAACTGACTACTTAGGACTTTCAGTTTGGTGTAGCTATGCTTCCCTTTAGCTTCTCAGTGTATTCACTGATGGCTTGTGATTCCAGTTGGAATTCCTGGTCTATATGTCAGCTTCCTCCAACATGGGGGTAGTGGTGGGGCCTATTTTTGGGGTTTTGTATGATTCTTACTGTTTCCATAAGTCTGTGTTTTATTTCCTTGAAGGAGTAATTGTTAGTTGTCTTGCATCATATTTTATCTACAGTATACTTAAAAAATTTTTTCAGGTTTATATCCTTCCTTCATTTCTAGTGTTAGTGAAGATTTCGCTTTTTCTCTCTCTTTGTTATGATTTTCAGTCACTTCAGTACTTGTTGGTAGTGAGGGGAGAATGCTCAAGTTAAATCTTTCTGGTATCTTCCTTTTCCTTTTCCTTCTCTCTCTGTTCCCTCAATTTTATATGATTGACTTGGTATCATTGCTTATATTCTGGTTCCATTCAACTGAAAGCACTCTCCTTTTCTAGTGACTCTTCATCTAGATATTCCGATTGGACAGCTGATGCAGGCATCAATTTGCAGCCTCCGTTAAGAACATCATGTCGTCGACGAGTTACTCGATTTTGTAGTAGTTCAGAAGATGAAATATCTACTGAGAATTTATCTCCTCCGAAAAGAAGACGAAAGAGAAAGAAAGAAAATAAGCCTAAGAAAGAGGTAAGAAAAATGTATTTTTAAAAATAGCATGTATTGTGGTACCCCAGCTTTACCCTATATCAGATGTTATTTTAACATTTATTGTGATACTGGCATGGTGGTGCCTTGGGTGTCTTGGGCTGTGCTCTGGGGCTGGGCTGGGCGAGCTGTTAGCCCTCCTTCGGGAATCTGCACTCTCAGGGTGCAGCAGACACCTTATGTGTCTTGGGGATTCTGAAGGGCACTGTGGACTCCCCTATCTCCTACTCTCAACCCCTGTGGATAGCAGGAGCTCTGGGGCATATGGGAAGGAACGGAGCATCTGTCAGTCCTTTGGAGGGTTGGGTGGGGGCAGATTTAGTGGGACTTACAGGGGAGGCCTTTGATTCACAGATGCGGAGTCCTTTGCAGGACTGGGGCCCTGATCTCTCTGCGAGAGACTTGGCATCCACCAGTGTCGTTCACTTCTAGTCTTGAGATGGAACTGCCATGACTGCATGTTTCTGGATGTGTCAAAAAGCAGGATTATCTCAAACCTTTAACATCCTGTCTAAGCACAGGTCTGATCAGAGGGCTGGGTACAGGCAGATTGTCCCTGGTGCCCTATGAGGAGACTGTGGGATTGGGGTTGCAGAAATTCCACAAGCCTCTTGCCACCTTTCTGAACCATATGACACGGATCCGGCAGGACAGTCCCAGAGACAACTGGGAATTGCCATGGTGGTTTGGGATGTGGCCATGGTTTTCTCCACATATCTGGAGATGGGAGCTGTGTGCTCTTGGGCTGCCTCGCAGTGAAACTGGGTGCTGGCATAGGGCTGATAGGCAGAGTGGCTGCCCTGCTGGGTGCTCATGTGACTATCACAGATCGAAAAGTAGCATTAGAATTTTGTAAATCAAATGGTCAAGGCAGTTTACCTCCTTGTATCCAACCCAGAGCTTTTGTTAAGGAGTTGACTTGGGGAAAGAATTTGGGGAGTTTTTCTCATAGAGATTTTGACCTGATACTTGGAGCCGACATCATATATTTAGAAGAAACATTCACAAATCTTCAAACACTAGACCATCTCTGTAGCAATCATTCCATGATTCAGCTTGCTGAATTCACTATGAACAGAATAATTTGAGCAATGCTGGAGAGGCAGTTTACTGTAAGGTTCACTATGATACTCAGAAAGATGTACACACTTACACAGAAGAGAAACCACAGCAAGGACCTACAGTTGGCTATCATTTATAAGAATGCTGTTATTGAGGGTGTCGATTAAGGTCCTTAGAGACAAAACACATGTGCAGTTTTAAAACAAAGCAGTGCTTTGTGCCAACGGTGTGATTGATTGAATGATTGATTTTTTGAGAGGAGTCTCTGTCGCCTAGCCTGGAGTGCATTGGTGCCATCTTGGCTCACTGCAGCCTCTGCCTCCTGGGTTCAGGTGATTCTCCTGCCTCAGCTTCCCAAGTAGCTGGGACTACAGGCCCACGCAACCACGCCTGGCTAAGTTTCGTATTTTAGTAGAGACATGGTTTTGTCATGTTGGCCAGGCTGGTCTTGAAGTCCTGACCTCAGGTGATCTGCCTGCCTTAGCCTCCCAAAGTGCTGGGATTACAGGTGTAGACCCACTGTGCCTGGCCATTGCTGTAATTTTTAGTCATATTTACTCACTCTGAAATTCCATTAATGTTAAAAGATTTAGTGTGAGATTTTGGTTCATGCTTCTGTACCCTATATTGCTCCCTCTTGATAAATAGTTTTCACTGATGATGTGAAGCATTGGTATAAAGGCGTCTTTAAACTTGCAAGCTTGTTTTGGCGAGGTTAAATCATACAAATAATTTTAGACACCTTCTGAAATACATCGTATTTAGCCCAGTTTTCTGATTAACATGTTCCCTGAGCTGTTAGTACTATTGAAATCTTTTCCCCCATTTAAATTGTAAATACTCTGGGTTGGTTGAGTGGGATGTGAGTTTTCTGGGTCTCATATTATGCTTTTTGGCTTAATTTCAGGTTTAAGTATCTAAACAAAGGGATAAGTAAAAATAAAGTTTTAGTTACTTTCTGAGAGTACCTAAAGTCTTGGACTTGGAATATAGGTTATCTTTATCAAATCAAAAGCTGTGGTTTTCCCCCTCAGCTTTACCATGTCTCAAATGTTACTTTAATGTAATTGTTTCCTAAGCTTTCCATGCCTTCTTAATAATATATAGGATAACAGTAAAAAAGATTCTAAGTCTCATCCCTCCATTAAGAGGTTAACTTCCCAAACATAAGCTCCTTCTGTATTGTACTTGTAATTGCTCATTCAGTGTCTGTATTACCCAGTAGACTGTAAGCTTCTTGAGGGTCAGGAATGCTTCTTTATCTCTCATTGTTGCTTCCCCAGGATCTAGTATTAATATATCAAAACCAAATAATGAAAAAGATACATTCCAGTCAGAGGCTTTTGATTGTTGGTTTAAATGATTGTTATATTGTTTTATGATTGACTTGATGAAGTCACACATAAACTTTTAAAAAATTATTTGTATGTATGTATGTATGTATTTATGTATGTATTTATTTATTTCGAGATGGAGTCTCACTCTGTCACCCAGGCTGGAGTGCAGTGGTGCCATCTCGACTCACTGCAACCTCCGCCTCCTGGGTTCAAGCAGTTCTCCTGCCTCAGCCTCCCGAGTAGCTGGGACTACAGGCACACACCACCATGCTCGGCTAACTTTTATATTTTTCATAGAGACAGGGTTTCACCACGTTGACCAGGGTGGTCTTGAACTCCTGACCTCAAGTGATCCACCTGCCTCAGCCTCCCAGAGTGCTGGGATTACAGGTGTGAGCCATGGCGCCCGGCCACGCTACTTTATTATTAACACTTCTCCACCTCCACTGTTCTGAGTAGTGGGCTTGACAGTTAAACCTTTCCAAATCCGAAACTTAAAGGGAAAGCTCTATTTTGCTCAGAATCTCACAGCAACACTTATTTTCTCCTGTCAATTTCAACACTAGCAGTAGACTTCAAGGAATTTTAAGGTGCTTTCTTTTTTTTGTGTGTTATTGCTACGTTTACCATTTTCATTTTACATGTCTGTCTTCATACTTGTCTCTTCATTGTAGTATCATCCCTATTTATTTGTGTACACTGTGCTGATTTCAAGCAGGTAGTCATTGTTTAAAGATGTTAAGTCGTTGTGTTTATCTATTGCTGTGTACAACAAACCACCCTAAAATTTAGGTGTTTACATGGCAAACATTGCGTATTTCATGTATTCGTGGATCAGGAATTGGGAGCTGATTAATTGGGTGATTTTGGCTCATGAGGTTACAACATGTTGACTGGGGCTGCAGTCATCTGAGGACTTGATGAGTGTTAGACGTTATTCTTTCTGAGCTTATTCCTGTGGCTGTCGGCCTCAGTTCCTTGCCACACAGGTCTCTCCTTAGCTGGTTGCTTGAGTATCGTTATGATTTTCCTCAGAGTGAATGATTTAACAGTAGCCAGGGATAAGCCCCAGTGCCATTTATGACCTAGTCTTAGAAGTTGCACATAATCTCATCTGCTTTAGTATATTTGGTAGAAGTGAGTCATTAAGTGTAGTCCACACTTAAGAGGAGGAGACTTCCACTTCTTGAAGAGGAGAGAACTATCAGGGGATTTGTGGGCATATTTTAAAATCACCCGTCTTACAACCTACAGTCAAGAGGAGACTCCCTGTGATGATTAGCCTGTGGTCATACTCAGAGTGGAGTCTTGGCAGAACAGGCTATGCGTAAAAGAGGATTTAGGTTGGGTATTAGCCCCCTAAAATGGGATGTAAAATAGCATGGAGAATCTATGAGAAATTTAGGAGATGATACTAGGAAAATGTTAGGTAGATTTACAATGCTTTTTATAAGTGACATATTCCTATGTAAAGGAACTAAATATATATACTGTGTAAAAACTAATCATTAGATGGACGTGGCAAAAATAGTCATTCTGAATGGTGAAGTTTCTTTCATTTTTCATTCAAAGAGTGCATGCCCCTTTCTAATCTAAGAAACTTTGTTCTCTTCCCGGTGGTAGAATTTGCGGAGGATGACTTCAGGAGAGCTTGGAAATATGGAGCATTTATATGAATTTCATCCTCCAGTTTGGATTACTGACACCACACTTAGAAAATCTCCTTTTGTTCCTCAAATGGGTGATGAGGTGAGAGTAACACAAATTTAAAAACACAAATATGGAACATAAAATTTATATTGCTCTTAATTTTTAAATGCATATTTCCCTTTTGTAGGTAATATATTTTCGACAGGGTCATGAAGCTTATATTGAGGCTGTGAGAAGAAATAATATTTATGAATTGAACCCTAATAAGGAGCCATGGAGAAAAATGGATCTTAGGGTAGGACGATGGCATTATTAAATCATTAAACATTTTAGCACATATATAGTTAAATTATTTACAAATCTATTTAAAAACCTGTTGGAAACATATTTTATTACTTTCTTTCCTACTTGATAACATTTCTGCTATAACCAAACCTTAAGATCCTGTGGGAATGGCTTGTCAATGGGCAAAATTTGTATGTTGCTGATTGGTATGTAAAACGTTAAATGCAACAACCTAGAGTTTCAGAAAGGCAGCTTGGCAATATATATATTATCAATCTTAAAAATGTTTATGTACCCAAGACAGATTTTCAAAGGGAGAAATGCAAGTTTTCAAAAGAAGAAATAAAAATTGGAAGAAAGGTTTAACCTCATGGATATTAAAATAAGGAAATAATAATTTTACCTTTTCAGTACTTAGCCAATTTTGTGATTTTGTTTGTTTTTAGCTCAAGAAAGAATTCCACATTTTAGCAAGTGGCAAAGATGTTGGTTTGTTAACAGTTATTCAGATTGCTGGTGGGGTGTGTGAAGTGGTCCAGGCTTTCTAGGGGATATTTTGGCAATAGGAGTTGAAACTGAAAAATATTTGGAACTTTTAATTCTGTGATTTTGCTCTTCTGGTAATTTGGAAAACCAACAGAAATGCTTGTAAATACATGAGTATTGTAGTTCACTCACTGTTTACAGAAACAAAGCTGGAAAAAAAAATTCAAATATTCCACAATAGTGAATTAACCAAATCATGGTGCATTCACACAATCACTTACTGTGTACAGCCCATCTTGTACTTGAAGGTTGAAAAATATTTGTGGAATGAATGATGGATACATTTACACAGTGTATTACTAATAGGAAAAATGGGATGTGAAATTGTATTTCTGGTTGTGGTAGCAAAATTTTAAAAACATTTGTAGCCAATCAAAAGAAAAACATCAAAATGTCAATGGTGATGATCTGTGAGGTAGTATTACACATGTTTTTTATTTTTTATATTTTCATTCTACACATTTTGATACTTTTAAAAACTTAGAACATGAAGAAAATACTAATTATTTTAACAAAGATAGCTGTTTTTAACACTTATATTCAACTTAATGACTCTGCTTCTATGAGTTAGGCTTTATATACATTTGAGGTTTTATTTATGTCTGTTTAACTTAGGACTATGTACCTAAGTACAGTCCATCCTCATTATTCTTGGATTCTGTATTTGTGAACTGCGTGCTTGCTTTATTTGTAATCCCCAAAACAGTATTCTTGGAGCCTTTTGGTCACTTCTGTACATGCTCAGGGTGGTGAAAAATTTGACTTGCCTGACGAGCATGTTTCTAGTTGAGGTTGAACAAGGTGTTGCTTTGCCTTCTTTTTTTAGCTCTCTCACTGCAAACAAGTGTCCTTTTCATGGTCTGTTCAGTGCCACATATTTTCCATTTTTGTGCTTTTTGTGGTCACTTTGCTGTTTAAAATGGCCCCTAAGTATAGTACTGACATGCTGTCTAGTGTTCTTAAGTGCTAGAAGGCTGAGATGTGCCTTATGGAGAAAGTGTGTTAGACAAGCTTCATTCAGGTATCAGTTAAGTGTTTGCAGATCAACAACATATTAAATAAGGTACCTTTAAACAGAAACACATAAAGCCAGGTTATGTACACGCTGGTTTACTACAGTGTTGGGATCACAATTTTGCAGGAGCCTATCCCTATATATCCTCTATAGCACCGATTTAGTAATTTCGTGTTCTAGATGACTTTATAGAACATAACTACTGTGAATGATGAGAACTATGCTTAGCACTTTGGTACATTATAACAATAACATTTGTTCAGTGAATAAGTGGATGAATGATCTGTTGTATTCCTAGTATCAGAGAAGCAGACATTGGGGGGAGGGTTGACTATGGCAAATCCATTTGATGGATACTCCATCCAGGTAGGGACTTTCACCTGTTTACTGTCCTGTCCCTACTGCCTAGAAGAGGTCATAGCATATGGTAGATTCTCAACAAATATTACTTAATGTATTAGGCAGAAATTTAATATCAGGATTTTGAAGAACACTTAGGAATAAGTAGAATGCTTACACATTTTCACTGCATAATATAAAACTATATAAATAGAAATGTGCATTGGCTGGGTGTGGCAGGTCACACCTATAATCCCAGCGCTTTGGGAAGCTGTTGTGGGAGGATCACTTTGAGCCCAGGAGTTCAAGACTAGTCTGGACAAAATAGGGAGACCCTGTCTCTACAAATAATAAAAAAGTAGCTTGGTGTGGTGGCATGTTGTACCTGTAGTCAGCCCCAGCTACTGGGGAAGCTGAGGTGGGAGGATTGACTGAGCTCAGGAGTTTGAGATTGCAGCGAGCCATGGTCGTGCTACTGCCCTCCAGCCTGGGCAAAACAGCGAGACCCTGTTTCCAAAACAAAGCCAGAAGGAAATATGTTAGATTTTTAACAGCGGTTGTTGTTAGATATTATGCTAATCAGAGATTTATGTTTTCAGTCTTATACTTTTATAGTGTATTTTCTAAAGGATGTTCTTTGTATTAGAAACTATATTAAATATGTGGAGATTAGCAAAATTGAATGTAATTAATGGTATTGATTAAACTTGTCTGTTGGTTTGGAAGCCTAAATTATGAGTTTACTTAATATAACAGTATGTGGAGAATTATAGTATTAAGGAATTGCTTTTATTTTAACCATTAAAAATATATGTCTGTTAAAGGATCAAGAATTGGTTAAAATAGTTGGAATACGATATGAAGTTGGGCCCCCTACACTCTGTTGCCTCAAACTAGCATTTATAGATCCAGCAACTGGAAAACTTATGGACAAATCTTTCTCTATTAGGTATGTATTATTTTTTAAAATGGAGTTATTTAAATTTAAATTTGCCATTTTGCTGATGTAATGATTAGCATGCCCTTCCCATTCAACTCCAGGGTAACTAGTAGAGCACTGTGGATAGCCTAAGATGTGGCTCGAGTTTCTGGTGGCTAGGAAACCCATCTCCCACCCTGAAGTCATAGTAGGCATGTCACAGTTATGGTTAAGTGTGGGCAGTCTGTTTTATATGGTTTTCATGCCACTTACGTAGGTGGAGATTTCTGACATACAGGCCAAATTTTTTCTGCCCTTTGTGTTTGAAAAAATTCGGAATAAATATTTTGCTACACCTAATAGGGTTACCACTAGTCACATGTGGCTGTTGCTCACTTGAAATGTGGATGATTTGAATTGAATGTGTTAAATGAGACTTGGCAGAGTATGAGGCATAAACATTTTTTTTTAAAAGAAATGAATGTGTTGTGAATGTACACATTGCATTTTGAAGACTAGTTATGAAGAAAAAATATGTAAGATATCTCGTTTTGATTACATATTGAAATATTTTGGATGTATTTAAAATACGGTATGAAATTTACTGGTTTCTTAAAATTTCACTTTTAAACTATAGCTGGTTGAAAATTGAGAATTACAATTGTAGATCTCATTATGTTTCTTTTGGACAGTGTTGCTTTTAGACTATATAACCTGCTACGTAGAGAGTTTAATAATTTTTTAAATTTTTGTCTAGATATCATGATATGCCAGATGTTATTGACTTTCTTGTATTGCGTCAATTTTATGATGAAGCAAGACAGAGGAACTGGCAGTCTTGTAAGTCTATCCTTACTAAGTTTTATATACCCTTAAAAATTAATCTCATGTTTTATTGGTCTTTTTGGCTGTGGGATTCTTACTTATAGTGTATACAAACATGTAAATTCTGGAAGAGATATAAGTGACCTATAAATATATTTTGCTTAACGCTTGGTACTTACTGATCATGCAGACTTTTTTGGCGGGCGGCGGGGCGGGGCGGGCAGTGTCTCCCTATGTTTCCCAGGCTGGAGTGCAATGGCGTGATCTGAGCTCACTGCAACCTCTGCCTCCCAGGTTCAAGTGCTTCTCTTGCCTCAGCCTCCTGAGTAGCTGGGATTACAGGTGCGTGCCACTATGCCCAGCAAATTTTTGTATTTTTAGTAGAGACAGGGTTTCACCATGTTGATCAGGCTGGACTCGAACTCCTGACCTCATGATCCACTCACCTCTGCCTCCCAAAGTTCTGGGATTACAGGCGTGAGCCACCGTGTGCGGCCCGATTATGTAGACTTTTTAGACAAGCAACTTTTCTTCTGTTCTTTTGGTTCATAACGTTTGGAAAAGATTATTTTCACTCCTTGACTATAGGCTAGAGTAGACATACTTCCTTTCAGACTTCCTTGTACTATATTGTATATAATTATCTTTGATGTAACATTGGTATAATTTACACAATTATACCAGGATCTAGAATGATCAGAAGGCTGAAAAGTAATTTCAGATTTCACACTGAAAATGTTCTGGTATACCCAAGTATTTCACCCTTGATATCGTAACAGTGTAGACTTAAATGAGAAGACTTGACACTGTTTCGTTAAGAAATAAAAAATGCATATACACTTACGCTTTATAACCATGTAATGTATAGGTGGACAGAAAAATTAAAAAACTAAAATTACCTCAATGTAATTTTACACATTTGAGTAAAATTACACATTGGAGTAATTTTGGCACCTCAATGTAGGCACTAAATTACTCGAATGTGATTTTTGTGGTGATCATTTAAGGAGGACTTGCTAATTCAGAGTTGTGTAGATCATTAATCTCAGGATATAACTGATAATTGAATGAAGTCATTAGTCTGGGTGGTAATAGCAACTGTAGTACCTGTTTCACAGGTGTACAAATATATGTTCGGTATGGAATGCTATCCTGGGAGCCTGTTTACTGAGTTATAAATAGGATGGTTCATTCTTTTATCAGTTCTTGGATTTTTGTTGGAAATACTAAGTTTTACCCAGGCTGTGTCATCTGGTGTACACATTCATAAATGATGTTAAGACATTGATCTTTCTAGTTACTGCAGCTTCTTTCTTTCTCCTCTTCTTTTTTTGAACACAAGGTCTTGCTCTGTTGCCCAGGCTGAAGGGCAGTGGTGCAATCAGAGCTCACTGCAGCCTCAGCTTCCTGGGCTTAAGTGATCCTGTCACCTCAGCCTCCTGAGTAGATGCACCACAGGTGTGCACGACCATGTGCAGCTAAGTTTTAATTTTTTTGTGGAGACAGGGTCTTGCCGTATTGCCCAGGCTGGTTTTGAATTCCTGGGCTCAAGCAATCCTCTTGCCTCAGCCTCCCTAACGTGTAGGAATTACAGATGTGAGCCACCATATCTAGCCATTGCTACCTTTTTCTGTGGGTACTACAAGAAGGCAAATTTTAGATAAAGTCCCTCATCATCCTCATCTGACATGAAAGATTGTCAGGGCATGTGGCTCCTCTTTGTAGATTATTGTCCTGGTAATATCTACACAAGTAATCAGGATTATTTTGGGAGTAGATGAAGAGAAAATTTTTCTTGAAGAAAAACAGCCACAAAAATAACATGAAGCAACATTAGCAGGTTGTATAGCTGTGTTCCAAATAACTTTAAAGTTTCCCAGCTATTATGATTTTTCAGTCCCCATGAGAGCAAAAAAGAGGCTCTCATTTTTGCCAACATGTCCATTAAATTTTTTAAAAACTGAATTATCTACAGTTAAACTCTAGAGATGGGAGTCCCAAATGCCTCCTGTAATTTAGCGGTTTTTGTTTTATTTTTGTGGTTGAGAAATTACTGGACCAGATGTGTTAATACTACACTTTAATTCATTTTGCTCCCCCATTTTTGCTCTTACCTTTTTGCATGGAATTTGAGTAGTATGGCAAGAAGAAGTTGCTTGTTTTAATTTTTGCAGTGGATTTTAATCCTTCTCTTGAAAGGCCAAAGTAGGTTTATTTGAAAAGTCTTAACATAAGATTACCAGGGTGATCAGCTAGCAAAAACATAGAAAAGACACTTTTATTATGAGAAAACTTAATTTTTAAGGCTCCTTTTTATTTAAAGGGTTGTTTTTGTATGAAGAAATATTTTTATCTAAACTGAAATTATCTTCTAGTATTAGGTAAATAGCAAGAAAAATATACACTTAATTTTTTATATCAAAGACTCACTCTCTTCTAACATGTTTTTGTATTAGGCCTCTCAAAATTGAGGCAGCTGATTTTTATTACAATAATTTATTACATTCAGTTGTAATGAATATTTGTTAAATTAGGGTATTAGAGATTTGGACAAAATCATAGTGTGGTTTATCTCAAATTATAAGTTTAAAGCTGTAACAGTCTCCTTAGGTTTCTTTCAGGGGCTATGGTTTCAAGTGATTTTGAAGTAAAATATATGTAAAACTCATGTTTACATACGTTTGAAAATATACTAAAGACTGTAAAACATGTAGGTCTAGTAGTTGTGGCATTATTTTTTTTAAACCTTTGAAGAATTCACTGTAAGCATACTTTAATTATTCAAGACCGTTTGCCAGGTATATTATATTCTTTCTTGGGGATAAATTGTAGCTTTAACTTTGATTTGTTTCTATAAAACTTCCCTTGAGAAAAGAATTGTTGATCTATATACCGAAGAATCATCAGTGCTGGATAGGTGACTTTTGTTCTTTCTTTTAATTGGTTTTGTTTTGTAAATGGTGGGAAGGGTAAGAGGGAAGATATATAGTTACTACAGCAATTCATGTTTGTATAGTAATGAATGCTAAACACAGATCTAGTGCAGTTTATTTCACTGGTTGAAGTCTTAGTCTTAGAGTTGTTGAATACATCTAGAAATCCATTTAATCTAAATGTTAATTTTTTTATTCCATATTTTTCTTGGTTTGTTTAGGAGCTCTGCTTGCCTGTTTTTGTATTGCGATTTTGGCTTCTTTTTTATCTGTATCATTTGGTATTTTGTAGATTAAAAAATGTTAATGAATGTTAGCAGAGAAATGCCTCAGACTTGATCATTTCTCTCCTAGGTGACAGATTCCGCTCTATTATTGATGATGCTTGGTGGTTTGGAACAGTGTTAAGTCAAGAGCCATATCAACCACAGTATCCTGATAGTCATTTCCAGTGTTATGTTGTTAGGTTTGTATACAGATGAAAACTAATCATTTACAAATAACTCAGTGTGGCAGGTTGTTGTATGAATAACACATTTCTGGTTTTTTAAAAAAAACATGGTTTTTATCTGTCATTAAGTCATGTCAGGCTGACCTGAAATGTCTCTTAGACATGCACCTACCCTTTGTTTCCTATTCACTAGTACTCCCCTTGGTTCAGGTTCTGCTTGTTTCCCTGGAACTATTTCTGTAGCCACATTTCCTTTGCCTCGTATTGTCAGTGTCCTAGTTCAGAAGCAGATATTATATCATTAATCATCTTCAAATAAACCTTTGATGCCTTTTCATTGGCAATGGAATAAAAACCACTGATTGTGGCTGTGGTGGAATTCAAGGCTTCATGCCTAGTCTTTGAGTTATTGTTCACTTTGGGTGCAGGCCGCATAGGATTTCTGGTTTTGTTCTTAAACCTGTTATTTTAATAATATATCCTTCTTAAAAACATTTACTGTTAATATTTAAAATTGTATTGCTGCAGTGAGGTTAATTTTCATTTTTTGTATCTTTTACTTTTATAATGGATACCTATTATCCACATTTTGTTTTCATGAAAGGCTAACCAGAGATTTGTTGTTTTTTAACAGGTGGGATAATACTGAAATTGAAAAACTTAGCCCATGGGACATGGAACCAATTCCTGATAATGGTATATATATTTGTTAAATAATGGAAACATTTTATTTTTATAATATGTGCATTTGCCAATGCACATGGAACAAACACATTTGTATTCTACGATCAGTATATTCACATTATTACAGTAACTGAACTTTACTGAAAGAAGACAACAGCATTGTGTTTATCTGTTTTGTTAATTCTTGACCTTAGATTCCAGCTTGATTTTGGCTGTACCTTAGTTTGTTGTCATTTCTCATGTAACCCTGCATTAAACTTAACTCCTGGCTGGGCGCCATGGCTCATGCCTGTAATCCCAGCACTTTGGGAGGCCGAAGCAGATGGATCACTTGAGATCAGGAGTTTGAGACCAGCCTGGACAACATGGTGAAACCCCATGTCTACTAAAAATACAGAAAATTAGCCGGACATGGTGGCGTGTGCCTGTAATCCCAGCTACTTGGGAGGTTGAGGCAGGAGAATCGCTTGACCCCGGGAGGCAGAGGTTTCAGTAGGCTGAGATCGCGGCCACTGCACTCCAGCCTAGGCGACAGCGAGACTCCATCTCAGAAAAACAACAACAAAAAAATCCAAAAAACGTAAATCCTTCATGTAGCGTCTACTTTTCCTACCTCATTCTTAATCTTTTACCCTTGGTCTTCCTTCAAGGAAAAGATCAAACTTGACTTCCGTCTTCTGCCTTACCTCAAGTTGTCTTATTATGGATTTTCTATTCTTTTCCTGTGAGAAATAGACAACTATTTAAAGTCAGCCTGTTCTCCAGTGCTACCATCCCACTGCTGTTGCCTTCCAAGGGCCTGGTACCTACACTTAGCTCATCCCCTTCAACAATTTTAATTTCCTCCTGCCTTTCACCAGTCAGGTTTGAATATGTCTCTTATACCTTACATGTGACTTCATCAATCATTTTTGTTATAAATTATTTCCCTTTTGCTAAACTTTTTGAAAGGGTACTCTATATCTCCTGCTTCCATTTTGTTCACCACCAGGCTTTCTTTATGTAAGTGTTTTTACTGATTTGTAACATCCTTTGATGTTTTTCTCTTTTTATTTATAATTTTCAAGAGAATCTCGGAATATCTGCATTTTGATACTTCTTTTCAATATGTACTCTCCGTTTTTTTTTTTTGAGATGGAGTCTTGCTCTGTCGCCCAGGTTGGAGTGCAGTTGCACGGTCTCGGCTCACTGCAAGCTCCGCCTCCTGGGTTCACGCCATTCTCCTGCCTCAGCCTCCTGAGTAGCTGGGACTACAGGTGCCTGCCACCACGTCCAGCTAATTTTTTGTATTTTTTTTAGTAGAGACGAGGTTTCACCATTCACAGAATGGTCTCAATTTCCTGACCTTGTGATCCACCTGCCTCGGCCTCCCAAAGTGCTGGGATTACAGGTGTGAGCCACTGCGCCTGGCCTGTGTACTCTCCATTTTTTATAGCACTTTAAAAAACTTCATTTTGAGATAATTTCAGACTTAAAAAATGTTACAGACCGGGCGCGGTGGCTCAAGCCTGTAATCCCAGCACTTTGGGAGGCCGAGACGGGCGGATCACGAGGTCAGGAGATCGAGACCATCCTGGCTAACACGGTGAAACCCAGTCTCTACTAAAAAATACAAAAAAAAAAAAAAAAAAACTAGCCGGGCATGGTGGCGGAGCCTGTAGTCCCAGCTACTCGGGAGGCTGAGGCAGGAGAATGGCGTAAACCCGGGAGGCGGAGCTTGCAGTGAGCTGAGATCCGGCAACTGCACTCCAGCCTGGGTGACAGAGCCAGACTCCGTCTCAAAAAAAAAAAAAAAAAGTTACAAAAATAGTACAAAGATTTTCTAAATACCTAGATTTCCCTTCTTATACAGCTAGCACATTGCAGTGATCAAAATCAGGAAATTATTATTAATATGATACTATTGTCTATAGACTTTATTCAGATTTTGTGTTTCACTAATATCCTTTCACATTTTGGATTTAATTGTCATGTCGTCTTAGTCTTCTTTAATCCGGTATCCCTCAGTTTTTCACTGTCTTTCATGACTTTAAGGCTTTTGAAGATTACTGGGCAGTTATTTTATACAATTTCCATTAGTTTGGGTTTGTCTGATGTTTTTTCTCGATTAAATTTAGGTTTTGCATTTTTGGCAAGAATGTCAGAGAAGTAATGTGTCTTTCTCAGTGCATTATTTTAGGAGGCACATGATGTCAATCTGTCCATTAATTGAGTGTTAACTTTAATAGTTTGATTTAGGGGGTATGTGTCAGGTGTCTCTAGTGTGAAGTAAATACTTTTTCCATTGTAATTAGTGTCCCATGGGGATATATTTATGTGTTGCAAATAATCCTGTTTCTTATCCTGCTTCCACTCACTAATTGTAGCATCCGTTGATGATTCTTGCCTCAAATAATGATTTTTTTCCATTGTCTTACATTTATTAGTTAGAATTCTACTATAAGATACACCTTCTCTTTTCCCATTTATTTATATTAGTATGTACTCAGATTTTTGTAAAATAAAATCAGTGCTCAATTGTTATCATTATTTTGTTGCTACCTTATTGCAGATTTGGCCACTGGGAACCTCTTCAAGTTGACTCCTATGTCCATTTGATAGTTTCTTTTAAATCGCCTTTGAGTGTTTTCATAGCTTCTGGCACTATTCAGTGTTCAAGACTCACCTTGTAGTTTCCCTACCTCAGCTGTGGAATCAGGCAGTTTTTCGGTGGCCATGGCCTGTTTCATTGGAGAATGGCATTTAGAAACCAAGATATTTCTTGTTATTGATGAATAATATTCCGTTGTAGGGATATAACACATTGTATTTATCCATTTATCAGTTGATGGACATTTGGATTGCTTCCATTAATTGGCTATGAATAGTGTTTCTGTGAACCTCATGTGCAAGTCTTTTTTCTTTTGGGTGCATATGTATGAGTGGCTTTGCTGGGTTACATGGTAACTCTGTTTAACCTTTTGAGGGCTGACAGATGGTTTTTTGGAGCAGGTATACCATTTTACATTTCCAGCAGCAGTGTATGTGTGTTCCAGTTTTTTCACATCCCGGACACTTGTTTTTTTTAACTTATAGGAAGTATTATTGTGGTTGTGATTTGCCTTTCTCTGATGCCTAATGATACTGAGCATTTTTTCCTTTGCTTACTGGTCATTTTTATGTCTTTGTAGAAATGTTCAATTTCTTTTTCTTTCTTTTCTTTTTGAGACAGTCTCCGTCTTTGCTCAGGTTGAAGTGTAGTGGTGCAATCACGACTCACTGCAACCTCCACCTCCCAGTTGGTTCTTGTGCTTCAGCCTGCTGAGTAGCTGGAACTATAGACATGTGCCACCCAGCTATTTCACCATGGTGGCCATACTAGACTTGAATTCCTGGCCTCAAGTGATCTGCCTGCGTTGGCCTCCCAAAGTGGTGGAACTACAGGCGTGAGCCACTAAGCCTGGCTGAGAAACATTCAGATTCTTTACTCATTTTTAACTGTGTTATCCATTAGTTTTGGATATCATAATTTCTTCTGTTCCCTTAAATAGTCTCTGTATCTCGGGGCTTTTCTGGTTTTGTTTTGGTTTTTTTTTTGTTTTATTTTCTTTTACTGTTTCATTAGGATAATTTTTATTGCTGTGTCTACACTATGTTAGTGTAAAATTTTTTCCATATACATCTTTTTAGTTTTACGTTTGAAAACATTAGTTATTATTGCTTTGTTTCATGAAATATTAGCTACACTTACAGAGTAAATCATATAAGTACATCACATATTTGTTTCATACACATTTCCTGAATGCCTACCGTTTGGGGGGCATCAAGTTAGGCACGAAATAACCATTATGAGAAAAAAAAGATTTAGTTTTTTCCCCTCAATGATTATATACATTCAGAAATGAATAACACATACTGTGCTCTTTTGAAAATTTTTTTTTTTTCTTTTTTTAAGACATAGTTTTGCTTTGTCACCCAGGCTGGAATGCAGTGGTGCAATCTCAGCTCACTATAACCTCCGCCTCCCAGATTCAAGTGAGTCTCCTGCCTCAGCCTCTTTAGTAGCTGGGACTAGAGGTGTGTGCCACCATGCCTGGCTAAGTTTTGTATTTTTAGTAGAGATAGGGTTTTGCCATGTTGGCCAGGCTGGTCTTGAATTCCTGACTTCAAGTGATCCCCCTGCCTTGACCTCCCAAAGTGCTGGGATTACAGGCATGAGCCACCATGCCTGGTGTTGAATCTTTTTATATTTTTACATGTTTATATTTTCTTTTGGAATGTCTTAATTTGCTTTTATCACCAGCCAATGTATTATAGTATTCACCTTATTGCTTTTGGTTTTCATCTCTAAAAGTTGGATTTGGTTGTGTTTCATGTCTTCCATTTATATATGTTTTTAATGAACATGTGTAATATAATAACTACATGTCTTTGCTAATTCTAACATATGTGACAATTCTGGTTGGTTGATTAATCTCTTCATTATGGGTATTTCCTAATATATTACCTGCCTTATAATTTTAAATATTATGTCAGACATTGTGAATTTTACCTTGTTGGGTGCTGTATATTTTTGTATTCCTGTAAGTGTTAAACTTTGTTCTGTCACACAAGCTAGTTGGAAACAATTTTATCTTTTTTAAGATATGGTAGATGGGTTTGGAGCAGTGCTTAGCCTAGAACTGATTTACTTCTGACTTCTTAGGCAAGACCCTTTTATGCAGTCTATCCATTGCTCTATGAATCATGCAGCTTTTCAGTCTGGCTGGGGGGAACAGGCATGGTTGCTGGCCCTTTTGTGCATCAGGCCTTTGTTATCACAGATCTTTCATTTGGTTCTTTTCCTGGCTTCCTGTCGTTTCTTCACGCATGTGGGCTGATCAGTATTCACCAGAATACTTGAGGAGACCAGCCCAGGCAACACAGTGAGACCCCTTTCCTCCCCATTAAAACAGACACACACACACCCACTTTCTCCCTACCAAAACACACCCACCCACACCCCTTGCCCAAAGTCATAGTTTTTAGGTGGTATAGATGTGATTTGAACTCATATCCCGGCTTTGATAAACCAGTGTTTTTTTAAAGCACTTTATGTTGCCTGCCCATACAGCCTCTTTCCTCTTCCTTTTGATGAGATAAAATATTGAAAGCATAACTGTGAATTACAGTATAAAAATACACATTTTAGCTTATTAGGGCAGTGGGATGTCTCCGCCCTCTTCCCCCACATCTCTTTTATATTCATGCAGAAAATAAAATGGAAATCCTTTTTCTTTTTGCAAGAACATGAATTATAAACTTACAGGAATCATTTATCATCCATGTTTAAAAAATTTCCATCTCTCAGCTAAAAGACTACATCATATGAGTTAATTCTAATAGGTCAGCTTTATTGAAGTTAAGAGTATTCCCAGAGAATGCTCTGTATAAAACTTGTGTGTATGTTTGCAGGAATCTTAACGGATATGGTTCTCGAGGAGATGCTCCCATGAGCATTCTCTCCACCATTTAGCAGCTGTTAAAATGAGGCACTTCCCAATGCCCTTGTTCCCTCATTGTGAACGTGCTCTGGTAGTCAGTACACAGTAGATGGCATTTCTTATTTTTATGTTAGAACTGATATTCAATAAGCTAAAATATTCTCAGCTTCCTCAGATTCTTTCTTTCTCTCTCTCTCTTTTTCTTTCTTTCTTTTTTTTTTTGGAGACAGAGTCTCGCCCTGTTGCCCATGCTGGAGTGCAATGGCACAATCTTGACTCACTGCAACCTCTGCCTCCGGGTTCAAGTGATTCTCCTGCCTCAGCCTCCCTAGTAGCTGGGATTACAGACGTGCCCCACCACAGCTGGCTAATTTTTGTATTTTTAGTAGAGACGTGGTTTTGCCATGTTGGCCAGTCTGGTCTTGAACTCCTGACCTTGGGCAGTCCACCCACCTTGGCCTCCCAAAGTTCTGGGAATACAGGCGTCATTCACCCCACCCGCTTCTCCTTATTTTTCAAAAAATACCAGTCTGTTTCATTTGAGCTTTAAAATTTAAGAAAATTAGCCATTTGTCATGTGGGATTATTTTATCAATTTTGACTTGACTTTTTAAAAATTAATTTTAACTGTATGTAAGCTTAAAATTTTGAATATTGTCAGGTTCAATTTGTGTTTTCAGAGGCCTTGGGGTTAAGTTTGCCTCCTTGAAGAAAGAGACTGAAAATTGCAATACTGGCACTCTTATTTTTAATTTTTAATTTGTTAGGGTAGGTAGATTGTGTTTTTACCTGAATTTGTAAGCAATCTGTTGATCTCAGTGAGTAATTTTAAAAGAGTTGCACATTTGAACTCTATTTTTGACTGTGGAGATAACCTAGTTTTATAAGCTTTGAAAACTGAATTTTAATACAGTATATATTTATTTTTTGTGTTTTTTTCTTCCTCTCTTTGTTTTTTATGGTATATATAGTTGATCCACCTGAAGAATTAGGAGCTAGTATTTCTGTCACATCAGATGAGCTAGAGAAATTGCTGTATAAACCACAAGCTGGTGAATGGGGTCAGAAATCAAGAGATGAAGAATGTGATAGAATTATCAGTGGTATAGATCAACTTTTGAATCTTGGTAAGTTTTTTTTGTTTAGGATGAAAATTTTTTTTTTAAATTTTTTTCATAAAGGTATTTAAAAATACTAGCATAATTGAGGTTTCTGTTCTTTACTACATTTTGTATTGGTTATCTTTTAATTTAGTCTGTAATGTTAAATGTAGCCATATCTTATGAATGATTTCTAGAGAAGTGCCACTAAAGGCAATGGATTTGTTGATTAAAAACTCTCCTGTCTTCCCTAACAGATATAGCAGCAGCTTTTGCAGGCCCTGTTGATCTGTGTACATACCCGAAGTACTGTACTGTAGTAGCTTATCCAACTGATCTTTACACAATTCGAATGAGACTTGTTAATCGATTTTACAGGTTAGTAGAAACCTGCTTTCAAAATAGTTTAAAAAGCTATATTTGGCAATATTGACTAGGGTAAACAAAGGAAGAGATAGTGGTAGAATTGGGGGCTGATTAACATTTTTGTTTCATTATTCTCTTTCATTGTCAGATGGTGTTAGATGTCTATGGGTAGGTGTGGGTAGGGCCGGGCAGAAGATTGACTACCATATTTCACCCTCGATTTTTTTTTCAATGATTATTTCCATATCACTGACATTTTACTTTTATTCCATTTATTTCAGTAACATTTCACTGGTACTTTTCTATCCTCATACATGATTGAAGACATAATTTGTTTTAAAATTAACAGCCACAATTGAAGAAACAGTTGTTTTTCTAATCACGTAACTGAGCTGCAGAATCTTAAGGCCTCAATAAATGTTGTGTCTTATTATTTGAACAATAAGACCTTCTATTTTAATTATTCTTGGTAAATAGTGGTTTTGTTTCTCCAGTGGTTTTCATTTGCCAAACTCATGACAGATGGTTTAACAGGGTGGCTACTGCTCCCAGGAAATTCTGTCAGATGAATCCTCATTTCCAGTGCAGCAGCTGTTGGCAGTCTTTCATCAAAAGTCCGTCCATCAGGAGTTACCTATTGTGATTGGCCAAGTAGTTTTGCTTTGGCTGCCAGGGCTTCATTCTGTTGAATATGATATTCCTGAAATCTCTTGGATAATCTTTGTGTCATTTAAAAATATTTTTGTAGGAGGCCAGGTGCATTGGCTTATGCCTGTAATCCCAGCACTTCGTGAGGCCCAGACAGGTGGATCACCTGAGGCTAGGAGTTTGAGACCAGCCTGGCCACCGTGGTAAAACCCTGTCTCTACTGAAAATACAAAAATTATCCAGGCATGGTGGCACGTGTTTGTAAGCCCAGGTACTTGGGAGGCTGAGGCAGGAGAATCGCTTGAACCCGGGAGGTGGAGGTTGCAGTAAGCTGAGATCGTGCCACTGCACTCCAGCCTGGGTGGCGGAGTAAGACCCTGTCTAAGCAATTAAAAAAAAAAATAATATTTTTGTGGGAGCTAAATGATAAGACCACATGGACACAGGGGAACAAAACACACTAAGGCCTTTTGGAGGGTGAGAGGAAGGAGAGGATCAAAAAAAACAACTCATGGGTACTAGGCATAATACTTGGGTGATGAAATAATCTGTACAACCAACCCCTGTGACACAAGTTTCCCTGTGTAACAAACCTGTACTTGTACCCCTGAACTTAAAAGTTAAATATATTTCTGTAAGCAGTGTTCTGAACAGATGGTCTCTTCAGACTTTACTTTTGTTGTGGTCTTTAACACAGTCCAAAAAGCAGGTTTCTGTAAGTTTATTGTAGGTCCCAAGAAATTCCTTAAACTGTTCTGAGTAGATTCTGTTATTTACACAGCCATATACTTCCAGCCTTTCTGGTGCATGAGTTTCCTTTCTACTCTGGAAAAATAGTTGTTCAATCTTTCCTTGAGTGTCTCCAGTAAGGCCTGATATCTTATTTAAGCACAGGTTCTCACATCCGACATCAGGAGGAGGCTGAGAGTTGTGGGGCTGGTCAGGCCTGGCTGGAGAAGGGAAGGTCCGAGTCAGGGCCTCAACCTTCAATCTTTAGTCATCTGTTTTTCTTAGAAATTTTGTTAAGTTGTTAGATACTGTATTTTTTTTCTTTGTATGTTTAAATTTCTATTTAACTACATTTAAAAATAATATTTATATAGTTAATACTTGGTCTCTTTGGCCTTTGGAAGATTAATTTCCCAGAGGCACTGACTTTTTATCTTTGGCTTCTAGAACACTGGTAAGTATAAAATTTCCTATTCTTAATGATTTTTACAGCAGTTGATTGTATTTTAACTTATAATTCAACTAGTTTAACAAATTATAAAAAGTCATCTTGAGTCTGCATTATTGATGTAATTTATCTCTGTAATTTAACACTGGAATGTGCATTCCACTCAGAAACCACTGGATCGTTTACAGTGAGACTGAAGCTCTTAGTTTCTGTTTGTTTGTTTTTTAGTTTGTTTTTGAGATAGAGTCTTGCTCTGTCACCCAGGCTGGAGTGCAGTGGCATGATGATAGCTCACTGTAGCCTCGACTGCCAGGCTCAAGTGATCCTCCCATCTCAGCCTCTTGAATAGCTGGGACTACAGGTGCGCACTAGTACACCTGGCTGATTTTTTCATTTTTATTTTTGGTAAAGATGGGGTTTTGCCATGGTGTCCAGGCTGATCTTGAACCCCTGGGCTCATGCTGTCCTCCTGCCCTGGCCTCCCAAAGTGTTGGAATTACAGGCGTGAGTCACCTTGCTGGGCCAGCTTTTAGGGTTGATGATATTTAACGTATTTTCTTTATTGAAATTCAACAATTTTAAAAGGTACCTATACGCAATGTGAAAAGGGAATGTAGTTTTGTTGGTTTTCTTTATGCGATTAAGTAATTTGTTAAGATGTTTGTCCTCTTCAGTTCAGCATAATTGCTTCGGTGTCCAGTGTAATTGCCTATGACTATGATCAAGTTGAGAGCATTAGAAGGTTATTCATTATAACTTTGCACTTACGGTTTAATTATTATTTCACAGTTGTTTAATTCACATGCTGCATTTTTTCACTTGGTTTCTATCTTCTCATTAAGCCATAAATTGTCTACTTTATTTTGAAGGAGGCTGTCTGCGTTAGTTTGGGAAGTCAGATATATAGAACATAATGCCAGAACATTTAACGAACCTGAGAGTGTAATTGCAAGATCAGCTAAAAAGATAACTGACCAACTTTTAAAATTTATCAAGTAAGTAATCTCATAGATACTGTGTAAAAGTGACTGCATATTGTGCTATTAACAATCATCTAGTTTTACTGGGCGTGGTGGCTCATGCCTGTTAATCCCAGCACTTTGGGAGGCCGAGGTGGTCAGATCACTTGAGATCAGTTGTTTGAGACCAGTCTAGCCAACATGGTGAAACCTCTGTCTCTACTAAAAAAATACAAAAATTAGCCAGGCGTGGTGGCAGGTGGCTGAGGCAGAATTGCTTGAATCCAGGAGGTGGTGGTTACAGTGAGCCCAGATGGTGCCATTGCACTGCAGCATGAGTGACAAGTGAAACTCTGTCTCCAGAGAGAAAAAAAAAAAGAAAAAAGAAAAAAGAAATCTAGTTTTATTTTTTACTCAGAACTATACTCTTTTAATGCTTTAGTTTAGATGATATTTCTTTACATACATAATTTCAGTAAAAGTCTGAGAAACTGAATAATTCAGTTTTTCAACTTTTAAAAATTCTGAAATAATTTTATACTCCAGAAAGTTGCCATTTGCCTTTCATCTAGTCTCCTCTTAGGTTAACATTTTACATAACTGTGGTATACTTATGAAATGTTAAAAAAAAAAAACAAAAAATCTTGGTACCATGCTATTGACAAAAAGTGTAGAATTTATTTGGATTTCACTAGTTTTTACACCCTTTCATGTTTCAGATCTAATCCAGAATCCCCATCAAATGTAGCGTTTTGTTTTCTTAGTCTCCTTCAATTTTTTCCTCTGTCTTTATCACTTCATCATTTTTATAAATGTTACTTATTTTATAGAGTATACTTAATTGGAGTTTGTTTGGTTATTTTCTCATGATTATGTTGAATTTTAATGTTTCAAATTATGTCCTATGAAAATGTTTGTATACGTGTGAATATTCTATAGATTTTCTTGTATTCAGAAGTCAATTAGGAATCAAAGAATATAAACTGACTTGGAAATTGAGACCCAGGTTCTAGTCTGCTCTATTCTAGTGAGCATTCTTAATTTAGAAACAGTGCCATCGTTTTCAGCATCTAGCTGAAAACTGGGGAGTAACTGATTCCTGTCAGCTTTCTTGGGTTGATTCTGTCCTAAGTCTTGGGGGACTCATACTTAAGTTACCTCCTCCCTAGAATCATCATCTTTTTCTTCAGGAAAATTATATACCCATATTTGTTTCCTTTATGCTTAGATATCCGTATTTTAGCATTCTTTTTCTCCTGTGTGTACAGTAAGATACTATTTGCTTTAATTTCATTTCCTTTTTCATATATATGTATATATGTATTTTTTTTTTTTTTTTTTTAACCTTAAATCAACTGTTTTCCTGGTACTTATTGTGTGAATACTGCTAGTGATGATACTTAGAAAAACTCATCCATATATTCATCCAGTTGAGGCCATACATATATTATTTCTGGATTACCTGCTTAATCTGGATACATACTTAACGGAAAACAAGAAAAACCTTCAAGATTCTAAATTAGGATTTAAGATGACTAGTTATGTTCACAAAGGGTTGGGGAAAAACCTGATATTCCTCTGTTTGAAATTAGGCATGTATAGGTTGGCGAACTGTTTATAATGTATGGTTTGAATCCTTGCCAACAAGTCACTACATCTGCATACTATTAAAGTGAAAATTTGTTTTTTAGGAATCAACACTGTACAAATATCTCAGAACTTTCTAACACATCTGAAAATGATGAGCAAAATGCTGAGGATTTGGTATGAAGTTTGTTGATTTTATAATGGTTTTTGTTAATTTCAAATGGCATTTTTAAAAAGTGAAGAAGAAAATGTTGGCTTTCTAGTATCAACTCTTGCAGTAGTCCAACGAATAAATAGGGCATTTGATAAAAATATGTTTTTGAGTTTTCTAGATGATTTATGAGGTAATTTGTTTTAGCTAATATCAAAATATAAGTGAGTAATTTTAGGTGTGGAATATATTCTCTTACTATATTTTAGCTAGTGAAAGGTGTATTATATAAAGTACCTTGGAGACTGGGCACAGTGGCTCACACCTGTAATTCCCGTGCTTTAGCAGGCTGAGATGGGAAGATCGCTTGAGCCAGAAGTTTGAGACCGTGTCTCTACAATAAAAAAAAAAGTTAGCTGGGGTAGCGCATGCCTGTACTATAGAACACAAAATCCAGAAACTGTAGGAATCTGTATGTTTCTGGGGATTTGTGGATAGAGGTAAAACACAAGTTTTCTGTTTAGGAAATGCATGAAGCACCTTTTTATAACTGTAAGTTTGAATTTTAGAATTAGTTTATGTTCTTAGGGAATGAAAAAGGATTATTAGGAATGACTGTTTTTTTTTTTTTTTTCCCAAGCCTGGGTGCCACAAAGATCATCTTGTAGTCTTTCTTTGGAGATTTTGTTAATAACATGTTTTAACTCTAGTAATACCAAATGTCTTTGATATGTTATTTATTAAGATTGTATTTTCTTAATCTTAATAATTAACCTTAATAATTAAGGTTATTATTTTCTAATGAGACTCTAAATACTTAAGGTGCTCTGATTTTATTCCTAGGATGATAGTGATCTTCCTAAAACATCTTCTGGAAGAAGGAGAGTAAGTTACTCTGCATGGTTGACTTTTGTAGTTTGCTTTTTCTTTGTTTTAAAATCAATTCAGGATTTTAGTTTTTGTCTTTGAAAAGTTATGTTAATGTAGACACTGAATATTTTATTAGCAAAATGGGAGAAATTACTGGAAAGGTTTAGTGGGAGAGTTGGAATTTGTACTGTATTATCAGAGTGAGGTGGAGTAAGAAGAGGCCATTCAAAAAATAGAGGATACCACAGGAAAGACAAAAAAAGTAGAGAAATAGGGCATGGCATGTCCCTAGACTGTTAAGGGCACTACACCCGACTGGTGTAGAGGTTGGATGTTGAAGTGACCAAAGTGGCTATATCTGGCTATTATGATTGGGGTAGATTATGGTGATATTGAAATCCAAGGATTTCATTTAAAGTAGAGAATCAATTGAACAGCCAAAATAGATAATACAATTTGAAGGATAAGAAGATGTGTATTAAAGGAGATGAATTAGGAGTTCATTGCAAGAATATAGGGTGAAGGATGGGTAGCTAGTCAAGGATATTTGCATGGGAATGGAGAGGAAAGGAAAATTATGAGACCTTTTTAGGGAAAACTAACTAGGATTTGGTGACTGAACTTTTTTTAAAAATGGAGATATGTTGGGACAATGAGGTTGGGGGGTAAGGAGAAGGGTCTGTGGAACAAAGTTTATAAAATTGGGTAATCATAATGTGGTATCATCAGCAGGCTTTGAAGTTCAAATATAATACAGGAATTAAAATGAAAGATTATTAATATGAAAATGCTTAACATTTTAAGATCATTTTCAGTTTCCTCCAAATGCTCCTTAAATTTAAGCTTTTTATGAAATATTAATTTATACCATGTGCTTGCCTTCCAGAACACTGAAAAGTTAGACCTGAAATAGTCTAATACGATTAGTTATTTTCATATAATTTTTATTTCTAGACTCCCAAGTATCGGGGGGAACCCCACCCCCGATATTCAACGTGGGTTCTTTCCTATTTCCCTAAGTGTCGACTGGTCTGAGAAATAAAGGAAAAGAGTACAAGAGAGAGAAATTTTAAAGCTGGGTGTCTGGGGGAGACATCATATGTTGGCAGGTTCCGCGATGCTCCCTGAACCGTAAAACCAGCAAGTTTTTATTAGCGATTTTCAAAAGGGGAGGGAATGTACGAATAGGGTGTGGATCACAGAGATCACATGCTTCACAGGGTAATAAAATACCACAAAGCAAATGGAGGCAGGGCGAGATCACAGGACCACAGGATGGGGTGAAATTAAAATTGCTAATGAAGTTTTGGGCACGCATTGTCATTGATAACATCTTATCGGGAGACAGGGTTTGAGAGCAGACAACCTGTCTGACCAAAATTTATTAGGTGGGAATTTCCTCGTCCTAATAAGCCTGGGAGCACTACAGGAGACCGGGGCTTATTTCATCCCTTCGGTTTCGACCCTAAAAGACAGCCATCCCTAAAGTGGCCATTTCAGAGGCCTACCCTCAGGGGCCATTCTCTTTCTCAGGGATGTTCCTTGCTGAGAAAAAGAATTCAGCAATATTTCTCCTATTTGCTTTTGAAAGAAGAGAAATATGGCTCTGTTCTGCCAGGCTCACCGGCAGTCAGAGTTTAAGGTTATCTCTCTTGTTCTCTGAACGTTGCTGATATCCTGTTCTTTTCTCAAGGTGCCCAGATTTCATATTGTTCAAGCACACATGCTCTACAAACAATTTGTGCAGTTAACGCAATCATCACGGGGTCCTGAGGCGACATACATCCTCCTCAGCTTACGAAGATGATGGGATTAAGAGATTAAAGACAGGCATAAGAAATCACAAGGGTATTGATTGGGGAAGTGATAAGTCTTCACAATTTATGTTCAGAGATAGCAGTGAAGACAGGCGTAAGAAATTATAAAAGTATTAATTTGGGGAACTAATAAATGTCTGTGAAGTCTTCACAATTTATGTTCTTCTGCCATGGCTTCAGCCGGTCCCTCCGTTTGGGGTTCCTGACTTCCTGCAACACCCAAGTGTTTAGTTTTTGTATTTATTTGCTATGTCTGCTGCAGCAAATGACAAATTTAGTTGCTTAAATAATAAAAACGTATTACCCGATAGTTCTGTACATTAGAAGTTTTCATGGGTCTCTAGGTCAGAATCATGGTCTTGGTGTGGCTAGAAGCTCTTGGGGAGAGTTATTTGCATTTTGCAGCTTCTAGTGGGTGTCCTCACCTTGGCTTCAAGTCCCCTTGTTCCATCTTCAAGCCCACAACATAGCATTTTTCAGTCTGTCTCTGACTCTGACCTTTCTACCTCCCTCTTATAATAACTTTTGTGACTACAATGGGTCCAAGCAATCAATTCAAGATAATCTTTCATCTCAAGGTCTATACCCTTAATGCAAAATACCTTTTCTCATGTAAGGTAACATAATCATAGGTTGTGAGGATTATGATGTGAACATCTTTGGTGGGGCCATTTATTCTTCCTGTCACATTATCAGGTATGCTTCATATTCTGGGAAAACAAATATTATAAACCTGGGAGGTGAGAGGTCATGGAATAGCCTTTCACTAGATAATATACTCTGGTTAGAGTATGCTTTGCATAGCTAACTTTGTAATATTTCTGAAATTGGTTAAGTTGTATCAAAATGTGTTATATGCATAGTTTAAAAATTTCATTTCTGGAAGAGTGTGTTGAGAGCAACATATATGACATTATTGTGTTTTTATAGAAGACAGTAGATCAGTTACATTTTTGCCACAGTCTTATACCAATAGTGTGATTTTTCTTAAGACTGTGAATGTATTTTTAGGTCCATGATGGGAAAAAAAGCATCAGAGCTACCAACTATGTTGAAAGCAACTGGAAGAAACAGTGTAAGGAACTAGTGAACTTAATTTTTCAGTGTGAAGATTCTGAACCATTTAGACAACCTGTTGATTTGGTTGAATATCCAGTAAGTTTCCATTGTTTAAATGTTTGGGGCTTTTCTTGCTTTGCAGTGAGGAAACTGGGGTAGAGTTATTAAACTTTAAAGAGAAAGATACCTAGGCTTTATGTTAACTTTTTTGCTGTTATCACTAAGTTAGTGGTAGAAGTAGTGTTTTACATTGTTTTCTTCAATTTATAGACACCCTTGTAACTCATTTAAGAATTTAGACTTAGGAAACCAGTATTACATAACAATGGGATGGATCTACTTAGATTTCTAAGTAGGGCCAGCACTAGGAAAACTATGAATTGGATAAAAGTGTCGTTTGCACTCTTTAAAAAGGGAAATTGGAAAATGACTTTATAAAAATAAGTTGGATTATAACAGCACAGAGTGACTGTAGGACGCTTGGAGTATATACAGCAGGAAATAAAACCATCCCATGTGTCACTAACAATAAATAGACATTAACATTTTGGTATATTTCTTTCTATCTTGTCTTTGTTTTTATACCTCTTTTTAAACATTAGTAATGAATTTTAAGAGTCCTCTAACCGGCCAGGCTCGGTGGCTCAAGCCTGTAATCCCAGCACTTTGGGAGGCCGAGACGGGCGGATCACGAGGTCAAGAGATCGAGACCATCCTGGATAATACGGTGAAACCCCGTCTCTACTAAAAAATACAAAAAAAACCTAGCCGGGCAAGGTGGCGGGCGCCTGTAGTCCCAGCTACTTGGGAGGCTGAGGCTGGAGAATGGCGTAAGCCCGGGAGGCGGAGCTTGCAGTGAGCTGAGATCCGGCCACTGCACTCCAGCCTGGGCTACAGAGCGAGACTCCATCTCAAAACAACAACAACAACAACAAAAAAGAGTCCTCTAACCTTTTCCTCTCCTCCATCATTTCAAATGTTTTAGAGATCTGATGGCATTTACATTTCTAAAAGCAAAAAATGAATCTATGAATTAATCATTGTTTTTAAAACCTAGGACTACAGAGATATTATAGATACCCCAATGGATTTTGGAACAGTAAGGGAAACTCTGGATGCGGGAAATTATGACAGCCCTTTGGAGTTTTGCAAAGACATCCGGTTGATATTTAGCAATGCAAAAGCATATACACCAAACAAAAGATCAAAGGTAATTTTTTAAGTGGTTTATTGAAAAAAAACTGCCTGATCTGTGTAGATAATTTTCCAATGTAACAGTAATTTTTTCCACTGTAATTTTCACTGTGTAGTAGAGGTTAGAACATTAAAGATAAATGAATAAAGTGAGAGTATTATAAAGAAAAGAGCTTCTGCTACTGCCCAAATATCTTTAGTTTTTGCCTTTCATCAGTTGATGTTTATCATAATCTCCTTAAGTTTTATAAGCAAGTGGGGATTAATGGGAGTAGGTATCAATAGAAAGTGAACAAATTTGATACACAGAGTAAGAGCCTCTGTGTTTTGTATGTTTAGGGATCTTAAGTGGATTGGAAACATAGATCAAGACTGTAAGAATATTAAAAGTAAAAAGGAAAATCTGATCGTGAGACTACTGACAGCATAAGAACATTTAGATTTGAAGAAACAACACATGAGCTCTCTGATTAAGACCACAAATAATGTTATAGAGCCAATGGAGGCTCTTTACTTGATGTATTAGAAGTTAATATTGTGACACAGGGTTTTTCTTTTTCTTCTTTTTTTTCTTCTAGCCTACTCAAGTGAAGTGGTGACACTGGGTTTTTGAGAATAAGCTTTATATTGAAAGTTGACTCCCAAGGAGACAGGAGTGAATTTCAAATCTGACTCCTGTGCTGGCTTTAAAGCAGTATTTTTTTTTTTTTTTTTTTTAAAGAAAAGGTTCAGGGTATGGATTCTGAGATTAGTAGGTGATTAGTGGAAGGAAAGGAGAGGTCTGGAAAGTCTTTGGGCATATGTAGTTATTTCTTTATGTTATTTGATGGGTTGCGTGTGCAAATTTGGGGGAAGTTAGTGTGAAACATGCTGGAAATTCAGGCTCTGATGTAGGCAGGCTCATTCTGTGCAGACTCCACTTGGCCATGCTGGTTTTAACCAGTTTCAGCCAGTTGTTCTTATCGCGTAAGCAGAGGGAGTTTCAGTGTTTTAGTAGGTTGGGTTTCTTTCTTTTTCTTTTTTTTGTCATTTTGTAAACTTAAGAATTTTTGTTAGTTATTGGTTTCTTTAACTCTTTGGGGCACACAGTTTCAGTAGAACGTTTTACTAAAGTTTTGTTAACATGTTACACATTGGGTAACTTCAAAACTTGATGAGGCCTGTAATCCCAGGACTTTGGGAGGCCAAGGTAGGCAGATCACTTAAGGTCAGGAGTTTGAGACCAGCCTGGTCAACATGGTGAGCCCTCTTCTCTACTGTAGATAAAAAAATTAGCTGGGTGTGCTGGCACTTGCCTGTAATCCCAACTACAGGCATTAGGCATGAGAACCGCTTGAACTTAGGCATGAGAGCCGCTTGAACCTGGGAGGCATAGGTTGTGGTGAGCCGAGATCATGCCACTGCACTCTAGCCTGGGCAGCAGAGCAAGACTCCATGTAGTTTGTGTGTTGAGTAATTGTAAAAAGTCATATTTAAAGTAAAACACTTGTTTGATCTTACAACATTTTTTGGTGTCTGCAATCAGTGACATTAACTATTTTGCTTTAACTGCATTTCCCTGTCATTACTTAATATTAGACTCCTACTGCATTACTGCCTGTAGTCTCAATTTGAGAACTCTTTGTTGGATTCAGGATTCATACTGCTTGCTGGATCAGTTTAACATTCAAGGCTAACATTTTTCCAAGCTTGGATTTTTGTCAAAGTCACCATTTGTAAGACTGTATTTTTTCAGAGACA
This sequence comes from Chlorocebus sabaeus, assembly GCF_047675955.1. NCBI lineage: Eukaryota > Metazoa > Chordata > Mammalia > Primates > Cercopithecidae > Chlorocebus > Chlorocebus sabaeus. The sequence continues at coordinate 93,228,218 of NC_132905.1, read as the reverse complement.
AAATAAATTTCATTCAAGTCTTCCCTGCACCCCTCAAATACATGTTTGAGGATGCACACCATACGATTCACCACTGAAAGCTTTTAGTTCAGTGGTTTTTGATATAGTACATTGTCAGTTGTTCAAAACTATGGTTAACTATATATAACATTTGCCATTTTAGCCAATTTTATGAGTACAATTCAGTGACATCATTTATATTTATAATATTTCTAAAACTTTTTCATCATTCCAGACGGAAGCTCTGTAACCATCAAGCAATAATTTCCCCTTACCCCCAGTCCTTGGAAACTTCTAACTTCTGTGTCTGAATTTGCCTGTCCTAGATAAGTTCATATAAAAATTGAGATCTTCCCATATTTGTCCTTTTGTGTACAACTTATTTATTTCACTAGTGTAATGCCTTAAAGGCTTATGCATGTTGTAGCATGTATCAGAACTTTATTCCATTTTATGGCTGAATAGTATTAAAGTGTGTGGTTATACCATATCTTATTCATTTGTCTATCGATGGCCAGCTGGGCTGTTTCTACTTCTTGACCATTATGAATAATGCTGCAGCAAATTCTGGAATACACGTATCTGTCAGAAACCTTGCTCAATTCCCTTGGGTATAGACCTAAGAGTAGAATTGCTGGGTCATTGGATAATTCATGTTTACCTTTTCCAGGAACCACCACACTGTTTTCCATATTGGCTGCACCATTGTATATTCCCACTGGCAATGTATAAAGGCCAGTTTGTTCACATCCTTGCCAACACTTGTTACTTTTGAAGTTTTGTTTTTGTGTGTGTGTGTTTTTTTCTTTCTTTCTTTCTTTCTTTTTTTTTTTTTTTTTTTTTTTTGAGACTGTCTCACTCTGTTGCCCAGGCTGGAGAGCAGTGGCGAGATCTTGGCTCACTGCAACCGCCACCTCCTGGTTTCAAGCAATTCACCTGCTTTAGCCTCCCGGGTAGCTGGGATTACAGGTGTGTACCACCATGCCCAGCTAATTATTGTATTTTTAGCAGAGATGGGGTTTCATGTTGTTGGCCAGACTAGTCTTGAACTCTTGACCTCAAGTGATCTGCCTGCCTCGGCCTCCCAAAGTACTGGGATTACAGGCATGAGCCACTGTGCCTGGCAGAATAAAATTCATATATATGAAATATTGAAAATAACTGTCAAAGATTATTTCAGATTAAGTATAACAAATTTCACATTCATTTGTGAGTATATATATATATGTATATGAGAAGCATGTAAGAAATTTGTATATCTCACATACTTTTTAAAAAAGTTTTCTAGCATTGGAGTGTCTTTGCCACCACTGCCATGCACAAGACTTATATTTAACTTTTGAGCATCAGACTTTTGCAATTATTTTCAGGAAAGGTTGTGGAGGAGTATAGAGTACTTCTGTACATGCATAGCTGTATCCAAAAGTATTTAAGATTTGATGTTATTTAATTATAAACATTGTTAAAACAAATCTTTCATATGCATTAACGTTCTGTGTTATACTTTCTACTACTGGATGCAAGGTAGTTTTGTTTCATTTTAGAGTTAGGTGGCATTAAAAACAGATTGCAGATAGAGACTGGTATATAAAAGTGCTTTTGTTCCCTTGCCCCAAAGAGAGACAGTGCTTCTGTAGCCTAAATAGCAGCCCTAAAACCAATCAAATTCCCATCTAACTTTGGGAGAAGGGTATATTTTTGGGTTTGTATATGCAGATGTTAGAATAGGCAAAAACAGTTGAGATTCACTGACATATAGACAAAAGTCCTGAATGTAGATGCTTGACTTCAAACTACTTAACATCTGAGAGGTATGTATTTGATACTTCTTGTTATTTCTAGATGTCACTAAGGGAAGGGGGTTGGAAATAGAAAAAAAAATGGGTGACAGCCATTACCTATAAGCAGTGATATAATATATTGCAGGTGATCTCAATGATTACAATGATTTCTCAAATACTTTTAAGGCTATTTTGTAATTCTACTTTGTTTTTATATCCTTGCAGATTTATAGTATGACCTTGAGATTATCTGCCTTATTTGAAGAAAAAATGAAGAAAATCTCTTCAGATTTTAAAATTGGTCAAAAATTCCATGAAAAACTTCGAAGAAGCCAGAGGTTCAAACAACGGCAAAATTGTAAAGGTGACAGTCAGCCTAACAAAAGCATCAGGTAAATTGGTTATGGCAAGCTTGCTTTATTTATTTAATTTTGGAGACAGAGTCTCATTCTGTCACCCAGGCTGGAGTGCAGTGGCATGATCTCGGCTTACCACAACCTCTGCCTCCCAGGTTCAAGTGATTTTCCTGCCTTAGCCTCCCAAGTAGCTGGGACTACAGGAGCGCACCACCACACCTGACTAATTTTTTTTATTTTTAGAAGATACAGGGTTTCACCATGTTGGCCAGGCTGGTCTCCAACTCCTGACCGCAGGTGATCCACCCACCTTGGCCACCCAAAGTGTTGGGATTACAGATGTGAGCCACCACACCCGGCCTATTTATTTCTTTTAGTTTTTATTTATTTTTGGAGACAGAGTCTCTGTTGCCTAGGCTGGAGTGCAGTGGCGCAATCTTGGCTCACTGCAACCTCCGCCTCCCGAGTTCAAGCAGTTCTCCTGCCTCAGCCTCCTGCGTAGCTGGGACTACAGGTGCACACTGCCGTGCCTGACTAATTTTTTGTATTTTAGTAGAGATGGGGTTTCACCGTGTTGCCCAGGCTGGTCTTGAACTCCTGAGCTCAAGCAATCCGCCTGCCTCGGCCTCCCAAAGTGTTAGGATTGCAGGCATGAACCACCGTGCTTGGCCCTATTTATTTTTTGAGATAGGTTTTAACTATGTTGCCCAGGCTGGAGTCTAGTGATAGGATTATGACCACTGCAGCTGCAACTTTCTGGTCTCAAGCAGTTCTTCTCACCTCAGCCTCCTGAGTAGTTGCGACCACAGGGGTGTGTCACCAAGCCTGGCTAATTTTTAAAAATTATTTTTTGTAGAGATGGGGTCTCGCTGTGGTGCCCATGCTGGTCTTGAACTCTTGGGATCAAGATCCTTCCACTTCAGCCTCCTAATGTGTTGGGATTACAGGCATGAGCCACTGCGCCCAGCCTGTATGCATTTTTTTTTTTTTTTTTTTTTTGAGACGGAGTCTGGCTCTGTCACCCAGGCTGGAGTGCAGTGGCCGGATCTCTGCTCACCGCAAGCTCTGCCTCCTGGGTTCACGCCATTCTCCTGCCTCAGCCTCCGGAGTAGCTGGGACTACAGGCGCCCGCCACCTCGCCCGGCTAGTTTTTTGTACTTTTTAGTAGAGACGGGGTTTCACCGTGTTAGCCAGGATGGTCTCGATCTCCTGACCTCGTGATCCGCCCGTCTCGGCCTCCCAAAGTGCTGGGATTACAGGCTTGAGCCACCGCGCCCGGCCGCCTGTATGCATTTTTAAAAAAATTTAAGATTGTGTTATTTAATCTTTACTGTGCATTCTGAAAAGACTAGTCATGGATTTTAAAACTTGAAAGCATTTCTGTGAATATAGAGCTGTTGTATTGGTTTATAATTCTATAAATATGTAAAATTATAGATTTTTTCAAATCTTATTAAGGTTTATTTAAAGTATCACTTGTATTTTGCATAAGATTTGGCTTTTTAATGTAGAGCCAGGGTCCCCAACACCCACTCCCTGTGTAGACTGGGCCACACAGTAGGATGTGATTGGCTGGCAAACAAGCATTACCACCTGAGCTCTGTCTGCTGTCAGATCTGCAGGGGCGTTAGATTTTCACAGGAGCTGGAACCGTGTTGTAACTGTACATGTGAGGGATCCAGGTTGTGTGCTCCTTGTGAGGATCTAATGCCTGATGATCTGAGGTGAAACAGTTTCATCCTGAACTCTGCCCACTCACTGGCCCCAGTCCCAGTCTGTGGAGAAACTGTCTTCCACAAAACCAGTCCCTGATGCCAGAAAGGCTGGGGAGTGCTGATGTAGAGAATAATGTGATCTTTATGTATGTCTTTTGAGCATTTGATTGTGTAAGGGAAAATGTACCTTTGATACAATGTACCTCAGTATTACTGAGGATTATTCATAAAGAAATATAAAATGAAGGATTTATTAACTTTCTCAGTAATTGTATATTAATTTTACATTCTATATTCTTTGACTATGTAGTTAAGATTAATATCACATTTACAGGTACTTTACATTGTTGCAGTATAAAAATTGAGTTGTGCAATGTTTAGTTTGTTTCCATTTATATTTTCAATGTGCAGCATATCCCCTTGATGGGATTTCTTTGTGGTTGCTCTAGGGATGATACTATGCATCTCAATCTATTGCAAACAATCGATTTTATATTAATACTACTTCTGTTACATACATATAGGAACTTGGCTGTAGTATAGCTTCCTTCCATCTCCCTCCTAGGTAGTGGTAGTATCAGATCACATTTTTTTTTTCTTTTTTTCTTTTGAGATGGAGTTTTGCTCTTGTTGCCCAGGCTGGAGTGAGTGTAGTGGTGCGATCTTGGTTCACTGCAACCTCCACCTCCTGGGTTCAAGCAATTCTCCTGCCTCAGCCTCCAGAGTAGCTGGGATTACAGGCACCTGTCACCACGCCCAGCTGAGTTTTTGTATTTTCAGTAGAGACAGGGTTTCACCATGTTGGCCAGGCTTGTCTCGAACTCCTAACCTCAGATGACCCACTTGCCTCAGGCTTCCAAAGTGCTGGGATTACATGCGTAAGCCACTGTGCCCGGCCTTATATTTACTTCTGTTCTCTCCCTTGATGATTAATGGCATTTAAAATTTTTGATATTACAGGCTTGAATTTTATTATACAGACAATTATTTCTTTAAAGAATTGTGATTACCTTTAAGCTTCAATGTCTAGATACCACTTAAAACGCTGTTTTGCTTTTGTTTTAAGAAGTAGGGTCTTTCTCTGTTGCCCAGGCTGGAGTGCATGGTGTGATCATAGTTCGTCGTAATGCAAGCTCCTGGGCTAATACAAGTCTCCTGAGTAGCTATGATTGTAGGTGTACACAACTACGCCCAGCTAATTTTTAAATTTTTTGTAGGCATGGGGTCATTCTATGTTGCCCAGGCTAGTGTTTGAACTCTGGCTTCAATTGATCCACCTGCCTTGGCCTCCTAAAGTGCTGGGATTACAGGCGTTTTCAGCCATTTCTTATTGTTTTAAAGGAAAATAGGATTATCTCAATATTCATTCATCCAAATTTCTCACATGCCTTAAACTTCCACTCTCCTTTCCCATAATTCCTGGCCTAGGGGCCAACCATGGTGGATGGGTGCAGTTAGATGTAAATAGTCTGGTCTTGGGACAAAAATCATTTTGTTCTGATTCCTTTTTTTAACTTTTCCTGTTTAGGTTGTGTTGATTTCTCCTCTTAACCTTATTCTGTCTTTAGGGACATATAAATAAGAGAGGAGAAAGTTGGGTTCTATCGAGGCTTAAATTGGTAGTATGAATGAATGCCTATATTACATAAATGTTGGTTCCTCTTAGCATTTATTCCAAAGAACGTAAGGTATTCAAATAATTTTCTGTAACTCTTACTTGGAACATTTGTTCATTACTCCAAATTTGAATAACAGTATGTTAAATTTAGAGTTAGGAAATACTACTAATAATCAATGCCAGAATAAAATGTTAATAGTGAATATTTTAATGTTTTGATCATAAAATTACTCAGTTTAAGAAATATGATATACTTCTATTTAGTCATTGTCTGTGAACCAGTTATCTCTATATTTTGTTAAATACTGTTTCCTTTGTTCATATGTTTGACCAGAAACCTCAAGCAGAAGAGGTTAAAATCTCAGACAAAAATAATTCCTGAGTTGGTAGGTTCTCCTACCCAGTCTACCTCAAGTAGGACAGCTTATCTTGGAACCCACAAGACAAGTGCTGGTATTTCTTCAGCTGTTACTTCTGGTGACTCTTCAGATTCAGCAGAATCATCAGAAAGGAGGAGAAGAAATAGACCTATAACAAATGGTTCTACGTTATCTGGTGAGAAGTGGAATATTTTGTTATTTCGTTGGCGAGCACCCCAGTGGCCTTGACACTGAAAGAACTTATAGTTTAATGGAAGAGATAAACATAATAAACATGGAACAATTCAATTATGTTCCATAAGTGCCAGTGCTTTGTAAATGGTACATTTATACTGAATTTTCAATTATGTGATACATCGATTCTTCACACTTGGTGTGCAGCATTTGAAGTTTTTGTATCTTAATATAAAAATTAAGAAGTACTGATAATCATGTAAGTTCAAAGCTGATGACCTAGTAAATTCTAAACTGTTCATGTTGTTGCCATCCGGTAGTGTAACTGTAGCTGATGCTAACCCTTTGTTAACATTGTACAAATGAGGCTGTGGTGTGTATCTACTTCTGTATTGCTCTGAGTGGTTTTGCCGACTTATGACAATAGCATACTATTTACTATTATAATTGAATCATTTATGCACGTCTTCTATTACCTAGTATTTCAATAAATAGTAATGACAGCATTGAAAAATATACAGATAAAAGTTTGGAATGGAAGTGGACTGTGATAAAATGTGGAGAAAGACAAGCAAGTTCATGTGTGTCACATTAGAACTGTACATTGTTTGAAGGGATACATTCATAGCATGGAATGTCCAATCAGAGTATGCTGGAGTAATTGAAAATGGCACTAGTGATAAGCGGACACATTACAGCCTAGTAGCAACTATGAGAAAACGCACTGAAGGAAAGAAGGATGCGTTTTGTGCATATGAAAAGACTGCGTTTTGGGGAATGTTACAAACAATAGGATCAAACAGGTAGAATACAGTCACAGTTTAGTGACTTTCAAGCCTTGCAGAAGAGTTTCGATTACTGAATGGGTTCCTTATTGAGTGAGAGAGTCACATTGTTTCAGGAAGATTAAGTTTGGCAGTGATATGCAGGGGGAGGGGAAGAGCCTGGAAACAGGGAGTCAAGGTGATAGATGGTAGAGTTGACAGGAATAGCTGAGGTGGGCAAAGAGCAGAACAAGTTCAAAGGATGAACCACAGTTTGGTGTCTGGTATTTTTGTATCACAGCCAGTTTTCTTTTCTTCTCTCTCACACACTCTCTCTCGTGTAGCTTACGGAAATGACCTTACTATGCTATTAGGAAGGGGTAAAAGGATGGTGAGACATGCAAACTATGTCTTCTGAAATGCTGGACTTGAAATGATGGTGTCTTTTTTGTATGAAATGCCTGTCTGATATCACAGAAGGAAGTACATGCGGAGCCAATTAATTTATTTTTGAGACAGAGTCGCTGTCACCCAGGCTGGAGTGCGGTGGCATGATCTTGGCTCACTGCAACCTTCGCCTCCCGGGTTCAAGTGATTCTTCTGCCTCAGCCTCCCAAGTAGCTGGGATTTCAGGCTCCTGCCACCATGCCTGGCTAATTTTGTATTTTTAGTAGAGATGGGGTTTCACTATTTGGCTAGGCTAGTCTCGAACTCCTGGCCTCAAGTGATCCACCCACCTCGGCCTCCCAAAATGCTAGGATTACTGGAGTGAGTCACCGTGCCTGGCCTGCAGCTAATTAAATTTTTAATTGGAAGTCTGTTTATAAAATACATAAAACTATATTTTGTAAATCTATGCTAGGATTAATCTGTTATTTTTAGAAATAGAAGCAAAAACTTTATTTGGAATGCTGGTTATGTACCTTTTAATACTCTAAATTTCATCAGCTTTTTTTTGGGAATGGTTTTTAAAAAATACATTCTAAGCATTTTAGGAATCTGCTTTTGTAGTAATGTTATGTAATGTTCAGAGTAATGTTATGAACTGCTTGCTTATGTGTATAAAGACAGCAGAATATATGTAACTATTTACACTTTATTTTTCCTAGAAAGTGAAATGGAAGATTCTTTAGCTACCTCTTTGTCATCGTCAGCTTCCAGTAGTTCTGAGGAAAGCAAAGAGAGTTCAAGAGCTCGTGAATCCTTCTCACGCAGTGGGCTATCTAGAAGCAGCAATCTCAGGGTAACCAGAACTAGAGCTGCTCAAAGAAAAACTGGTAAGAGACTCAGTAATACTTTTGTGGGATGTATATCAAAAGAATCCAAAAGTTATAAATTGAATAGATTCTTGATTTAATGCATCTACATAAGATTAAGTTAATGTCCTTTATGTTCTTTAGATTTAGGAAGGAAATGAATTTTAGCATTAAAAAGTGAAGAAAAGGCTGGGTGTGGTGGCTCAACACCTGTAATCCCAGCACTTTGGGAGGCCGAGGTGGGCGGATCACCTGAGGTCAGGAGTTTGAGACCAGCCTAGCCTGGCCACCATGGTGAAACCGTCTCTCTAGTAAAAATACAAAAAATTAGCCAGGCATGGTGACTGGTGCCTGTAATCCCAGCTACTCGGGAGGCTGAGGCAGGATTTGCACCCGGAAGGCAGAGGTTGCAGTGAGCCAAAATCACACCATTGCACTCCAGCCTGGGCAACAAGAGCGAAACTTCGTCTCCTCCCTGCCTCCCCCAAAAGTGAAGAAAATCATTAAAATAATAGTCATTTAAAAATGTTGAAATAAGGAAAACCTTTTAAATCTTATTGTTAACCTTATTTCTAGGTCCTGTTTCATTAGAAAATGGATGTGGCAGAAAAGCCACTCGAAAGAGAGTCTATTTAAGTGATTCTGATAACAATTCATTGGAGACTGGTGAAATTCTAAAAGCCAGAGCTGGAAATAACCGAAAGGTCTTACGGAAGTGTGCTGCTGTAGCTGCCAATAAGATAAAGCTAATGAGTGATGTAGAAGAGAATTCTAGCTCTGAAAGTGTCTGTTCTGGTCGGAAGCTGCCTCACCGCAATGCTTCTGCTGTAGCTAGAAAAAAGTTATTACATAATTCTGAAGATGAACAGAGCTTAAAGTCCGAAATTGAAGAAGAGGAGCTAAAAGATGAAAATCAACCATTACCAGTGTTCAATTCTCACATTGTCCAGAGTAATGTCGATGAATCTGAAAACAGAGATTCAGAGTCAGAAAGTGATTTGCGGGTAGCCCGGAAAAATTGGCATGCTAATGGTTACAAGTCCCATACTCCAGCACCTTCAAAAACGAAATTTCTTAAAATAGAGTCTTCTGAGGAAGACTCTAAAAGTCATGATTCAGATCATGCATGTAACAGAACTGCTGGCCCATCAACGTCTGTGCAGAAACTTAAGGCAGAGAGCATCTCAGAGGAAGCAGATTCTGAACCAGGAAGATCTGGTGGTAGGAAATACAATACATTTCACAAGAATGCGAGTTTCTTTAAAAAAGCAAAGATTTTGAGTGATTCAGAAGATTCTGAATCTGAGGAGCAAGATAGAGAAGATGGGAAATGTCATAAAATGGAAATGAACCCAATTTCAGGAAATCTGAACTGTGATCCTATTGCTGTGTCCCAGTGTTCCTCAGATCATGGAACTGAAACTGATTTAGATTCAGATGATGACAAAAAAGAAAAACCAAACAGTTTTATGAAAGGTAATTCAAAACACGTATCTTTGTTCACTGATTTACTCTCACCATCCTTTTACTCTTACACACACTGCTTTCTTTTCCCCCCTGAAAAATTTTCCCTTGAAACTTTTTTCTCTTTGCTGTTTCTTTCCCTCCCATGCATTCTGTGTTAGCCTTTTCTGTTCATCCTTTATATTCTTACATGCATGCGTAACTTTTTATTGAGTATAGTTTTATTCACCTAACAGGCAATCTTGGTCTTAAGAACTATGCCTATTAAAGATTTCACTTCTTGTATTGATGATGGGGATACATTATATTAGAGATGAGCTTGACTAAAGCAGAGAGGGGCACATTTATAAGCTGTGGTGTTGATAGCTTAAGCAGTAGACAAAAAGGGTAGGACTATTTAAAAGGGATGTTAGTAATAGCAAATAAGACAGTTACTGAGCTGTTTCTATTAGGAAGTTTTTCTAAATGCTTTCCATTAATAAGCAGTTTAGTCTACATTTCTTTTATGAAGTAGGTATGTACTAGCATTCATTTTACAGGTAGTAACTGGAGCACAAAGTGGTGAAATAACTTGCTGAATTCAGATTGTACTCCTGGTACATGGGGATTGATTAAAAAAATACTATAGAGCAGAGGACAGCTAAAACTAAGATGAAAAGTATTTGTGTGATTGGAGCTTGGAGAGTTATGGGGAGTTTCAGAGAGGCTAAGTGTTAAGTGATGAGTTTGCATATGCTAGTGCTATGGTAAACAGAGTTTAGTTGTATTCATGTTAATATAGTGTCAAGATCATGGGATGTTATTGATGAGAATGTGTTGAATTTGTGAATGGTGCTGAGGATGAAAAAGTTACTGCTTTAAAGTACAGTCATGTGCTGCATAACAGTGGTGGTCTCATAAGATTATAATGAAGGTGAAAAATTTCTGTTGCTTAGTGAAGTCATCATAGCTGTCCTCTAGTCCTAGTGTAGTGCATTACCTTTTCTGTTTGGATACATACACACATACTTTCCATTGTGTAACAACTGCCTGCAGCATTCAGAACAGTAGCATGTCGTAGAAGTTTGTAGCCTAGGAGTAACAGGCTATACCATATAACCTAGGTGTGTAGTAGGCTGTACCATAAGTTTGTGTAAGCACACTCTGATGTTTGCTTAAGACGAAATAGCCTAACGATGCATTTCTCAGAACGTATCCTTGCTGTTGAGCAACATATGACTATACTAACAAGTGTGTACCATTCCATTCACTGTGATACCCCCTTCAAATTAATATGAATTCTGAATTTGTTTTTAATATTGAACATATAATTCCTTTAGACTTAATTACTTACAAAAGATTAATAGAAATCTCTTCTTTAACTTTTAGATTCTACATCACAAGACAGTGGACAAAGCAGAAAACTTTCCAGGAAAAGGGTCTGTTCCAGTGACTCAGACAGTAGTTTACAGGTGGCTAAGAAGTCATCAAAAGCCAGAACAGGTCTCCTAAGGATTACTCGAAGATGTGCAGCTACGGCTGCCAGTAAGATTAAGCTCATGAGTGATGTAGAAGATGTCAGTTTAGAAAATGTGCACACTAGAAGCAAAAATGGAAGGAAAAAACCTGTCCATCTTGCTTGTACTACAGCTAAGAAGAAACTGAGTGATTGCGAAGGAAGTGTACATTGTGAAGTGCCAAGTGAACAGTATGCCTGTGAAGGCAAGCCAGCTGATCCTGACTCCGAACTTAGTACAAAAGTGCTTAGTCAGGCTCTAAATGAAGACTCAGACTCTGAAGATACGTTGAATTCAGAACAGAAGCACAGGCATACCAATATTCACAAAATAGATGCACCTTCTAAAAGAAAAAGTTCCTCTGTAGCATCTTCAGGAGAAGATTCAAAAAGTCATATTCCAGGGAGTGAGACTGATAGGACATTTTCTTCAGAGTCAACTTTGGCACAAAAAGCTACTGCAGAGAATAATTTTGAAGTGGAACTGAATTATGGGCTGCGCAGGTGGAATGGCAGAAGACTCAGGACCTATGGAAAGGCTCCTTTCAGTAAGACAAAAGTGATTCATGATTCACAGGAAGCAGCAGAGAAGGAAGTAAAAAGGAAAAGATCGCATCCTGAATTGGAAAATGTGAAACTCTCTGAAACAACTGGGAATTCAAAGTGTAAACCTGATACTAGTTCCAAATCATCAGATTTGGGATCTGTAACTGAATCAGATATTGACTGTACCGATAATACAAAAACCAAAAGGAGGAAAATGAAAGGAAAAGCAAAAGTAGTTAGAAAAGGTAAAACTTTTACAGCTAACATATCTAAAACTGTGAGACGTCAGAGACAAAGCAAACGCCCTAGGTTAAGTGTGGATGATAATGACTGGGAGGATTTGGACTATGCAAAATCTAAAAGAGTTCTTCGACGTTCAAAAATAAAAACGAGAAATCAGGGTAGAAGGACTGTGAGATACCATGATGGGGATGATGATAGAAGCTTAGAAAATGTGTTAGATTTCAATGGTTGCACCTTATGACCTTGAGGGAAAGCCAGTTCATTTAAGAGGAAATGGACTGGAATTTATGGTGAAAGCTGGCTGTTAAAATTATTTTTTTGTCTTACAATTCAGGGAATATATTTATATTTTTCTATGAAAAGTTATGAATGTGACTAAATCATGACTGTTATTTTTATTTGCACTTGCTGGTCTTTGTAGCAGCATTCAGCACAGGTGCCAAAATATGCTTCATTTTGGGGGCAGATCTATTTTGACAGTATTTGACTACATATAGCAAGAGTTTGAAATATGTTAAACACTAGACATCCTGGTTATCAAAACCAATGAGCATTACTTTCATGGCAGCAAGTGTCATGCAGTTATTTTCTGAATTTGTCAAAGAGGCAGTAGTTTCTAACCCCTGTTCTTAGTAGTTATAACAATTTCACAATATGTTTACAGATTCTTCATAAATACATGCATACTGACACTATAATCATGGGAGGTATAACCATGATTAGTAGGCAAGGTACCTACCACTTTTTTTTCTTTCCCTGGCTACTTGAGTAGAATGCATTATACCAGATCTGGTCATTTTCATTGAAATGGTTTCTAATTTTCTTTCCAAGTGCTGTTGGGTTTTTTTCTTTTTAAGGAAAACGTGATCACTTTTATGTTATAAACTTGAATTTATAAAAGTGCTAGTAAATTATTTTTAATGATTTGAGTGCATGTTTTAAACCTCTAAGACCAGAGCATAGTCATAGCATTTTCTTTTAAATTGTGCACTAACAAAATGCTATATCATTTGTCTTCTGTCCAAGATCTCCTGGTTTCCATTGTAAGGGATTTAACCAAAATCTTGCTCTTCCATAATCTTACTCTGTGAAATAGAGGAATTTGTGTGCCTTAGATTTAGAAGTGTGTTCTTTAATAGAGTGTACAGGGCTAAAAGAGTATTTAAGTTAATATGTAGGTTTCCCCCATCTGTACTGCAATTGTAGAGTTGAGTTTTGTTAAAGAGTACAATTGCAAATCTTATCTATATAGGAAAATAGTTAAATGTCATTCTGCATCTCTTTGTTTTAGTTTACTGCTTCCATGTGCAATCCTAAGCATTCTTTGCTGGGGCAACTAAATATGTCTTTATTAGTGACTTCTAGTCCAAATGTAAGAAATGTTTCGTGGGAAAATAATTTTATAATCCATTTAAAGTGAAACTTTATCACACAAATAGTACACTTATTTTCTAACCAAATACTTGATAGGTTATGCTACTCCAGTGTAGGTGGCCACTCCTAACTTGTTTGTGCCTGAAGATGGACTTGATTCAAATGGTTTACATATTTAGTGGGTAAGGGATATGTTACAGTACCCCACCTGTAAGTTATTTATTAGCCCTAGTTGTGTTTAGTTTCAGACAAAATTAACCCTTTTCTCCTGTGTATCTTTGAAATGGCAGGTAAGGTGAAGCATCAGACTGGTATCAATGTTAGACAGTGTTATTTATTAGCCCTAATTGTGTTTGGTTTCAGACAAAGTTAACCTTTTCTCCTGTGTATCTTTGAAGTGGCAGATAAGATGAAGCATCAGACTGGTATTAATGTTAGAGAATGTTCTGAAGTGTTCCTATTTGTAGTTCTCTATTCCACTTAACATAGTAGGAGGTACATTTTCTTTCTACTCTGATGCATGGGGAAGGATGTATTTGGACATTATCAACTGAGATAGGTGGGAAACCTACCCCTCATTTGTGGCTTAGAGAGCTATCACCATTTCAGAACTGTGATGCTTTTCTTCTCAGAGCTTGTGTTAAGTATACAGTAAACAGATTGATTCATGGTAATTGTCCTTGACTAAGACTGAAAGGACTAATGGGATGCCTTTTACTCCCCTAATTTTAAGAGCTGGCGATAGATGTCAAATCCATTAATTTATTTAAACTCTTCTTAACCTTCTCTGTTTTATAACCTTCTCTGTTTTATAATCTGTTCTCAGGTTTATAACTCCATGTTTACCATCATTTGCAAAAAGATACCAAAAAAATCCATAAATAAATATGGACTACATTAATAAGTACATACATTCTTTTGGTAAAATGATATTTTCACAGTTTAGGCTTCGTTAATAGAACTTTCTCATTCTTTGGATTGCATTAATTATTGGTCATTGACTGGTCATCCAATTACTATTTTTTCTTTCAGTCCAAAATAGACCCTTGCATACAGAAGTGGTATTTTGGTTTTTAATCAGATTTGGTTTCATCAGAAGCAAGAATGAACCTGATGTCTTTAAAAGCATAGCTGACAATGGTAGCTTCTCAAGTTACGAAATAAAACTAAGAGATAATGGAGAAAATAATTTTTATGGGTTTTTTTGGTTATGGTGCTATTCCTAAGGTTAACTTTGAATATGTGACACACACACTCCTAAGTACCTTTAAGGAAAATTAATAAATCATTAATAGTTAAAAATGTTTACATTGAGCACTAGAACATGTTTGGCTTTTTTTCTACGTTATGCAAAATGCCCAGGGATTTAATGCACAGGTGTACTTTATTATTTAGGGTCAGTTTGTAGTATTCTTGAGAAAAAGATAAAGGGTTATAATTTGACTGTGAACTGATCCAGAAATAAGTGCTGTACTTTTCCACTGCACTTGAAGTTCAGCTAATGGTGTATGTGAAAAAAACAAAAACTACTTTGGTTGTGTATGTCCAAAGTCCTATGGTTTTATTCATTTATGGTTTTAAAGGCTTTGAGGTACTCAGATTTGATTTTTGCTTTCTTGGAAAGACTCACTTTACCAAGCATATAAAGGAAAAATGATTTCAAACAGTCACAAGATAGATAAGTGTTAACAAAGCTTTCTTTTTTCATGTCCTCCTTATTTAAAATGGTATACTTACAATGTGAAGTAACTTATGAATAAAAGGAAAAGTTTATCCCATATTCAAATAATTCCTAAGGTCAGCCTCCCTTTTTGTAAGTGGCAAAGATCTGATTAAATCATTTCTCAGTTTATTAATCCTTGGAAAGAATGATATAGCAGTTACTCACAGCTTGTAAATTACAACAGAAAGGTTCCTTTCAAATAGTAGAGTTGCACCTAAAGAGGAAATTGGGTTTATAAGAAAATGAAGGCAAAGAACTTAAGATTTAAGAAAAAGCACTTCAAAACAGAAGGGCAAATGGAAAAGGAGGATATAAAATAAACCAATAAAAATACCATCTGAGGGTGTTACTGTCCAAAAGTAAAGAATAAGATGCATTACTAAGCCCTTTGCACTTGTTATGACCTCATAAGTAAAAATTATTAGAATACATTCCCTCTGTCTTCTAGACTTTTTGTTTTTGTAGAAGAATCAGAAAACAATTTACTAACCTCCCTGTTTGATATTAAAAACTAAACAGGAAGAATTTTAATATTTTCTGTCAGTACAAGTTGAACTTGATTGTGCCAACTGAAACCCCAGAGGTTTGTATATCAGTAGAATGCAAGAACATCATTAAAGGTGCTTACAGTCTTTTTTGTTTTCCTTTCCACTCCATTGTATCAATTTTTTGAGTAACTTTTAAATGGCTAGAAAATGGTCTTTTTGCTTTGCCCTTTTATAGCTGAAATAACCAGCTCCATTCTTTTTCATGAATAATAAGTCGATATATTTATCAGGTATCTTGCAGTTGTCACCAAATACTGTAGTTTTCTGATGTTGTATGGAAATAATAGTTCAGTTATTCTAATGTGGAGTGCAACAAGTCATTGTAGAACTTTTCACCTGTTAATGTTGAAGTTATACCTCTGAACTTCTGCCATGGATATCAAGGAAATAATAAAGCAGAAACCCTAAGAAATTTGCAACTTAACAGTTTGAGACTGTCTATTATCCTAGTATTTGGGAAGAGAAGGAATTAATTTGTCAAAACTAGGTGACAAAATAGAGCATTGTGGGAAAAATTGATTCCAACTAGATTAGCAAATGTTAATCCCTAGCTCAAATTGTGAATACTAAGGATTGATAAGTAAACTATGTAATGCTAAGGGCTGTGTTGTCTTTTCTTATGATTTTAAGTTTTAAAGGCTGTTAAATTACAGAGACGTTGCCTAAGGATACATGGGGATTCTCAAAAGTAAGAGATTTTTACCCTTTTCATAATCTGCCTAGCTGGATCCTAATATATTGTTAAATTGGTAGAAAAGTATCAAGATTTTAAATTGATGTCTGCTCAAGAATTGCTTTTCTAGATTTGATGGAGGGAGGGGGAGAGTCACATCATTTGGATTCTACAAATCTGCAGGCTGTATCTTTGGCAACAGGTAAATAACTAGATTATACATCTGTTTCTCAAGTATGGCAAGACCAATAGTTTGAATTTAATTATCAATGCTATGGTATACTTTCTGGTCATATTTTAGTTATGTCAATTTTAAGGTAAGTTTTTTTCATTTATTAAAGCCTTTAAATGAGATTTTAGACTGCCAAAGAGAAGAGGCAGTCCAGTTGACCTAATTGAAATAAGATGACCAGTATATAGAGCCTAGATGGACTACAGCAGCTCTACCTCTTTGTTTTATAAGGTAAATCATTTTAAAAATTACCTTTTTTGGGCCGGGCGTGGTGGCTCACACCTGTAATCCCAGCACTTTGGGAGGCTGAGGTGGGCGGATCACGAGGTCAGGAGATTGAGAACATCCTGGCAAATACAGTGAAACCCCGTCTCTACTAAAAATACAAAAAAAATTAGCTGGGCATGGTGGCAGGCGCCTGCAGTCCCAGCTACTCGGGAGGCTGAGGCAGAAGAATGGCGTGAACCCGGGAGGCGGAGCTTGCAGCGAGCCAAGGTGGTGCCACTGTACTCCAGCCTGGGCAACAGAGCGAGACTCCATCCTTTTTTGATCAGTGGTTAAAAGTTAAAGGGATCTTTAATTTTTAATATATTCAAGTTAATTTTCTAAGTATGAAATCAGTCCTTGGACTGCAACTATATATTCACCTACAAAATTCCAATCATAAAATTACAGGAGCCTGTCAAGCAGATCTTTAGTTTTCCACTCCACATAAGATCGTTAATGTTCTAAATTAATCAATTCATTTAGATGAATAGATTTTTTGTCAATTCCTAAACAGAGTATAATAAAGTTAGCATTTTCATCTTAAGCAAAAGGGTTAAAAAACAAAAAGCACTACTCCAAGCCAAATGCATTCTAGCTGGTTAATTCCAGACTTGTCCCAAGTGGTTCCCCAACCTCTTTTCCACTGGTAATTTCTTTTCATGCAGGCAGAACATAGGGTGCGAGGGCTGCGAGTTTTACCTATGAGCTTGGATAGCGGAACTCCAGCGAGTCAGAAGCCCTCCTGGAAAAGGGGTTTGCCACTGGATTGTCTGTGGCCTGGTTTCTTTCCAGTACTACAGTAATAGGGTAGATTGAAAACAAGTATTTACTTCTGATTCTGCCTACATTTACTGTGAAATGCTCTTAAAGTATCACTTCTAAAAAGCAAATTAAGCAGTTAAGTATAAGGTCCCTGAATTCATATTTCAAAATAAGGCTTTTATGAGATTTTTATTAAAAATTGCAATAGCTATCATAATTCTTTTGTAGAGTTTTTCTAGGGGTGAGAGAAAACTATTGTGATGAGCTAGATTAGTTGTAGTTCCAGAATAAAAACAAAAATTCAGGGTTGTGTGGTGCCCATCATTGAGTAAACTGAACCCTAAAAATGAAGAAGCTAGTGAACTAGTTTATGGAATTACTTCTGTCGGTCTCTTGACCTGATACTGCCATACCGCAGTGTTACCAGCTCCCCCCAGAAAATGGAACTGTTTAAAAACACAGCAAGTTACAGAAACCATTTTATTCTACAGCCATTGGGATACTTCAGCTTATGGGATGTTTTTGGAAACTTCTGCTTTGGGAGGCATGAAGATCATTGATAAATGTTACTTGCTTTCTGAGTTTTGGGGTCATTTCATTGCTTATCAATGAAGGGCAGACACAGGAGAGAATATCTCAAGTCTTTTCTGATAAAAGGCTTGCCTGAGGGAGCTTATAACTTGCACCTAGAGGGTTTACCCACTGTGTAGATTTGCTTTATCCACCAACCACAGCAACCGATCATGTCAAGATTCTAGGAGCTTACGAAAGAGGCTAGTATGTTTTCATTTTGAGTCAGATATTCTTTTCTCATTCTCAAATCTGTTTTAAATGCTCCAATTTAAAAAATGCCAATGAAAATTCTGTAATGCTTTTGTAGTAATCATGTGCAGTTTACTTTGAATTCAGGAAAACAGTTTTGTATGATGAAATATTGTACAGAATCTGTAAGGTAGCTTAAAGTCTAATTAGAATATGATTAATCCTTAAAATTTAGGAACTAGAGATTGTGTTGAGTCAGAACTGTTATGTTTGTATCCAGGTTTCTATTTACCACAGACATCATCTTAGAATACACACATATCTGTGAGTTATAATTTAAAGTGGTCATCCAGGTAGATGATCATGGAGTGCTACTACAGATGTAAATTTTTACACTACTGATGTGTTCTTGTCATACCTAAATAGGGAATCACTTCCAGGAAAACAACAGTCCTTAAGCACTCAATGACTTTCTGAACACGTGACTGAAACAAGACCATCTGAGACAGTAGGACTGGTGGGATTCTACTGACTTTTTAGTATCACATGGCACTATCACAAATGTATTGTTAGAGCAGCAGCATCCAGAGTTCTTAATTTGACTTCTAACCCTGAAATATCCTATATATATTTCTAAAACTGTAGTTTTCTTGAGAGTAAAGCACTTTATAATTTACTCAGTTTTCAGTAATAAAATTAACAGACTTAAAAGTATATATTTAAAAAAATTCTCCACACTTTTCTGTCTCCCTCAGATTGTTTTTATCCTTATTCTATGAAATTCCTGTTTTGTTGTCTGAGATTCAGCTTTATCAATTTAGAGTTGCTGTCTACAATGTAATTCATAAATTCTCCCTCCTTTGGGCATAGTTATTGAAGTTCAAATTTCCTTAAAAAGTATTTTTAAAAAACCTGACTTTAGTTTTTTTTCTGCAGAATCTTAACTTTTCCATTATTCCGGATGACAAATAAACATTTATTAAAATGTCTTACAATTAGTATTTACTAGGTTCCTAAATTGTCAGTATAGGTACTTTGATCACACATCAAAATGGAATTTCTGCAACTTAAAGCATTTTGTTACAAATAAATTTTTAGTTGAAATATAATTTTAGCTACTATTTGGATGAGTAGGTTGTTGGGAATGAACCAGTTATTTTTATTTTTTTCAAAATGCAAATGGTGCAGCTAGTTGATAATAGTATATTCTCATCCTACTATAAAGTGCAAATTTCACCTTAATTTTGCATGTTTTGAAATTTTTGTTTACCCTTTGTAGCACATTTATATAATTTTAGCATTTGCTAACATTGATTTAATGTGTTAAAGATTCATTTTGGATATAGGGTTGATTTGTTGGAGATACTAGTTCATAATTTTAAAATTCCCAAGAAAAGTGTCTTTGAAGTGGTAAACACACTACATTTTAAGCCACTTCTCTTCCCACAGAGCCCAACTGAAGGAGGTAAGGGCATGCTGCATGGGAGTAATGCCATGATGAGCGTCTTACTCTGGTAAAATGCCATTCACAATGCCTGGAGACCAAACACTGAACAAAACATAATGCCCTTAGAAATAGAATTTCACTGGAAAAGCATGTGAATCACATAAGTTGGCAAAAGGAACTGATGTGTATGTGGTGGGGTTGGCTTTGAATAAAGTATATCCTAACCTATTCTGGGGAGAACACTTACCTTAGAGAAGTGTGAAATCAGTTTCATAGACTTATGGAAAAATCTGAAGTGCTTGCATTGTGAGGGCAGAGGCCTGCCTCATGAATCTGGCTGTATGAACATGTCAGTCCACAGAAGCAGTTTTTACCTGTACTCATCTGCCCTTTAGTCAGCTTAGTGACAGAAGGGCAAACATCTTCATAGAAGTTCAGAAGGTTGGCATTGGTAGTTTCATTGCTACAGAATAATAGTGTTATTACTTGATAGTACCTGACTAAAAGAGCTCTCAATTTCTAGTACTTAGTAGTAAAAAGAATGTGGTGGAGTCCTCCAGAAGTCTAGTGTGGGTGTAGGATATCAACTGTGGTTATTTCAGTCATCTACAGCCTTACCGTTTGAATGCTAAGTGTCTGGAAACGTCAGGCAGGGTCCTACAAAACAAACTGCCATCAAGACTGGTGTGTACCATGAAGGCAGTTTTAGATAGTTTGACTGTTCATGGCTGCAAGAAAAACCTAAAATTCAAAGGCCAGTGAACTTCAGATACATAAAAGGAGTATCACTTCTGTTCTAGAAGAGTAGTAATTAGACTTGTTTGTGAAATCTGAAAATTTGGCTTTGAGACACTGGTAACAATAAACATATCTGACCTCTCCTAAGTTTGGTCAGCACGGAGCATTAGGTCTGGCATCATGTGGCTGTGCACAGCTCCAGTGGGATTTCAAGCCCCCTCTAAAAACTGCCTTTGTCTGCATGAAGGACTTAACTCTCCGAAGTGTTTTTGTCTGGCAAATCCCTTCACAATTTTCAGCTCTCGTCTGAATGCTTCCTTAAAGGAAGCCTTCCTTGATCCCTTAGGCTAGGTTAGGTTTCTAGTCTGTGTTCTCATAGCACTCTGCACTTTTTAGTTCCTTTAAGCAACTCTACATATGTGTTATTTTTTAGAATTTTAATCCGAATCTCGTGTGTGTCACATACCTAGGTCAGAGAATACTGGAACAATGAAATTAAGATTTAGTAATTCAAATTATGTAAAATGCTCATATATATGTTTTTGGATTAGCAGCTTTATGATGCCAATGCTGAAGGAACTTTTCACCCCATTCTTACAAGTCTGCTACTGTTTTAAGTGACATCCTTAGAGTTGTAGATAAGCAAATGTAAGGTTTTATCAATGCCGAGCCCTTAGTATCACATTTTAAAATTTATCATTTAGCAGTATGACTTTTAAATTTATTGTTTCCGAATGAGTGTTGTTGAGGAATGTTAGCAGTAGTAAAATCTTGTGTTACAAGATTTTTGCATTTACATGAACTTTCACTCATTTTTCAGAATTTGTTCCTAGAGACAGAAAACCCAATACAAATGTGAGAACATGTATGCATAATCAGAAGGATGCAGTGCAGATGCCTAGTGAAACTCTGAAAGCAAAAATGGTACCTGAGAAAGTTCCCCGCAGATGTGCTACTGTTGCTGCAAATAAAATAAAGATAATGAGTAATCTAAAAGAAACGATCTCAGGACCAGAAAATGTCTGGATTAGGAAGAGTAGCAGAAAACTGCCCCATCGAAATGCTTCTGCTGCGGCTAAGAAAAAGTTACTGAATGTTTATAAAGAGGATGATACATCCATAAATTCTGAAAGTGAAAAAGAGCTAGAAGATATTAATAGAAAAGTGCTTTTTTTAAGGGGGTTCAGATCCTGGAAAGAAAATACACAATAGTGACTATGAGAATGTAGAAGTGCTATCTGAAAACAATTGGGCTACAAGTAAACTAGCAGTTACATTCTGCTCCCAGCTCTAAAATTACTCCCTTATTGGCATCTTCGGAGGAATTTTCTAAAAGCCATAATCCAGTGGGTTCCTTCCAGTCAGCTCTTGTACAGACACGTGCTCCAGGGAATTCTGAGGAGGAAATAGATTGCAGAGTCTGTAGGTGGAGAGGTGGAAAGAAAAGACAAATGGCCTGCTATAAGACTACTATTCCTTCCCAGAAAGCAAGGCCTTGAAGACATGATTCCTTAGAGGAAGAATATAGTGGGAAGTGTACAGGCTAGGAAGAACTTGGAGTGAACAAATTTCAAAATCTCAACCTGATGCTAATTTTAAGGGTTCTCCATTAGAGTGTAAAAATTCAGACCACAACAACTATGGTGTCATGAGGAAAAAAAATCAGGCACTTTTCCAAAGGAAGTGCTAATGGGCCTATTTGACTTCTGAGTGAAGCAAAAACTACCTAGATCCAGTCCCTATAATTCACATCCCCAAAGGTCAAAAACAAACTAGGAGGACCTGGGAATGTCAGCTGGAGATGTTGATTATTGAGTTCTGAAGTAGTGTGTTGGAAATAGGCAATTAGAGAAAGTCCATTGATGTCATTTTGTTTATAATATTGCAGTTCATACTGAATGACCACTTGATATGACTAATTCAGGGAATATATATTTTTATATGAAAGCTATGAATGTTACTATCACGGCTTTTCCTTATTTTTACTTTTATGTAGCAGCATTTACAGAAATGCCAAAAATGTGCCTCATTAAGAGGCAGGTCTTAGTTTAATCAGATAAAAATAAAATATATAGCTTAAGATCAAAACAGTCATATTTTTAGATACAGTGAAATCTTTTATGTTTCTCTACAGCACCTTAAAAATTAGAATTTGAATACTTTGAGTACTTATTACAGTCTCATCCCAACAAACTTTAATGGTAGCATGTTTGGCCTATTTCATCGTGGCCTCTGCTAGGATTAGAAAATCTGGTCGTGGTATAACAAGTGTATTTACAATAGGATTTAATTTGTTGTTAATATGTATTTGTTGAAATTAAAATTGCCAGATTAAATGAATGTACTGTCACATCTTTTTAACATAGTAACGTGTTATTGGAAAAATTAAGTTGTTGAAAGTAAGTTTTCCCACTTAAAAATATCTAAGTATATGATCTGCATGTGTAAATCTGAAAAACTAAATTACAGAAACCTAGGGTTTTCTATTTCTTTTTTAAGTCAAATGCATTTTTTTTGTTGTTATACAGATGAACCAAGTGTCCAAAATACTTGAGAAATTTGTGGTTGCATGTCTGTTTTAAAAAAAGGCTTTTGTTTTTTAGCATAAGCCAGAATATTCTAACCTACTAAGTCTGTGTCCTTTGCTCCTTTTGTAGTATACTTTCATCTAAACTACTGATCCCCAGTATGTTGATGCACAGGTGAGAAGGGAAGAATTCCTAATAAACTGCTATTACTTTTAGGTGCATGGGGTTTGATTTTTGAGTTCTAATGAAATGCTTAAACTTCTTTCCAGTTCAAAATTTACTTAATTTACATTTCTTGAGTCTATTATGTCCTCAACAAATAACTATAAAATGAAGTACTTAACTCTCAGTGAAGACTATTTTATGCAAAGGTTTTTTTTTTTTTTTTTTTTTTTTTTTTTTTGGCAATTTCAGTGTAACGAAAGAATTTAAGCTTTTAATTTATAATTTGCTGTGCTGGGGTTAATTTCTGTCAGTACTTGAGACTGTATTATCAGTCTTGCATAATGGAATCCTTTTTTGGCTAAGTATTTAATTCGAACATATTTGCCTTTTTAAAAAGTGGCCTAACTTATTGTAACTGCATGAAATAAGCATTTGCTTAAAACTTAACATTGTAAAATTGTTCTCTCTGAAATGTGTGCAGAATTTAAATCATGGCCAAATGTATTACTGTTACCCTATTTACAGTAATTTGCTTTGCAGAAAATATTTCTTCATAATGGAACTGTGAAATCAAATTGAAGATCTTTACTGGTAAAAATGACAAATTAACAAAAGGACTAAGACAAGTGGTGCCCAAACAACCTTTTTATTCTGCAGTTCCATCATTATAATAGACCAATTAACCCAGGAGTCCTAATGTTTTAAAACATCATTTTGGTAATCTTGTTTATTCCATCTCACTAAGGATATCCAAAGTTTCCTAAGCTCTTACTGGCTAGCAATTTAGTCTTAATTTTATTGCTAAATGTTCAAATTTTGCTTCCAAACTCACACTTTTTTTTTTTTTTTGCAGATGTGTAGATCTGCTAAACACTAATTTTATGTAAATGATTTTGTTGATCATTATTTTTCCACATCTTAAAATGTTTCTAGCAGCTTTGAGATTTTATCTCAACAGGTTCTTTCTGACCCCAAAGTAGTACTTACCTTTGTGACTGACAAAGTCACAACATGCAGGCGATGTCATGTATTTCGGTACAACTAAATCTAGGAAACAGTTTTTATTTTTCATTGCATTACTGCATATTTTCATTTTCATTTAAATTATGTCCCCTTTTTCTTTTGCTTCAAACAGTGCTCCTCGAACTTTGTCTTCCAGCACATTTGAAAGAGAACCAATTAATCACACATTTTGCTTAATTAAAGGCTATTTAAAAAGAAACATTTTGTATTAGAAAATGGCCAAGTTTAAAAAATACACTATTTTTTACATTCTCATAAAAATGTTTTTTAAATCGGCTTGACAATCATCAGCTTTTGAAATGTGAATACCTATTGCCAGAGTAAAAGTCTCATTTTTATACCACCACGAAGCGCTGTATTTCTTGCTGCCCTTGCGTCCGCCCGTGCCCGCTATCTGAGGGCGCGCCTGGCTCCGGGGGCCCTCAGTGCCACCGCGCGGCCACCTACCTGGGCAGTCGAAATTTGGAGCGGGTGCCCTAAGGTTCCCCCAGTCTCTCCTATCGCAGAAGGAAAAGGGAAACGGACGAAAAGGGAAAGGCCTCACAGCTACCGGACGCCACTACCAGCGGCGCCGGCACCGCCCCTGCACCCCTGGTTTCGCTACCGCTGCGACCTGAGGCCCCGCCCTCCTCTCGCCCCCCTCCGCCCTCCTCTCGCCCCCCCCCCCCCCTCCGCCCCTCTAGCCCGCAGTCCTCCCACCTCTCGATGCCCGCAGGGCTCAAGCAGCGAATGAAAGCATTTGGGGGCCGGACGCGGTGGCTCACGCCTGTATCCACGCACTTTGGGAGGTCAAAGCAGGAGTATCGCTTGAGCCCAGGAGTTCGAGACCAGTCTGGGCAACACAGCGAGACCCCCCCAACCCCACAATCTGTAATTTAAAAACAAAAACTGCGGGTACTCCTGCCCCAAGGCGTGGCAGCGCGGGCGGGCGCTGTAGAGGGCGTGGCCGCAAGCTCTTGGTGTGTCTGGGGGCGTGGCCTGTGCCGGGCGGGGCGTAGCGCCCGCGCCGTGGGGTTGTGGCCGCGAGCTCGGGCTGTGCGCGGAGGGCGTGGCCTGTGCGGGGCGGGACTTATTGCCTGCGCGGTGAGGGAGCGTGGTCTCGCGCATGCTGGCCTGCGCCGTCCCGCGGCGTCGCAGTTGTGTCTAGCCGGTCCCGGGGCGGCTATGGCGGCCACGTTCTTTGGAGAGGTGGTGAAGGCGCCATGCCGAGCTGGGACGGAGGACGAGGAGGAGGAGGAGGAGGGGCGGAGGGAGACGCCCGAGGACAGGGAGGTGCGTCAACAGCTAGCGCGGAAGAGGTGAGGCACCCGGATAAGGGAGGCGCGCTCTCTGCTGCTGGAAAGTGCGCGGGCCTCGCAGCCGCGACGGCACCGAAGGCCGGGGCTCCGCGGTCTTCCGAGTGACCCCCGCGGTTGCCGCCGCTCCGTGGCTCTGCTTGGGCCCTGGGTCTCCGTGAAGCCGCGGAGTCCGTCGGCGCCAGCCCCAGGTGGGTGCGGTGCTCGGGTGGATCCGCTGGCGTTTCGTGGAGTCCAGGGTGAAGCCGCTGTGGGAGGGCTGGGTTCAAATCTGTTCTTTAAAGGCTTCCTGGAGGCTTGGTGTCTTGAGGACTCGTGGTCTTTCCGCTTCTTGTCCCATTATCTTGGGCCGCAGCGCTCCCGCGGGTCCCACCACGTTTGTCGTGGATTGTTCACGGACGCACCGATTCCCTCGAAACTTTTTAAACCTCCACCCCACACTTCAATTAGCATAATATTTCAGTAGCAGATGAACACTCTTTAAAAAAATTGTTTCCAAACACATAAAAATGTGGGAGAAAATAGTCAAGGGAGCCCTGACCCCTAACACAACCAGGTAAATTCAACGGGAAGATTTTGCCACGTTTTTTTCCTCTCCCGCCACTCTAAGCGAATTCCAGTCATCATGACCTTTCACAAATTCTGCATTTTTCAGAATACATCTCAAACGTTTTAGGGATTTCCTTACATACGCTATTACCACCCCTGACAACACTAATGCTCACTTTTCAGTATGATTTCATAGTCCATGCTCACTCACGTTTACCTAGTTTTTTCAAACATGGTATTTTACAGTGGTTTGTGTGAATGAGGATCCTAACAAGGTCTACAGGTTACATTTAGACGTGTCACTTCATTTAGAGCAGCCTCCTCTTAACCCTCCTAAGAGACAGGACTGGCTGACCTGTCCTGTGCCCCACACTCTGAATTTGTCTGATAGCTTCCTTGTGGTATCACTTAACGTGTGTTTCACCTGCATGTCCTGTAAATGAATGTTCATTTGTAGGTTTGGTCAGATCACATTCAATGTTTTGTCGGCAAGAATGCTTCTACTAAGTGGTGCTTTCTGTTTCTTGTTGCAGGCTATCCCCAAGTTGTCTCACTTTTAGGGATCTAAGATTGATCCTTGGGTCAGGTGGACAGCCTGACCGCTATTTTAGAGTTCTCCCTAAACACGTATGCAATAGTTTTATCTGTTGGCTATCGTTGCCTGAGTCCATCGTTTTCTGACGATATTAGTTATATTTTTTTATAAAACTAACGTGCATTTTATTTATTGTAATACATACATATAGTGCTCTTTTGCCATAATATGATACTGTTTGTATTGAAGTTGCTTTAGTTTCATCTTGTTTCTTGTGTTAGGGAGGTGCGGCTCCTTCGAAGACAGACAAAAACATCTTTGGAAGTTTCTTTGCTAGAAAAATATCCGTGCTCCAAGTTTATAATTGCTATAGGAAATAATGCAGTAGGTAAGTGAAAATGCGGAAGACTTAGTCATTTTGTTGAAAGAATGAAATATAAAGTTACTTATATTCTTCCATCATAAAAGATTTAAAATGTTTGGTACTTTAAAAAGCCACAGCAGAGTGTATTTCTGAGTAAAATATCTCTCCTGTTCATGTTGCATCTTTTTTCTTTTTTTTTTTGGTAGAGATGGTTTCTTGCTGTGTTGTCCAGGCTGGTCTTGCACTCCCGTCCTCAAGTGATCCTCCTGCTCTCAGCTTCCCAAAGAGCTGGGATTACAGGTGTGAGCCACAGCACCTGGCCTGCATTATCTTTTTAATGAACTGAAAAGGTCAGATTTAGGCTGGGTGCAGTGGCTCACATCTGTAGCCCCAGCTCTTTGGGAGGCCAAGGCAGGAGGATCCCTTGAGGCCAGGATTTGAGACCAGCCTGGGCAACATAGTGAGACCCTGTCTCTACAAAAAAAAATGAAAAAATGTAGCCAGACACGGTGGTGCTTGCCTGTAGTCCTGGCTATTGAGGAGCCTGAAATGGGGGGATTGCTTGAGCCCAGGATTTCGAGGCTGCAGTGAGCCATGATCCTCCCACTGATCATGCTCCAGCTTGGGTGACAAAGCAAGACCCCAACTCAGAGAAAAGCTTTAAAGAAAATATTTGTAGCCTCAGGAACTTAAAACTCAAGGAGCTGTTTCTAGTGTCTTGACGTATCCGGATTTATATAAATGTTTGTGAGTTAATGGACTCCTTTGAGAACACAATGAAAACTCTAAAGACAGTAATAATTATCAACATGTTTAAGTACTTAAGTTCTAAGGTCCTTGCATGTATTAGTTCTCTTGGTGGATTAAAGTAAAAACAGTGTAGAGTGTAGCTAGGACAATATACATGTACAAATACACACATACACCTTAATATTTTTAGGGTGTTCACAGGTTCTGATGACAACATTCAGGAAACCCAGTTAAGATTCCTTCCTCTGTAAGGTACCCCTAGTGCTTGTAGAACATAGTAAGTGCATGATGGCAAGTAACTATGGACTCATTTATATAAAGTTCTGCTGGCCTAAAGATTTTCAGAAGAGTATTACCCCATGAGCATGTGGTAGAAAGTCTGTCAGCAAACCTGCCTTCTTGATCCCTAGCTCTAGGATTGTCTTAATCAGGGTGTGGCCTTTTACTTCTTGGGAGCCTTAGTTTCTTTTTCTGTGTAATGGTGGTATTAGGTAGATGGTCTTGAATGGCTCTTACAGCTCTGAAATTCTACAGTGACTTGAGCTTGCTTTTTATTGAATAGAAAGTACAACTTGCAGAGCCAAAGACTAACTTATGTGAATTGTTTTTTACAGCATTTCTGTCATCATTTGTTATGAATTCAGGAGTCTGGGAAGAAGTTGGTTGTGCTAAACTCTGGAATGAATGGTGTAGAACAGCAGACACTACACATCTGTCCTCCACAGAGGCTTTTTGTGGGTTTTATCATCTCAAATCCAATCCCTCGGTAGGTGGGACTTGTGTGTTAGAAAAGTAGTTATTTAAGTATCGCTTATATGGTATTTACTGGTAGTATACTTTAGTATGGCAAGTCTTTCAGTTGCTCTGTCAGTGTGCACTTTTTCTGATACTAATCACCAGTAGTGGTTTGACTCTTAAATTTTAAAGAGAGTAGGTCAATAGTGGAGCCAGGAAAATAAGTATTACCTAAGTGTTGTCATTCACATGTTACATATATTGTGATAGTTTGGGGTGTGTGTAAAACTTACTTGACAAAAAGCGTGGAACTTGACTTTTCAGGTTTTCCTCTGTCAGTGCGGTTGCTACGTTGCAGAAGATCAGCAGTATCAGTGGCTGGAAAAGGTAAGAGAGATATGAAAACCTGTGAATGGTTAGTCTACAGGAGTTTTCATTTTTTATGGGTTCGGTGTCTTTTAACTTAAACTTATGCAGTCAGATATTTATTTCTTTAAAATATTGTCGGAATTTCTTTTGGAATATAAAGAATAAAAGAACTTGCTTATTTAACATGACCAACCAATTGTGTTTTATATTTCTGTGACCTACTATCCTCAATGCTGAGGTACAGAAGTATAAAACACAGTTGGTCCTCAGCATTGAGGACGGTAGGTCACAGAAATATAAAACACAATTGGATTCCTCCCGCCCATCTTTCTTTGTTTACATCACTTTAGATCTTACTAAAAGGTAAAAGGGTTCTTAGAAATCTGTCAAATCCAGACTCTTCCTGTTATAGAAGAGGACAGTTAGAACCACCGTGATTGAAACCTGCCTATAAGTGTGGTAATTCCAAAAATGAATTTCGTAAGAGTTATTTTTAGGTGTCAGTGGTAGGTGGGAGAGTGAATGAATGTCAGGTGTGTGCTTGTGACTTTTTTCCTCTGGACAGCAGGCCTGTAGTCACTATTCTGGCACCCTGACTTCATTTACTCACATCACAGGCCCCTTAAGTAGGCAGTGCTGGCATGACGTGTTCATCTGTTCTTGTGTTGCTATAAAGAATACCTGAGGCTGGGTAATTTATTAAAAAAAGAGGTTTAACTGGTTCACAGTTCTGCAGGCTGTACAGGAAGCATGGTGCTGGCATCTGCTTGGCTTCAGCGGAGGCCTCAGGAGCCTCCAATCATGGTGGAAGGTGAAGGGGGAGCAGGCAGATCACATGGTGAGAGCATGAGAGAGAGGAGGAGCCAGCCTATTTTGAACTACCAGCTCTAGTATGAAGTGAGTGAGAAGGGAGAAGTCAGTCACGTATCACCAACAGGATGGTGCTAGGCCATTCACGAGGGATCTACCCCCATATCCAGTCACTTCCCACCAGGCCCTGCCTCCAAAACTGGGAATCACATTTTAACATGAGATTTGGAGGGGACAGATGTCTAAACTATATCACCTTAGTTCACTAATGAGGAAAGTGTCTTGGAAAAAAATTGCCCACCTAGAAAGCAGAACCAAGATGAAACCCAGGTTGAGACCGCAGGTGTGTTCTGTTTCTCCAAGGCACACTCCCACCGCTGCTAGGCATGTTGTTATTGTCTGTGGTGTTAGGTGAATACCTAGAGGAATGTGTCCATTCTGTAACAAAATTATGTGTTTTTTTTTAATTTGAAATCAATTTTATGTTAGGTTTTTGGCTCTTGTCCAAGGAAGAACATGCAGATAACTATTCTCACATGTCGACACGTTACCGATTATAAAACCTTAGAATCCACTGGCAGCCTTCCTTCTCCTTTCCTGAAAGCCCTGAAAACACAGAATTTCAAAGACCCTGCGTGTTGTCCATTGCTAGAACAACCGAATATAGTACACGACCTTCCTGCAGCAGGTGGTATTAAAATTTGTAACATTTACATTGTATCTTACTGCTTTATTGATACTTATTACTTTCACCATTAGAGGTCTTTTTGAGGTAGTTTACTAATGATGATTGATACCAATATATTGCTGTTAGTCCTCAATGTCTGTAGTTACAAGTGCAGTATATTTAGTTTGAGTTTTCAGATTTTCCAGACACAGTTATTTGAGGAGCTCAGGTTTCTTAACTGTTAGGCTTCAGACATGCTGTGTTTCTTTTTGGTCTTTGATTATTCACAATGCAAGCCAGTGTTAAATATAAATTATTGGTGCATGAAAAGTTGATAAAGTATGTTTTAATTACCAAAATAGAAGTTTTGGATATTGAATCTTGATAGTTGCTTTAATTTTTTTTATTACTGTCACATCTGCCATCATATGACAAAGAGACTACCATTTACTTTTCAGTGGGTAATGTATTACATAATTGCTATTATATGAGCTGTATTAAAATGGGTTTGGTTGGGTTTTTTTTTGCTTTCAGTGTTTACTAGAATGAGAAGTGGCTAAATATTTTACTTTGTGTGTTTTGTATTTATTTATTATGTATACTTCATTATGGTCAGTAGAATTTTAATTTTTCAGCTACTTAAAATCATCTTAGCTGTATGTTCAGGAAATGTAAAGTTAATATTTGCAAAAGAAGAGATTATTAGGAAAATAAATTGACTTTGAAAGAAAATCTACATTATAATTGGTTCAAAATTGCAGTAAATACCTTAATTGAAAGAGGCAGCTGAGATAACTACTTTTAAAAACAGCCTTTTTTATTTAAAGGTGTTTAAAAGTAACATAATAGAAGACTTACGTGTTTATTTTTTTTTTCTTGTATATTCAGTTCTGAGTTACTGTCAAGTATGGAAAATCCCAGCAATTCTGTACTTGTGTTATACTGATGTGATGAAATTAGACCTAATTACAGTGGAAGCTTTTAAGCCTATACTTTCTACCAGAAACTTGAAGGGTTTGGTTAAGGTAAGGTTTTAACTCATTTAAATTAATAGCTGAGTTGTTATAATGAGCTTAGTAACATAAATGTATGGTGTCATTTTAAACCTAAGCAATGCTTGGAGACCCATTCGTCTCAAAGTGAAGCTTCCTAGTCTGGCAGTTTGAATTTGTCATCGTCTCTTCTGTATATGTCTGTAACTTGACAAATGCTTTGTTGTTGTGTGACAGATTAATGCAATGCAATTAAATCCCAAATGTCTATGTGGACAGATGGTTTTCCTGTTCAAGAAGTTTCTAGAACTACTTTGGAAGGTTTAAAAAATTTTTTTAATTTAATTTTTGAGAACGTTATTTTTGAGTATAGTATGGATCAAATTACTATAATATTTACCCAATTTTACAGAGAACTGGATATGTGAAGATGAGAGAATTACATGATGAACCTCTTCCTTACCCTTGGTTTATACCTTTGGGCTCATTTTCTAAAATTGGAACATGTACATAAAAATGTTTGCCTGTAATCTCAGGTAGTTGAGGGATTCCATTGCTTTCTCTTTAGAGACTTTTTGGAAGTCCACAGTCTCTGGTTTAAGCACCGTTTCTTTACAGGAAAGAGGTTGTCACAACATTGTCCCTCAGCCTGGTTTTATTCTGGAATGGCCGTTAGTGTTAAGGCTTTTGTGATAAGTTGTTGGAAGTAGCTCATTTCCCAGGTCTCATAAATTAGTTTGTTACTAGATTGTCAGCTCCTTGTGGTAATGGACCACGTTGTTTAATTTTGGTATCCCAAGTTTACCACATACCTGGCATGTTGAATAAATCCGTCAGTAACCATTTGTTGAAGAGTACAGCTGTAAAACTCTGTAATTTAGTATACTGCAAGCTGATCTTTCAAATTTGCTAGAATCAGGGATAATCTTTCTGACACATGGAGTTAGTTTATTTTTAGCATCTCTTTCAAAGTATATGCTGATTGTCTTGTTTGTTTAAATAGCCGATTGCCTCATCTCACTTAACTTAGAGATGAGTTCCCATGGGCAGGGGCTGGGCTGTTTTGTTTACTGCTGCAGGACTGTGTGTAGTACACAGATGTGTCGTAAACATTTGGACTTGTTCTGAAACTTGGAAATCATCTGTCATTTGGGGCTTAAAGAAACTCAGCTTTTATGACCATACTTTCAAGTGGAAATTTAACTCAGCATATTCATTTTTGCTTTGAAGATAATGATTAGCGGAGGGTAAGATGGTGGTTCTGCAGGGGGCTGTTTTCTTAATGACCAAATACATCAGCCTGAGTCAGTTCATTGTTTCTGACCATTTAAAAGTGGTATTTTCAATAAGGTGGAATTATTTTGAATTCTTGCTGTGTGGCAGTTTAGTTGATTTGAAAGATGGGTGAATCTTAGGGGGTAGAAGTGTGCAGAGGGAAGCAGTGTGAGCAGAGTGGGGAAGTGTGAGGAGAGCCATGAGGAGCGCGGTGTTGGTGGAGAGGGGAGGAAGACATCTTGCGGGGAAGGTCGGGTGGGTTGGAGCGTGGACTTCCTCTGGAGGCCGGGAGAGCATCAGAGGCCAGGAAATCATCGGCGAGTGTGGCTGGGAAAGGGCCTGTTGAACTGACTTTCCCACTTGCTTTTTTGTTGAGAAGGGGAGAGTAAAGGCCGCGCCTGTCCCATGGCTGTTGTCTTTAAGTCTCGAGTGTGGAGATTGTGGGGTTTGGGGAGGGGTGTTACCTCTGCCTGAATCCCTGGGGTCTCACTGTATTCATTGTTTTCTCTCCTTTCAGAATATTCCCCAAAGCACTGAGATACTAAAGAAATTGATGACAACAAATGAGATTCAGAGTAACATTTATACATGATCTTAAACATTGTTTTGTAATGTATATTACTTGTCCATTCCTTTAAGGGGAGCAGCGTGCACTCTTTTGTAGATTACTTTTGGGGGATATATTTTGAGAACGATGAAACGGAATAAAATTGTAAAAAATTAATTGTAGTTTTAATTCCTTATTTATGATATTCACAACCAAAATAAGCTAGGCATTTTCCTTTTATCCACTAGGTGGGAGTATTGTTGTATTTGAATATTTTGAGGTACTATAGTTAAATTTTTATCTTATTTATTTATTTATTTATTTATTGAGGCTGAAGTGCAGTGTGCTATCATGGTTCACTGAATCCTTGACCTCCTGGGCTCAAGCATTTCTCCTGCCTTGGCCTCCCAAAGTGCTGGGATTACAGGTGTGAGCCACTGTGCTCAACTTTAGTTAAATTTTTCAAAGCTATAGAGATCAGCAAATTGTATTCATGTGGCAAAGTGTAGTTAATTAGGTGTAACTATTCACTGACCTGTTGGTAATTCTTAATATGTGGAAAGTTTCTGGATATTTTAGGAGTCCTGCAGTTTTTTTGTCTTGTGGATAAAAATTGATGACAAGGTAACAAAATTATGTATTTACTAAAAATGAAACAGAAATGTGTATTCCTCACTTTTTAGTAATATCTGACAGATAGCCTCTTCACCCAGACTTTCCTAGGACTCTCTTTCAAGGCTGGCTCTGTGCGTATCAGCAGTTCTCTTACAGTCATGTGTTACCATTAGGAGTGTGAATGGAATCAACCCGGAGTAGCCACACGACTTCACAGGACCACAAACTGAACTGCATTCATGAAATTAAATTTTAAAATGGTGGAGTTAAATGCTTCTTATCTCTTCTACTTTCTTTTTCATCTTTTTAGTTATTGAATCATTTACATCCTGCAGATTTAGAGTACTTACCCATTTATATTTTCTAGTTCCAGTTCATTTACTGTTTTTGGTAATGATTAGAAGTAGGGTAAGGAGATACTGTGTTCTGACTCCTTCTTGAGTAAACTTGGTTTCCTTAACATAATCAAGTTTTGGAAGGCTTGTGCATGGTGTGTTTATGAATATATCCTGAAGGCAGAAATCTGGGCATTTCCCTTGTTGCAAAAAAGTTTGCATTCATTCAGAACTGTGTCTGAAGAGCCGTGAGGTAACATCATATGACATGGAATCTGGTCCTAGCTGGAGCTAGATCCTCTTCTTGTGCTGAGGGTCAGTGTGGTAAGTAAGGAAGAGTAACCTTGGAAAAGCAGACTATGTTCAATCCCAGGCCACCCCTTACAGGCCAGGGGACTTTGGGCAGATGCCTTGAAGCTTCCTGAGCAACAACTTTCTCAGCTGTAAACTACAGATAATACTGGTGACA
The DNA here is from genome assembly GCF_047675955.1 of Chlorocebus sabaeus. Taxonomy (NCBI): domain Eukaryota; kingdom Metazoa; phylum Chordata; class Mammalia; order Primates; family Cercopithecidae; genus Chlorocebus; species Chlorocebus sabaeus. The sequence goes on along the minus strand of NC_132905.1, from coordinate 93,193,877 downwards.
GTACTCCCTGGTGGTTACCTACTTCCCTTGGGGTCCAGGTTTTCATCTACTTAATGAAGGAAATTCTTTGCTTGCTTTGCTGAATTGTGAGAGTAATGATATAAGAATGCTTTTGAAGAACCGTAAGGTGGTATTTCCATGTTGACACACCTTCGTGTGCCCCACCTCAAAGCCACTGACTGTGATGTGATAAGAAAGGAGCGGGGAGCTGCTTTGGGGGCAGCCGGAGCTCTCATTCTTCATTCCTTCTTGTACTTCCTCTTGCTAACTTGAGAGCCGTGGAGCTCGGCAGTGTCAAATGGCTGAGTGGAAGTAGTTGGGGGACAAGTTTTGCATCAGCAGTAATCCTGGGAGAAGCCTGGAAGCAGATAACTCTGGGCGTTGTAGTTATAATTTTGGTCAGGAAAGAATCATAATTGCTTCAGACTTCTCAGCAGTAAACCTCTTCTTGTGATAAGAAGGCAGCAGGTGCAGGAGTTGGTCGTCAGCGCAGCAGAGCCACGTTAGGGCCGGATACGAAGCCAGGTATGTGGTGCTTGCCTGTAGTCCCAGCTACCTGGGATGCTGGGGCAGGAGGATCGTTTGAGCCCAGGAGTTCGAGTGTAGCCTGAGCAGACGTCAGGCCTGGGTAGGTTTCCCAGTCAAAGGAGAGTACCTGAAGAAAACAAGCAATAGGAAGGATAGAAACAGCATTAAAAATGCGGAAGAAGAGCATTCTGTTGAAAAACATGACTGTAGGAAACAGCTGTTTTTTAAAAGTCAGGAACCCCTGCTTTTTCCAAAAGTAAATAACGAGATGTATGAGAAGCAGCAGCTAGCTGAAAGGAAATTTTAAAGATATCGTGGAAAAGATTTTAACAGGCAAAACTTCAACTTTAAAATTAAAATCAGTATTATGTAATATTAAATAACAGAACAAATAGTAGGTGATCTAAGTTGTATATATATTACATATATATAAAATAGTGTGTAATACAAAGCCATTATGTGGAGGACTAACTTGAGATGGTGTCTTAAGATGCAGGACAGAAATGGAGAAGTAACAGATGACACAGACAAGACATTATATGTCCAGTGTATTAGAGCAATCCACAGAAAACCAGTAGGATGTGTACAGTCACGCACCACATAAGGACGTATCAGTGGCGGACCGCATGTAGACAGGGGTCCCATAAGATCGTAATGGAACTGAAAAATTCCTATCGCCTAGTCTGTGGTAGCCATCCTAAGGTCAGAGCTCATGTGTTATTTGTGTTTGCGCTGTTGCTGGTGAAAACATGCCTACTGTGCTGCCAGTTATGTAAAGATCCAGCACATACAATTATGAACAGTACGTGATACTTATAATAAATGACTATGCCACTGGTTTATGTACATCCTATTTTTTGCTATTTTAGAGTGTATTCCTTCTACTGATAACAAAAAGCAAACTATAAAACAGGCTCAGGCAGGCCCTTCCGGAGGTATCCAGAAGAAGGCATTATCATCACAGGAGATGGCAGCTACCTGTGTGTTATTGTCCCTGAAGATCTTCCAGTGGGACAAGATATGGAGGCGGAAGACAGTGATATTGATGATTCTGACTCGGTGTAGGCCTAGGCTAATGTGTGTGCTGTGTCTTAGTTTTTAACAAAAATAAAAAGCAAAAAACAAAACTATATATATATATTTTTTTTGAGACAGAGTCTCTCTCTGTTGCCCAGGCTGGGGTGCAGTGGCCAGATCTCAGCTCACTGCAAGCTCCACCTCCTGGGTTTACGCCATTCTCCTGCCTCAGCCTTCCAAGTAGCTGGGACTACAGGCGCCCGCCACCTCGCCGGGCTAGGTTTTTTTTTGGTATTTTTTAGTAGAGACGGGGTTTCACCATGTTCGCCAGGATGGTCTCGATCTCCTGACCTCGTGATCCGCCCGTCTCGGCCTCCCAAAGTGCTGGGATTACAGGCTTGAGCCACCGCACCCGGCCAAAAAACAAAACTTTTGATTGGAGAAAAGCTTATGGAATAAGGATATAAAGAAAAGTATTTCTGTACAGTGTATTTGTGTTTTAAACTAAGTTACTAGAAAAGAGTCAAAGTTAAAAAAAAAAAAAAATTTAGAAAGCCGAAAAGTTACGGGAAGCTGAGGTTGACACCAGCAGAGGCAGCAGCTGGAGCAGCTACAGCCTGCGCCCTCTCCCACCTGCCCTGGGGTCTCTCCCTTCTTTCTCCTCCTCCATCACCTTTTCTCCTCCTCCTTGCCTTTCTGCCCACCCCTATTGTTCCACCCCTGCCCCGCCCCTGCCTGCTCTTTTTTTCACTCAGTCACCTCCTGCCTAGAGTTCTTGGTTTTCATCCCCACTGGCCAAGGACTTGACCACTCCAAGTCCAGCTCCCCATAGCCCTGCTTTATGTGGACACTGGTATGATTGAAGTTGGATTAAATGTCATTCTCACCACCTGGCTACTTATGCATGGAAAGGAAGGCAGTATCATCAGAAAGAAAGGAGAATCAGTTAAGATGCATGAGGAGAGTGGCCCATGTATCAGCATCGCAGAAGGGAGTTGTTCTGAGAGAATTATCACCTTGGCTGGACCCACTAGTGGTGTCTTCAAAGCCAGATTGGAAGAGGATATCAGTAGCTGTGTGACCAATAGCACAGCTGCCAGTAGACCCCCTGGTCACCCTGATGCTGTCGATCCCTGGTAGTCAGTGTGGCTCATTGGAAAAGGTGGTTGCAAGATCAAGGCAATACGAGAGAGTACAGGGCTCAGGTCCAGGTGATAGGGTATATGCTCCCCAACACTGCTGACTGAGCCATCATTATCGCTGGCATTCCACAGTCCATCATTGAGTGTGTTGGACAGGTCTGTGTGGTCATGTTGGAGTCTCCCCCAAGTGCATGGCCATCCCATACTGGCCCAAGCTGTCCAGTTCTCCGGTCATCTTTGTGGGTGATCAGGACAGGTACAGCACAGGCAGCGACAGTGTGAGCTTTCTCCACACCACTTCGTCCATGTGCCTCAACTGTGACCTAGAGGGACCACTTCTAGAGTTGACCAAGCTGTACCAGTTGACAATGCAACAAACTAGTTTTCCCACAGTGGATGGCAACGCTGGGATTCAGTGCAGGTTTGGATGCATCTGCCCAGACCACTTCTCATAAACTCACCATTCCAAATGATATTGGCTGCATAATCAGGCGTCAAGGCACCAGAATCAATGAGATCTATCAGATGTCTAGAGTGTAGATCATAATTGTGAACCCAGTGGAAGGGATCTACTGATAGGCAGGTTACCATCACTGGATCTGCTGCCATCATTAGCCTGGCTCAATGGCTAATCAGTGTCAGGCTCTCCTTTGGATGAGTGGCATGGGAAACAGCTAGAACAGTGCAGATTCACGTACTATAACGCTGTTCACCACCACCCACCATCAATCTATAGTTTCTGAACAGGCAGCCATGCCAGGTTTTAAATAGTTTGTGAATTTTTGGTTTTTACACACTATCATCCATTCCTTTATTTTTTTTTTCTTTAAAAAATGAGATGGAATCTCACTCCATTGCCCAGGGTGGTCTTGAACTGAGCCCAAATGATCCTCCCACTTTGGCCTCCCAAAGTGTTGGGATTACAGGTGTGAGCCACTGTGCCAGCCTGTCATCCACCCATTTTTTTAAATTAAGGTGTTTTAATTCCTTTCTCTGTTCCAGTGTTGATGCTGAGATTTTATTTAGCAATATAGTTTTCTCCCTGTTTTTGTAGTTGTTGTTTGTTTGTTTTTTGAGATAGGGTCTTGCTCTGTCACCCAGACTGGAGTACAGTGGGGCAAACATGGCTCCCGGCAGCCTCGAACACTCAGGCTCAAGCAGTTGTCTCACCTCAGACCCCCGAGTAGCTGGGACCACAGGTGCATACCACCGCACCCGGCTAATTTTTGAATTTTTCAGAGAGACAGGAGTTCATTATGTTGTCCAGGCTGGTCTTAAACTCCTGAGCTGAAGCAATCCACCTACCTCAGCCTTCCGAAGTGCTGGTATTATAGGCGTGAACCACTGTGCCTGGCCCTCCCTGTTTTTGTTTTTTGGCTTATGAATTTTTCTGTTTATTATGAAAATGTAAGAGTGGGATGTTAATACATTTGAATTTAGTTCTGTAATAGGAATTTTTCAAAAAATTAAAAAGTGCATTGGAGCTTTTTCTTTGTGAATGGAAACTGGATGCCACAGTGAATAACAAAAAAAGGCTGCGAAGATTACTTTATTATTGGAGAACAAATTTTTAAAAAATAAATTTAGTGTAACCTGTATACAGTATTGATAAAGTCTACAGTAGTGGACAGTAACGACCTATGCCTTCGCGTTCACTCACTGACTCACCCAGAGCGACTTCTAGTCCTGCAAGCTGCATTTGTGGTAAGTGTCCCATATAGGTGTGCCGGTTTTTGTCTTTTATACCTTATGTTCACTGTATCTTTTTTATGTTAAGATATGTTTAAATATGCAAATATTCACCATTGTGTTACGTTGCCTACAATGTTCAGTACAGTAACATGCTGTACATGTTTATAGACTAGGTATGTAGCAGGCTGTAGAATCTAGATTTGTGTAAGTACACTATAATGTTTACACAATGACATAATCATCTAGTGACACATTTTTCAGGATGTTAAGCAAAACCTGATTGTGTATCTGTCTATATAGATGTCAGGGAGATTGGCTTACCCGATTATGGAGGCTGAAAGTCCCACAACAGGCTGTCTGCAAGCTGGAGACCTTGGGATGCGGTAGTATGGCCCAGTGCAAGCCCAGAAGCCTCAGAGCCAGGGAAGCTGATGGTGTAACTCTCAGTCCTAGGCCAAAGGCCTGAGGGCCTGGGGAAATTGGGGAGGGACACCAGTGTCGGTCTTGGAGTCCAAAGGCTGCAGAGCCTGGAGTTGTGATGTCCTGTTCAAGGGCAGAAGAAGGGCGACCCAGCTCCAGGAGAGAGAGAATTCACCATTTCTTCATCTTTTGCTACCTGGGCCCCCAGTGGATGGATGGTTCCTGCCCACATTGAGGGACAATCTTCCCGCTCACTCCATAGACTCATGCTAAACTCTTCTGGAAACACCCTCACACAGACACCCAGAAATCATGCTTTACCAACTCTCTATGCATCCTTTTGTCAACCTGGTACTAAAATCAAGCAGGAATGGCTATACTTAGATAAAACAGACTTTATGCCAGAAGCAGCAAACAAACAGTTATATATAATAGTAAAGAGATCAATCTAACGAGGAATTAACAACTAAATATATGCACCCAACACTAGAGCACCCAAATTTATTTATTTATTTATTTTTTTTGAGACGGAGTCTTGCTCTGTCGCCCGGGCTGGACTGCAGTGGCCGGATCTCAGCTCACTGCGAGCTCCGCCTCCCGGGTTTACGCCATTCTCCTGCCTCAGCCTCCGGAGTAGCTGGGACTACAGGCGCCCGCCACCTCACCCGGCTAGTTTTTTGTATTTTTAGTAGAGACGGGGTTTCACCGTGTTAGCCAGGATGGTCTCGATCTCCTGACCTCGTGATCCGCCCGTCGCGGCCTCCCAAAGTGCTGGGATTACAGGCTTGAGCCACCGCGCCCGGCCGAGCACCCGAATTTATAAAGCAAATATTTCTAGATTTAAAAAGAGAGGTAGACTCCAACACAATAATTGTTGGGGACTTCACTTCAGTCTCAGAATTAGATCATCTAGACAAAATTAACAAAAACCCATTGGATTTAAACTAGACTTTAGACCAAACGGATCTAACAGACATTTGTAGAACATTTTACCCAACAACTGCTGAATACACGTTTTTCTCATCAGCACATGGAACATTCTCCAGGATAGACCATGTATTAGGATGCAAAACAAGTCTTGACAAATTTTTAACAATTGAAATAATACCAAGTTTCTTCTCAGACCACAGTGGAATAAAAATAGAAATAAGAGGAACTTTGGAAACTATACAAATACATGAGAATTAAATAACATGCTCCTCCTGAATGATAAAAATTAATATGGAAATTAAATTATTGAAACAAATGAAAATAGAAACAACATACCAAGACCTATGGGACACAACAAAAGGAGCCCTAGGAGGGGGGAACTTGTAGCAATAAACAGCTACATCAAATGAGTAGATAGGTTTCAAAGAAGCAATTCAATCATGCACCTCAAGGAACTAGAAAAGAACAAACCAAACCCAAAATTGTAGGAGAGAAATAGTAAAGTTCAGAGCAAATCTAAATGAAATAGAGACTAAAAACATACAAAGGGTCAATGAAACAAAAAGTTGATTTTTCAAAAAGAAAAAATTGATAAACCCTTTGCTAGACTAACCAAGAAAAGACCCAAATAAAGTGGGAAATGAAAAAGACATTACAACTGATACCACAGAAATACAAAAGATCATCAGAAACTATTATGAATAGCTATATACTATCAAACTAGAAAACCTAGAGGAAATGCATAAATTGGTGGAAACATACAACTACCAAGATTCCAGAAGAAATAGAAAACCTGAACAGATCAGCAATGAGCAGTTTGATTAACTCAGTCATGAAAAGCCTCCCAAAAAAGAAAAGCCTGTGACTGGATGAATTCACTGCCAATTTGACCAACCACATAAGAATTAATACCAATTCTCCTCAAACTCTTGCAAAAAATCAAAGAAAAATTAACTCATTCTACAAGACCACCATTTCCCTGACACCAAACTAGACAAGGACACACAAAAATAGAGAACTACAGGCCAGTGTTTCTGATGAACCTAGACACAAAAATTTTCAAAAAGAACAAAAAACTAGCAAACAATTCAACAGGATGCCAAAAAGATAATACACCATGACCAGGTATGATTTATACCAAGGACACAAGGATGGTTTAACATACATAAATCAATAAACATGATACATCACAACAGTAAATGAATGACAAAAACCATATGATCATCTCAATAGATGCAGAAAAAGCATTTGATAAAATTCCACATCCTTTTATGATAAAAAGCTCTCTACAAACTAGGTACAGAAGAAACATACCTTAACATAATAAAGGCTGTATATGACAAACCCACAGCTAACATCATACTGAGTGGGGAAAATCTGAAAGTATTTCCTTTAAGAACTAGAGCAAGACAAGGAAGGATGCTCACTTTTACCACTTACTCAGTATAGTACTGGAAGTAGAGCCAGAGCAATCAGGCAAGAGAAAGGAATAAAAGGCATACAGATTTTTAAAAGAGGAAGTCAGATTGTCCCCCTTTGCAGATGACATCGTTTTAACATTTAGAGAAACCAGAAGACTCTACAAACAAAGCAAAATACACAGTTAAAGCTGATAAGCAAATTTGGTAAAGTTGCAGGATATAAAATGAACATACCAAAATAGGGTTTCTATGCACTAAAAATGAGCTAGCTGAGAAAGAAATCAAGAAGGCAATCCCATTGACAACAGCTACAAAAAAATACCTAGGAATTAATTTAACCAAGGAGGTGAAAGACCTGTAGAAGGGAGATTATGAAACACCAATGAAGGAAATGGAAGAGGGCACAAACAAGTGGTAAGACATCTCATACTCATAGATAAGAAGAATTAATATTGTTAAAATGACCATGTTGTCTAGGACAATATACAGATCCAGTGCAATTCCTATCAAAATACTAATGCCATTTTTCACAGAAATAAAAAATCCTAAAATTTGTATGTAACCAAAACAGAACCAGAGTATGCACAGCAATCCTGAGCAAAAAAACAAAGCTGGAGGCATCACACTACCTGACTTCAAAATATATTACAAGGCTATGGTAATCAAAACAGCATGCTATTGGTATAAAAATAGACACATAAAATAGACAAAAAAGACTACATAGACCAATGGAACCAAATAGAGAACCCAGAAATAAATTCACATATTTATAGCCAACTGAATTTTGACAAAGGCACCAAGAATATACAATAGGGAAGGACACCTTCAATAAATGGTGCTGAGAAAATTAAATATCTATATGCAGAGGAATGAAACAAGGCCCCTCTCTCACTGTATGCAAAAATCAACTCAATGGATTATAGACTTAAATATAAGACTTGAAACAATAAAACTAGAAGAAAATATAGGGGAAACACTTTAGGACTGGTCTAGGCAAAGATTTTGTGGCTAAGACCTCAAAAGCATAGACTGCTGAAAAATAGACAAATGGGACTATATTAAACTAAAGTACTTCTGCACAGCAAAGGGAACAGTCAACAGAATGAAGAGACAGCGTGTTGAATGGGAGAAAATACTGGCAAACTCTTCATCAGGTAAGAGACTAATATCCAGGATATGCACGAAACTCAATAAAAAAATAAATCTTTTAAAAAGTGAGCCAAAAAATGAGTAGACAATTCTCAAAAACAAAAAACAAAAAACAAAACCCCACGAATGGCCCAACAGGTTGTAAGAAGAAATGCTCAGCGTCATTAAATATCAGGGAAATGCAAATCAAAACCACAAAGAGATATCCTCTCACCCCAGTTAGAATGACTGTTATTAAAAAGACAAAAAATAGCAGATGCTGGTGGGGATGTGGAGGAAAGGGAAGTCTCATACATTGTTGATGAGAATGTAAATTAATACAAACACTGGAAAAGTATGAAAATTTCTCATAAAACTAAAAGTAGAACTACTGTATGATCCAACAATCTCACTACTGGGTATTTATCCAAAGGAAAATAAATCAGTGTATCAAAGGGATAACTGCACTTGCATGTTTATTGCAGCACCATTCACAATAGCAAAGATATGGAAGCAACCTAAGTGTTCACCAATGGATGAATGGATAAAGAAAATGCAGTATATATACACAATGAAATACTATTTGGCCACAAAAGGAATGAAATCCTGTCATTTACAGTAAAATGGATGGAACTGGAGATGATTATAAGTGAAATAAACCAGACACAGAAAGACAAACATGACATGTTTTTGGTAATGTGTGGGAGCTAAAGAAGTTGATCTTGTGCAGGTAGAATAGGATGATACATATTAGAGGTTGGGAAGAGTGAGTGGGTAGGAGGGGGCAGGGATAAAGAGAACGAGCTTAACAGGTACAAACATACAGTTAGATAAAAGGTATTAGTCCTGTCAGTCAACAAAAAAGACTACAGTTAACAACAATGTATTATATGTTTTAAAATAACTAGAAGAGAGGACTTGAATTGTTCCAAACACACAGAAGTGAGAAATTTTCAAAGTGATGGACACCTCAAATATGCTGCCTGGATCATTACATATTCTATGTATGTAACAAAATGTCATATGTACCCCATCAATATGTAAAATATTATGTATCAATAAAAAATAAATAGAAATCATTGTATAAGTATCCAGACAGATAAAATGATTATCTGTCTTATTCATTAACTGTTACTACCTAATGCTTACACTGAAACTTGGAAGCTTAAGATAACTAGTATTTATTTCTCATGAGTCGGTAGGTTGGATGGGTGCTGCTGCTAGTCTGGGCCATACACAGCTAATCTTGGTTCATGCAACTATGTTCATGTGTCTTAGTTGAGTGGCTGGGGCCTGGCTGGCCTAGGATCGTCTTGGTTGGGATAATGTGACCCTCTTCCATGTGCCATTCTTCTTCCATAGCAGGTGAGCATGGGCCTGCTCAGACCTGCCTAGACATTTCTTGTGTTGATTGTAGAGGAACAAGAGAGGGGACAGAAACATGCAAGTGCTTTTTCCAGACTCTGCATCAAGTTTCCCATGGTCACAATGGCCAAAGCCATTTGTGTGGCCACCTCCAGAGGCAGTTTGGGAAGGCACCATGAAAAGGAATAGGTATGAGGGACAGTCTACCCTCTGACCACAATTACTCATGCCCTCCCACTGGCAAAATATGTTCACCCCAATTCTAGGACAGTCAAAGTCTCATCCAGTCATGATACCAGACTTGAAGTCCAGGATCGTGTAGTCTAGGTTAGGCCCACACACATCTTCTCTTGATACAGAAACCTACAAACTAAAAAGTCAAGTTGTCTACACTCCGACAAACCTAATAACCTATGGTGGGACAGAGGCAGGTCATCTGCAATAAATGCTTCCATTTGAAAAGGGAACAAATAGAACACAGAGCAGTCAGTGGTCTATAACAATTCTGAAATTTCAGTGAGAAAATGTTGCCAGCCGCCTACTCTGGGAGCAAGAGATGTTCCTTGATTAAGCCCAGTTTCTGTTCTCTGGCAGTTTCTCTCCAGTCTTGCTCTTGGCTCTTTTCTAAGATATCTTTTTTTCATCACATGCCATGCCTGCTTCCAAAGAAATGGCCTTTTTTTTTGGCACGTGAGGAGCTTTCTTATCGATTAAGAAGAAAGAAGCACCCTTAAAAACATTGTGGGCTTTCTTTATATCTAATTATAGCCCACTTTGTGCTCCAAAAGTCAAAGAACTGAAGGGTCTGGGGTTTTGCCCTACTTGCAAACCGACTGACAGATTTCACCCATTTCTAGGTTAGAGACAGAGCATTTTCTTACAGGATAGCAAGAAGTGTGTGCTTCATGTTTTTGTCAGCATCCATCGTCCCCTAAGCCCCACAGGGATGATGAAGAAGAGTCCAGGTGGGAGCTGTGTGTCACAACTGAGGAACCTTGAACTTAGGGAGTCCTAATCTTTTATGATGGGCAAGCAAACCTGCTCTTTTCTCTATTTTACCACATAGCAAATCTGCCCTTTGATCTAGGAGATAGCATCTCTATCTTCTAAGACTGTTTGCTCTACAAACAGCCTTGAAGAGAGTACTTCTGCTCTCAAGAAGTGCAGAAATGTGAGCGACCCATGAAGAATTGTATTCCGATAGTATTCACCCCTTGTATCTATAACATTACCATTCCATTAACCACTCTGATTAATCTGACCAATAGGATTTGCTAACAGCTCAGATGTAGGTATGAATGGGAGGAACCCAGGTTGATACCAGATGTGTAGTCTGAGCAACTGGAATGGAGTTATTTTAGCTGAGATGGGGGAATGCTGTAGACAGAAACCCAGACATTCTGATTTGTATACATCAAGTTTAAGAAGTCAACTAGACATTCAAGTGGGAGTTGTTGAATAGGCAGCTGGGGCGGCTAAAAATGAGATTTGTCTGAAAAGATTGCATATAGTGCTGTGGGCTTGGTTGAGATAACCAGGCAATGAGTACAGAGAGAGGAGGACCAAGGGATGAACCCTGGGACTCTGCAGTGTCACGTGGTCAGGGAGATGACAGGTGATGGAGAAGAACCCATGGGAGGTAGGATGAAACCGTGGTGAAGAATGTGTTGAAGCAGGAAGGATGGCTCACCTGGGTATAGTGCAACTGATACACCACGGAAAATGAGGATTGATGCTCAGTCATTGGACTTAGCATGTACTGGTTGGTCAAATGAGTTATATATTGCATACTTTATATTGAAATTGTGAGTAACAGATCAATAATTATTTAGATGCAAAGAATTTGTAATTATATTCATGCCAGTAAATTACTAATTTAAAGTCTAGTAGTTTCTGGAGAAAAGTAAAAAGCAGAATGAACACAAATGGCACTGTGGTTTGAATGTCTGTGCCTTCCAAAACTCATATTGAAACTTAATTGCCATTGTGATTATATTAAGAGCTGGAAGCTTTACAAGGTGGTTAGGCCACAAGGGTTACCCTGTCATGGGTGGGGTTGGTGTTGTTATGAAAGGGCAGTTTTGGCCCCTTCTTGTTCTTTCTTGGCTCTTCTGCTATGTGAGGAAGAGAGTTAATCCCTCACCACCTTGGAAGTGGATACCAAGCCCTCACCAGACACCAAACCTGCTGGCACCTTGATCTTGGACTTCCCAGCCTCCAGAACTGTGAGCCAGAATATGCAGAATTCCATTCATGATAAATTACCCAATCTCAGGTATTCTGTTATAGAAGCGCAAAATGGGCTGAGACGAATGTTCCAGTTTATCTCTTGTTTTTGCCAATGGAGACTCGTTACTGAGTTGTGTTCAAGTCTTGCAGTCTTTTAATTTTTATTTTATTAATTAAAGACAGAGTCTCTGTTGCCAAGGCTGGAGTGCCATGGCACCATCATAGCTCACTGCAGCCTTGAACTCTTGGACTCCAGTGATCCTCCCACCTCAGCCTCCTGAGTAGCTAGGACTGCAGGTATGCCACCATGCTGATGGGGTCTCACTATGTTGCCCAGGCTGGTCTCAAACTCTGGCCTCAAGTGATCCTCTCACTTTGGCCTCCCAAAGTGTGATTACAGGTGTGAGCCATCAGGCTTGGTCAAGTCTTGCAGTCTTAATTTGGGTTGGGAGAGGGTCAGAGAGAAGGAGGACGCAGAGAAAGATGAAAGGAGAGAGAGAAGGAGAGCACTGATGACTGCCTGGAATTCTGGGTTTTGGGTAGAGAAATAGGTCCAACATTGGAACTCTTGATAAATCAAGCTTCAAGAAAAGCTTAGATAGATGAGACTGGGCTGGGAGCCTTTGGGGGCAGAAGGAACTCAATTTGCTTGCCATGCCATCTAATTCTGGGAGGTTCTTGATTTAATAATCGTGACTTTAGAATACCTTAGTACTGGTTATCCAATTTGTGGTCCACTCCTACCACATTATATACAATTACCACAAACATTTTGAACATGAAAAATATCACCAGCCCCTATTTGGTGACCTCTTTAACTCAAGAACAATCTGGCGCTGTTTAAATAAACTCCATTAACCACGAATAGAAGCCTTATCTCAGCATAATCTGTAAATTATATTTTATCTTTAGTGAAATTCCAGGGTGATATCACTCCTCATTAACACCTTAGAAAAGGAAACGAGGGGAGATGAAAGCGCGATCGTTTTGATTACTGTTAACACCATAAAAGTAATCCAGGGTTATCGGCAGATTTATTTGTGTTGCCTTTGGTTTCATTATAACAAATCCGTGAGAGAGAGTGCCCATAAAAGGTTTTCAATGAAGCCAATTCAGGGTAGTTACTTGTAGGAAATGATAACTTTAGAAGCCAGAAATGTCAGTTTTACTTATTTGGAAAAAGGACAAACAATATGAGCAAAACCTCCCTCTCCTTCCTACATCTTCATTGCCATTTGTGGATGCCACCGTCCTAAAAAGGAGCTACTGTGATTAACCAGAAGAGAAGGAAACTGATGCTTTTTAATTCCCTGCAGTGCGCTAGACATTGTGTCTAGACAGTTTTAGATTTGTCATTTCATATTGTAGGGGAAGCAAAACTTTACTTCTATCCTCTTAGGGTCCCTGGCTAGGCCTTGAAATCAGATTGGCACAAGAAGGATTAACACGAGGAAAGCATACAGATTTTTACATATACACGAGAGTCCCCATAGGAAAATGAAGACCCAAAGAAGTGGCAAAACTCAAGTGCTTAGCTACTGGGTTGAACAGAGAGAGGCAGTTGTGAAAAGTAAATAAGAGATGTGGGGAAACGAAAGGAAAATAAAAGTTACTTCACAAAGTCTGTTTGTACAGAATTCTCTGGATCTTTGACTCCCCGTCTCTAGTGATAAGAATGATCCTTTCCTCCCGCTAAAGGGAGGGTGCCTTTCACATGGGAGTTTTATTTCCTGCCTCTAGGGAAAAAAAAAAAGTGGTAAGTGGGTGAGGCTGGGGTCAGAGTGCCCTTCTTGGACCTGCGGTTTTTCTAAGTTCCTTTGAGTCAGAATACTTCTTATGCCAAAGTGGCATATTGAGATGGTGCATTCTGCCATCCTTCGATATCGTCCTTGAAACAGGCCTAGAGATGAGGCCTGTTGTTCAGACAAGGGCACTAAGGCTTATGGACGTTAAGAAAGAAGTGGATTCAGACTCAGCTCTGTGTTCAAAGCTTGCAGGGCCAGCTGGTTGATTTGACTTTGCCCAAGGCCAGTCGGACCCTCTAGGAATCATGGCAGCAGACACTGGCATAGAAGACCACCTGTGGGCACATGGAGTCCCCCTTGGCCCTGATGGCACAGAGAATGCCATGGTTCTGGGGTCTTACAGCTGGAATAACCCAGAAAGAACAGAAACCCTAGGGCTCCTGGAGGAAGCAACTTTGCAGGGAGGGAAATGGCCCCAAAGAACGAGATTCCCTGCCTCAGCAGATAGCAGCATCACAAATCTCTGCATCTCACTGTGGGTGGGCGCAGCACAGAGAGCCAGACGTTGGCCAGCCCAGTTTGCACCAGGCCAACCAGACTGGTGTTAGACAAGGTTGAGTTGTGATCTCTTCAAGTCCTGCGGGTGTGTTCTGATCACAGTTTCTGCGAACTTCGTACCTGGCTCTCTGGACACTCATTGCCCTTGTCTGAATTCAAAAGTCTTTGTCCAGAGCCTATCTCCTGCTGCGTCAATTTCAAAACTGGGTGGGAGGCTTCATAGAGCATGGCTCTAAGTTCTACACTCAAGTCGTACTGGAAAGGAAATTAAGGTCATTTGGGCTGTGGCTCAGAGCATGTCAGACTGAGGATTTTGGGAGTTGTTTTGCTAAGAGTAAGATACACTGAAAGTTGGAGAACTGGCCACAGAACTGTGCTTTAGACAGCAAAATGGTACTTGGAAGCCTGTCTTCTGGGAGTGTCAGTTCCTTTGACTGAGGCTGCTGAGGGCCAAGGCGCCATCCCAGGGTGCACAGTGTCCACCTGCTGCGTCAGGTTAGACTCCAGATGGCTGCACCTGCTAGGCCTGGCTGATAATCCTGGTGGCAAACACTTTGTGCCAGCCCATGCACCCAAGAAAAACCCCTGTCTTCAGGCAGGCCTGGCAGTTCCAGGTTGGTTTTTTGACTCACCCCAGAAGAGGTTGGGGCTTCTCTCTTTGGCCCCAGAATGCCTCCAACTTCAGGAGAAACTGGGCCACTGGGCCTGACAGGGGCCCTAGAATGTGCAGATGGCATGGCCTGTCCTGTCTGTTAGGCTCAAGCTCTGGGGACTGAGCCAGAGCTGGCTGCAGTGGGGTCCGTGGGCCAGGCGGAGCATGGGCACCTCCAGGGCCTTGTGAGGGGCCATGGGCCACTGCTGGACTCTGAGCTCACACACGTTGATCTTGCCTTGCAAGTATTCTGAACAGGGGTGTCTCCATTGGGTTAGATGTGGGGCTTTGATGTTTATAACGAGCAACCTGCTTCTTAGGCCACCATGTGGCAGCCAGCCTGCTGAGCATTGCTGTGACTCCTCAGGAATCCAATGCGTGTTCTCAGACATCTGAGTGCTGGGTTTAAGCCACGTATTAATAACTTGGCCATCTGTTCAATCTCTTAATAGGAACTGGGAGATTGTTCATATATTTATGTCTATACATTGTGAAACCCATGTGAAACATTACTGATACCAAAATAGCTCAACGTGTAGTTGTTCCAAAGGAAATACAGCCATTTACATCTGATTGCTCATAGCCATGGCGAGCTTTAAAGGATTAAAATGTGCAATTGTTATTGCAAGTTCGCAGAAAGAGTTGAACTTTTGAGATATGAAATCCTTATTCAGCAATCGTAGATGTTATTTATAACCCCAAAAGCATTTCTGCTTTTTAATTCATGATCTGTTTAGATTTTTGACTGAATCTTCATTCTGTTTCTCTCCATGGAACTCTGTCCTTCATCAGCCAACATACTCTTTCTTCTTTCCTGTTCTAGAAACCCCCAGCCTTCTTTCCACCTTGCTAGTCCTTGAAGTTGCTGTCCTGTCTTGTCCTGCTGCTGCAGTACTTCTGGAAGAATATTCTGTAAGGGTGGGTGAGGCAGGCCTAACTCACCAGAGGCCAGTACCTCCTAAATATCCAATCACCTCTTCTCAGCTTAGCCCCATCATAGAGAATTTTATTTTACTTTGTTTTTTGAGATGGAGTCTCACTCTGTCGCCCATGCTGGAGTGCAGTGGCGCAGTCTCGGCTCACTGCGACCTCTGCCTCCTGGGTTCAAGCGATTCTTCTGCCTCAGCCTCCTGAGTAGCTGGGATTACCGGCATGTGCCACCACACCCAGCTAATTTTTGTATTTTATTTTTGAGACCAAGTTTCACTCTAGTTGCACAGGCTGGAGTGCAGTGGTGCAATCTCAGCTCACTGCAACCTCCACCTCCCGGGTTCAAGCAATTCTCCTGCCTCAGCTTTCCTGAGTAGCTGGGATTATAGGTATGTACCACCACGCCCGGCTAATTTTGTATTTTTAGTAGAAGATGGGGGTTTCTTCACGTTGGTCAGGCTGGTCTTGAACTCCCGACCTCAGATGATCCACCCACCTTGGCCTCCCAAAGTGCTGGGATTACAGATGTGAGCCACCTAAAATTTTCTTTTAAAATAAAAAAATTAGCTGGGTGTAGTGGTGTGTGCCTGTAGTCCTAGCTACTTAGGAGGCCGAGGCAGGAGGATGGCTTGAGCCCAGGAGTTTGAAGCAGTGAGCTGTGACCACACTACTGTACTCCAGCCTGGGAGACAGAGTGAGACCCTGACTCTAAAAACAAAAAACAAAAAACACCCCCAACCTTGGAAGACTTTGCCTTCCATGTGCCTCCAAGCAAAGGTGAGGGCTCTCTGCAGTTGGGAGTCAGGGGCCCAAAACAAGATGCTGACACATGCGGAGAACATGAGAAAAGAAAGCAAGCCCAGGGGATTCCCACAGTTTAGAAGCAGAATTTTAGCCCCAGCATTTCATGATTCTCAGGAATTTATCAGCAAGTAGGAATTAGAACTGTCAGAACACACTGTGTCTAAGGAGAGCACCATCTTTGAAAAGGAGAAAGGTCATGTATTTGGATAGTGAGTAGTGGGTGCAGATCTCAGCCCCCAGACCCTAGGGCCTATACTTGTGCTTTACTTTCCTATAACTGGATTTTAGCTTCTCTTTTGGGCCCACGTTGCACCATGACAGGAATAGATTTCTGCCAATTCAGAAATGGCCTCTTTCCCTGGGTGTGTTCCCATGTCAGGGACAGACCCAGGGCTATAGCCTTGAGGAAGCCACAGTGGGAGGGCTCGTTTTCAACCTTTCATGCTGGCATCTATGGACACAGCCTTGTGGCCGTTCATGCCACTGTGGTGACTGATCCATGTTCTCCAAGTGCTGACCTCAGGGACCTCTTAGGGCTATTTCTGACACAGAGGGATGCATTCAGATGTGCTTGGCTTGCTGAGGTGTCCAGGGACAGTGAGGACCTTTTCAGGCCTAGCTTCTTGACACCACAGGAAGGTATTACCTCTGCTTTCACTGCAGGGAGCCCATTCTGTTTCTTGTATAATTCAGTTATAAGCATGTCTGGTGCAAATTCTGGGGTCAGACACTTCGCTGGGCTCTGCCCTCCGATCATGGGATTCTATGATCTCACCCTCTGCCTCGTCCTGGCTTCCAAAGTGGGGTATACTCAGGGACCCCAACAACACACCTGTGCTCTTTGTCTCCCTATTCTTTGTCCAAATGCCCTTTAATTCCATCTCTGGGGACAGGAAGAACTGGTTCAGACTGATCTTGTATTTCTCATCTTTCTGTGTAGACCAAGACCTCACATTTTGGGACTTTAAATGCCCAGAGTTTAACTCCTATTCTCTAGACTTTGGGGTGTCATCTGTTTACATGGCATGGGGTGGGGAATGCAAGAGGGAGGCATGGGGATCAGAGATTTATGAGGAAAACGGGCCTCAGTCACCACTACAAATGCTGTGGGCAAAAAAACATTGAAAGAATATCTGCTTAAATTTTAGTCCTTGTTTTTAGGTGATAGAGAACTCATTAAACAGGAGCAAAAGATATAAAAAGTCAGAAGTTAAAAAAAGGTAGTTTTTTGCTGTTACTTTTTTTAAAAAAAGTTTTCAATATTGAGAGTGGATTACTTACATACTTAGGGGGAAAAGACTGATACGGTTTGGCTCTGTGTCCCCACGCAAATCTCATGTCAAATTGTAAACCCTAGGTTTGAAGGAGAGACCTGGTGGGGGGTGACCGAATCATGGGGGTAGACTTCCCCCTTGCTGTTCTCATGATAGTGAGTGAGTTCTTGTGAGATCTGGTTGTTTGAAAGTGTGTAGTACTTCCCCCTTCTCCCTCTCTCTTTTCTCTGCTCCAGCATGGTAAGACATGCTTTCTTCCCCTGTACCTTCTGCCATGATTGTAAGTTTCCTGAGGCCTTCCAGCCATGCTTCCTGTACAGCCTGTGGAACTATGAGTCAGTTAAACTTCTTTTCTTCATAAATTAATCTGTCATAGGTAGTTCTTTACAGCAGAGTGAGAATGAACTAATATAGACTCCAAATGAATGAATTATGAAAAGGAGACCCACTGTGTTTCATTCTTAGATGTGTCTGCCTTGGATCTCAATTTAGAATGAGCAGTCAGGTATGCTCATCAAATCTCTTGTTAATCTTTATAACAAAGGTTAAAGATCTGAGTTAAAAATTTGGATCCTTCATTTTCCTCTGTCCACTCTTTGGCATGTGCTTCCAATTGCTCAGGAGGCAGTGATGGACAATGAATGCAGTTTCTGTCCTTGTATTTTGTGGTCAGTGAGTGTCTTAGTTTATCTTCTGTTGCTATAACTGAATATCTGAGATTGGATAATTTATAAAAGCAATTTATTTCTTACAGTTCTGGAGGCTGGGAAGTCCAAGGTCGAGGGGCTGCATCTGGTGAGAGCCTTCTTGCTGGTGGGGACTCTGCAGAGTGCCAAGGCAGCTCAGAATATCACATGAAAAGGGGGCTGAGAGTGCTTGCTCAGGTCTGTTCCTCGTTTTATACAGCTAGCTGTCCACTCCCATGATAACCCACAAATCCATCAATCCATAAATGGATGAATCCATTGATGAGGGCAGAGCCCTCATGACCCAGTCACCTCTTAAAGGCCTAATACTGTTACACTGGGGATTAAGTTTCAACACGGGTTTTAGAGGGGACAGACATTCAAGCTATAGCAGTGAGGAGCCAGCCTGGTAGATGCCTGGGTCTGACACCCAGGTCCTAGCTTTGAATGAGCAAACTCGGGGCAGCCACCCTTACAGACTGTCCATCCTGACAAGGCTGATTTTTGTCCAGGCTATGACATGGTGGCAGAAAAGTACAGTTGCATGTTCCATATTTGAAAATTTGCCTATTTGCTAAAATTTATTTGTAACCTCCAAATCAATACTTTGGGACGATTTGTGGTCATTTGAGTAGACACACACAGAACAGTGAAAATTCTGAGGTCCCCAATACGCATGTTCCCACCTGAGGTTGAAGCAGGCTATACTCTGCCCAGTTGTTTCAGCCTCATACATAGATGGCCTATTGGGGGAGATGGGAGGGAAGCTCCAGCTCTGGGTCAGTTGGACAGGGTTGAATCCTAACTCCGGCACCTGTTTGTTAGTGGGTCAGCTTCTGCTGAGTCACTTAACTCTTCTGAACCTCATTTTTTTCCTCTTGTAACATAAAATAGAATCTATTTGGGTGAGTTGTCTTAGGATTTAATCTTGACTCTATGTGAGATAGGTATATTCTGAATATATGCAAATATTTCCCTGTGGAGCAGAGGTTCAGTGTTTCCTAATTCAGTGTTCGTGGTGACTTCTACATGGTCACTACTATGAATAGTGAGAATCTACACTACCTGGCTTGGAAGTCTCCAGCCACAGAGACTCCTGTTGGGCGGACGTCTCTCAGGGTGACGGTTCTGTTCTCTGAGGCCTCTGGGAGGCTGGGAGTTGTGTGGACAGCAGGATGGTGACGTGTCGAGGAGGAAGAACCATGGTACTGCAGGGCAGGCCTGGATATGAAGGTGTGGAGAGATTTCTGCAGTCAGGGAAGGATACATCCTGCATTCAGCACTTGCGGAGAATGGCGAGGAAGATGCCGAGAGAGGGGGTGGGGGCTACACAGGATCCATGCTTCTGTGGTGTGGAGAGCAGTCCTTGGGGCTAACACGTCAACACATTGCAGGAGGGAAAGTCCAATCATATTTATAAGTTCCTCTTTCCTGGATTTCATATTGGGTTATTCTTTATTCTTTACTTTTTGTTTTTTATAGACAGGGTCTCACTCTGCCACCCAAGCTGGAGTGCAGTGGTGCAATCATGTCTCACTGCAGCCTCGACCTCCTGAGCTAGAGCAATCCTGCCTCAGCCTCCCAAGTAGCTCAGACTACAGGCACATATCACTACACCTGGGTAATTTTTAAAATTTTTTGTAGAGAGGGGGTCTTCGTATGTTACTCAGGATGGTCTGGAAACCCTGGCCTCATGTGAGCCTCCTGCCTCTGTACTGGGATTACAGGGGTAAGGCACTGCACCGGGTCTGGGTTATTTTTCAGACATGGTTTTATTTTTCATTTTCAATGACCATTTTTCCCTGCCTTTGGTTGCTTTGGAGCTTAAAAGCACAGTTCTTGGGATGCTGCCACTGCATTTACGTCATAGCACACAACCACTATCCTAATCCTTTCATTACCAGTGAGACATTTATTTTTCGAAGTCTTCCATCTCAGTGGAGTGGGATATATCATAGAACTTCTGGGGTGTGTGACTCTTCCTTCTTCCCTTTCCTGTCAGGGCCAGTGCAGAACCTTTGGGCTGGAGTTCAGTCTCATCACTGATACTTCTGCAGCTCTGCTGGCTAGAGCTGAGGAGGGCAGGCGGTGGTACAAAACCTTGTCCCCTTTCTGGTGTTATGGACTGAATTATGTCCCCCATCACACCCACTGTGACTGTATTTGAAGGAAAGGCCGGTAAGGAGGTAACAAAGGTTACATGGGGTCATAAGGGTGGGACCCTCATCGAACAGGACTGATATCCTTAGAAGAAGATGGAGAGACACCAGAGCTCTTTCTCTGCAGGCACACAGAGAAAACGCTATGTGAGGTCACAGGGAGAAGGTGCTGTCCACCAATGATGAGAGAGGCCTCACCATAAACCAGCCCTGTTGGCACCTCAATCCTGGAATTCCAGCCTCCAGAATTATGAGAAAATAATTTTCTGTTGTTTCAGCCACCCAGTGCTTGGAATTTCATTAGGTTAGCCCAAGCTGCCTGCTGTATTTAATAATGAAGAGTGAGATCAGGGCTCCTCCACTCTTGTGCCCTGGAGCAGGCTTCCCAGACCACCTCCTTAGCCTCCATGCAGCCGCTCCCACTTCCTAACAGGAATCAGATGTTCCTAGTTATGGGGCTTGAGTGGGCTCGATCCTGAGCAGTGAAAGCCAGTCTGCACATTGAATTCCTTGGGCCATGGTGATGAGTTCAGGAGTGAGCATATCGGTTCAACCAGAGGGAAGCCCAAGGCTTTTGTTCAATGGCCGAGGAAAGAGAAGTTCCCTCTCCTTGGATGTAAGTGAGGAAGCCTCTAGAGTCTAGAAGCTACTGACAGACCTCTCACTACCACAAGGGCTTGAGGACCAAGACAGCACAGTGAGACAGATCCAGTGGCACCCCAGAGCTACTGCTCTGAAGAATGTCATGAATATCTGGCCCAAGCTGCACAGGACTTTTCAGTTACTTGACAACATAACTCTTTCATTGCTTCCTGGGACCTGCCACTGAAAGCCTCCTAACTGGAACTCTTTCCTACCAACCGATGCTCCCACAGCAGGCACAGTGAGCGTACAGGAATAGAAAGCTGATTCCTGGTACTTTGCAGCTTGACTCCTTTTAGTGGCTTCCTGGTTTAGATGGAATAAAACCTGGGGGATCTACTTCTGGTATTGGTAGTATGAGAAAGTCAAGGGATTTCCTTTGGCAGAAAGTAAGTAAAAAATGGACAAAAATGATTAAAGACAGTCATTTCAGGCCATTGGAAAATGATCAAAGACAAGGCAAAATTTGAGAAGAGTTTACTCATGAAACTGCTACAGCATTTGCTAAGAATGCTGATCTGTGAGCTTCCTGCCTGGAGGTATTCTGTGATTTTGGATATAATAAGAAATATATATTTAGTCTTCATCCCTGGGCTCCTGACACAGACCTCCTAAAACCTTTATGATTTCCTGAATAGTAAGCATGCTAGGAGCATCTTCTGTCCTAGCATTTCGCCTTTGACCCTAGTTCCTGACACAGATCTCCTAAGTCCCTTCGATTTGCCTGGGTGATAGGAGCCTCTTTTGTTCTAATGAGGTGACTCTTGGTGGGCTCCTGGATAGCTTTAGGATTGGGAGTGGTCACCAGAAAGACCGAGCCATGATGAGAAGCTTTGAACATTTAGCTTCAATCCCCATCCTTTGGGGAGGAGAGAAGGGTTGCAGATTGAGTTAATTGTTCATGCCTGTGTGATGAAGTTTCTATAAAAATACTAAAAAGATGGTATTTGGAGAGCTTCTTAGTTGGTGAACACATGGAGGTGCTGGGAGGGTGGTGCACCCGTAGAGGGCACAGGTGCTCTGCACTGCTCCCCCACACTTTGCCTTCGGCATCTCTTCCATCTGGCTGTTCCTGACTTGTACCTTTCATAATAAACTGGTAAACATAGGCAAATGTTTCCTTTTTGTGAGCTTTGTGAACTGTTTTAGCAAATTAAGCCAAGGAAAGTGTTGTGGGAACCCCCGATTGATAGCTGGTTGGTCAGAAGTTTGGGCAGTTCAGACTTGTGACTGACATCTGAAATGGGGACAGTCTTGTGGGACGGAGCCCTAAAAGGGTCTATACTAACTCCAGGCTTCCCAAAATTCATGTCTTTCTCACAGGAAAAATGCATTCATTCCATCCCAGTAACCCCAAAAGTCTTGAATAATTCCAGCCTTAATTCAAAAGTCTGAAGTCCAAAGTCTCATCTAAATATCCTCTAAAGCAGATGTGGGTGAGACTCAAACTGTGATTCATCCTGAAGCACATGTGAGCCTATGAAATTCAACAAGTTCTGTGTTCCCAAATACAATGGCAGGGCAGGCATAGGACAGACATTCCCACTCCAAAAGGGAGAAACATGAAGAAAGGGGTAACAAAGTCCTAAGTAAGTCCAAAACCTGACAAGGCAAACAACAAGTAGAAAATAGAATTTGTGGCCAGGCGCGGTGGCTCACACCTGTAATCTCAGCACTTTGGGAGGCCGAGGCGTGTGGATCACAAGGTCAACAGTTCAAGACCAGCCTGGCCTACACGGTGAAATCCTGTCTCTACTAAAAATACAAAAATTAGCCAGGCATGGTGGTGGGCGCCTGTAATCCCAGATACACGGGAGGCTGAGGCAGAAAATTGTTTGAACCTGGGAAGTGGAGGTTGCAGTGAGCCAAGATCGTGCCACTGCACTCCAGCCTGGGCAGCAGAGCAAAACTCTGTCTCAAAAAAAAAAAAAAAAAAAAGGATTCATGAAATAGAAATATGAATAGCTCTATACATTAAAAAAAATTGAATTCATATTTAAAAACTTTCCCGCAAAGAAAAGTTCAGGTTCAGATGGCTTTATTGGTGACTCCTGTCAAGCATAGCAAACATGTAAGGAACAACCAGTACTAATTTCACCCAGAGTCTCTCAGAAAACAGGGGAAAGGAAAAATTCCCAACTCATTTTTTGTTAGTATTATCTTGATAACAAAGTCAGACAAAGGCATCACAATAAAAGAAAACTACAACTCATTGTCCCTCTTGAACATTGCTATAGTCTGAATGTTCTTGGCTCTCCAAAGTTTGTGTTGAAATCTAATCCCCAATGTGTTCGTATGAAGAGATGGGGCCTTTGGGAGGTGACTAAGTCTTGAGATTAATGTCTTATCAAACAGGGTTGAGGGAGTCTTTTGCCCTTCTGCCATATGAGAATACATAGAAGATGCCATCTGTGAGGAATGGCTCCTCTCCAAATATTGAATCTGCTGGTGCCTTAGTCTTGAACTTTCCAGCCTCCAAAACTGTGAGCAATAAATTTCTGTTGTTTATAAATTCCCTAGTCTAAGGTATTTTGTTATAGCAGCTGAACAGACTAAGACAAATATGATAAAAAATTCTTAACAAAATATTAGCAACTTCAATCTAACAACATATAAAAAGTATAATATACAGTCACCAAGTGGTGTATATCCCAGAAATAAAATTAATGCAATACACCCTATTAATAAAATAAAGGAGAAAAAACATGCAGTCATCTTAATAGAGGCAGAGAATATATTTGATAAAATTCAACATCTATTTATGACAA
Source organism: Chlorocebus sabaeus (assembly GCF_047675955.1). NCBI lineage: Eukaryota > Metazoa > Chordata > Mammalia > Primates > Cercopithecidae > Chlorocebus > Chlorocebus sabaeus. The sequence goes on along the minus strand of NC_132905.1, from coordinate 93,169,787 downwards.
AAACCCTCAGCAAACAACCAATAGAAGATAAGTCCCTCAGAGGATTTGTAGATGATAAAAAGCATCTACAAAAAAGCTATGGCTAACACAAAACTTAAAGCTGAAAGGCTGAATGCTTTCCCCCTAAGATGAGTAACAAGACAAAGATGTCCACTGTTGCCACGTCTGTGCAATATTGTACTAGATATCCTAGCCAGTGCAATAAGGAAAGAGAAATAAAGGACTTACACATTGGAAAGAAAGAAGTAAAATTATCTTATTAGTGGATAACATGATTATCTATGTAGAAATTCCTAATGTATCTACCAAACAGCTACCAGGACTAATGAGTGAATTTAGCCAGGTTATAGGATACAAGCTCAATATACACAAATTAATTGTATTTCTATGTATTGATAGTAAACACTCTTAAAATACAATAAAATCCATTTGCAATAGCATTCAAACAAAAAATATTGAGGAATACATTTAACAAAAAGAAGTTCAAGATCTATGTTCTGAAATCTAAAACACATTGATAAAAGAAATTTTAAAAGATCTAAATAAAATGGGGGATATATCATATTTATGAACTGGAATACTCAGTGTTATTAAGATGGCAGTCATCCTCAAATTTGTATGTAGATTCAGTATAATCCCAATACAAACCTCAGCAAGAATTCTTTAGAAATTATAAGTTGGTTCTAAAATTTATATGGAGAAGCAAAGAATAGCCAAAACAATTGCAAAAGAGAAAAACAAAGTCAGAGGATTTAAATTATCTGATTTTAAGGTTTACTCTAAACCTATTGTAAATAAGAAAGCATGGGATTGTCATAAGGGTAAACGTATAGATGAAAGGAACAGAATAGAACATCCAAAACTAGATCCATATATGGTCAATTGACTTTTGAAAAGGTGCCAAGGTAATTCAACAGGAAAAAGAATAATCTTTTCAATAAATGGTGCTGGAATAATAAAATATTCACATGGCAAAAATAAGCCTTTACCCATATCTCACACTGTGCACAAGAATAAATTCAAAATGGATTATGAAACTAAACAAATTGCCGGACACAGTGGCTCATGCCTGTAATCCCAGCACTTTGAGAGGCCGAGGCGGGTGGATCACCTGAGGCCAGGAGTTCGAAACCAGCCTGGCCAACATGGTGAAACCCCCTCTCAATCAAAAATACAAAAATTATTTTTTTTTGTGGTGGTGCTCACCTGTAGTCCCCGCTACTCGGGGGCTGAGGCAGGAGAATCACTTGAACCCTGGAGGTGGAGGTTACAGTGAGCTGAGATCACGCCACTGCATTCCAACCTGGGTGACAGAGCAAGACTCCATCTCTAAATAAATAAATAAACTAAACAAATTATGCACAAGAGATACATCATAAACCTTTATGAAGAAAACATAGGATGAAAGCTATGATTTGGGGGATAAGATGAGGTTTTTTTTTTTGATGGAAAAAGCGTGTAGCCATAAAAAAGAACAAAATAATGTCCATTGCAGCAACATGGATGCAGGTAGAGGCCACTATCCTAAGTGAGTTCATGCGAAAAACAGAAAAACGGATACTGTATGTTCTCACTTATTAGTGGGAGCCAAATATTGGGTGCACACAGATGCAAAGATGGGAAAAATAAACACTGGGAATTCCAAAAGAGGAGAGGGAGGGAGGGGGGGGAAATTTTGAAAAACTGCCTGTTGGATACTGTGTTCACTGCTTAGGCACTGGTATCATTAGAAGACCAAACCTCAGCAGCATGCAATGTATCTATGTAACAAACCTGCACATGTAGCTCCTGGATCTAAAGTAAAAATAAAAAATAATGTAAAATAATGCAACAAAAAAACCACTGTAATCACCTTGCAATAAAAAGTTAAGCTTTTTATAATTTAGTAAGAAAAATAACCCAGTAGAGTTGGAGAAATGATTTGAAGAGGCCCTTCACAAAACAAGATATGGGAATGTCCAGTAAACACATGAAAAAAAAATGTTCAACATCATTGGTCTTTAGAAAATGCAAATTACGACCACAAATGAGAAACTACTACAGACCTAGTAGAATCGCAACAATTAAAATGAATTAAAATATCAAGTTGTGACAAGAATTTGGGACGACTGGAACCCTCAAACATTGCTGCTAGGAATGCAAAATTGTCAGAAAAACAGTTTTGTAGTTTCTTACATAGTTAAACTTATCGTATGACCCAGCAGTTCCACTTCTAGGTATCTATCCAAGAGAAATAAAAACATATATTCATAAAAAGACTTGTACATAAATGCATGTAGTAGCATTCCAAAAAGCAGAAGCAATCTAAATGTCCATTAACTGGTGCATGAGCAAACAAAATGTCGCATGTCCATATGATGGAATACTACTCAGCAATAGAAGGGGAAAAAATACTGATACACACAACAACATGGATGAATCTAAACAGTTATTTTGCTGAGTGAAAGAGCCAGGCATAAAAACTACATGCTGTATGAATTTATTTTATTAAATTCTAGAAAAGGCTGAATTAGAGAGGCAGAAAGCAGACCTTTGTTTGCCTGGGGTCAGGTAGGGATCTGGACTGAATGCAAAAGAGCATGAAGGAAACTTTGAGGGTAGTTCAAACGTTCTAAAACTTGATTGTGTTGGTGGTTGCATGACAGCATACAGTTATCAAAACTCATTGAACCGTACACTTAAAGTGGGTAAACTTTTTTAGCAGGTAGACTATACCTCAACAAAGCTGTTAAAACATAAATCTGACCTGGCCTACAGGGATCTATGTAACAGATCCTATGTACTGCTTTCGCCATCTTACCCCACTTCTTTCACACACCATGATCTGGCCATGCTGGTCTTCTGGTTGCTCTAACTCAGCAGCAGGCTCTTTACATTTCAGGGCCTTTGCCTAAGCTATTTCCCTTGCCTCAAAGCTTCTCTCACTCTACTGTTCACTAGCTCCCTACTGCCCTCCTTTTCTTCTCCCTCCTTCAGCTCTCAAGTGTTACTTCCTCAGAGATAACTTTTCTGATCCCCGTTTTATAGTGTTTCCTGGCTTCTTAAACTTTCCTTCACAGTTCGTATCGCCGTTTGTAATTAAATATTGACTTGTGCTTATGAATTCAGCAACAACTTATTAAACCCTTATTTTATGCCTTACACTGAGCAGAGGGCTGCAGATACAATTGTATGCAAAATAGATATGGCCTCCTGCTCCTCCTGGAGCCTGCAGTGGGATTATTTGTTTGGTGACTGTCCTCCCCTCCTTAGCCCGCTACTAGACTACAAGTGCCTTAAGAACAGGGACCACTCTTGTTTTGGCTGCTGGCACCAGGTGATTGGCATTTCTTGGTAACTAGTATTTACTGAATGAATGTATGGAAAAGTGAATGAGAGTTACACAGAGGCTGCACAGAGTCAGAGTCTTGAGGATGAGGATTCTTCTTTGTTAGCTACCAGTGGCCATAGTCTGGGAATATGGGCCATTCCACAAGTGTGTTGGCAGATTTCAGTTTCTAGGAACTGGGTAGTACATTAACCAAGTAGACCGACTGCTGTAACAAAGTATCCTCAAATTTCAGGGCCTTGACACAATCCCAGTTATTCCTTGCTCATGTTATATTTCTGTGTGAGTTGGGGTTGGGGAGAAAAAGGGACATTCTGCTCCATACAGTCACTCAGGGACTAGGCTTTTTTCATGTTTTAGCTCTTCCCTCCCCCAGATCTTCAGAGTTTTTTCCTGCAGATGGGGAAGGAGCAAACATAGAAGATTGTGCAGGAGGTTTTTATGGTTATTTTGCTGTTCATTAAACCACCCCGACTTGGTGGCTTAAAACAATAAATACTTAATGTTTCTCATAATTTTGTGGACTTCCTGGGTGATTGCCCTGGTTGGGCTGGCTGAGCTGAGGCTGGCTGGTCTAGAATGAATCTGCTCACTTATCCAGGGCTTCAGCAGGGATGGCTGGGCCTCTGTCCCTGTGCTTCCTCCTCCAGAATGCCAGCCTCCACTTGTTCACATGGAGGAGACTAATTCCAGCTACAGGAGAGGGCAAGCCCAAAGAAAAAAATTGGAAATTTTTTTCAATTTCTGCTTCTAAAATGGCCAAAACAAATCACATGGTTAAACCAGGAACTGTGATTGGCCAAAACAAACAGGAACTGTGTGGGAGGAAACAGGAGGAGGAATTATGGAAGCCATTTTGCAAACAGTCTGCCAAAGACCCAAGCTGGGCAATACCGTACCTCACTTCCTCCCTCATTCCATTGGCCAGACATAGACACGTGCTCCCCCAGTGCAAAGGAGGATGGGAAACGCAGGCTTGTTCTATGCCCAGGAGGCAAAGGCAGTAGAGCTGATGGACTTGACAGTTTCTACCCCACTGGTACTTCTAAACAGTTTTTGTTGTTGTTGTTGTTTCTCGCCACATCCTACAGTGGAGATATTAGACTCTACTTAGGATTTTAGAGTCCCCAGCTCTATCTGATTGCTTATTGTCCTCTCCATCCAGCAAATTGAATATAGCATCTCCTCCCCAAATGATGGAAACAGTGTGTCTGACTCTCTCTTTTCTCCTGATTGGGGGAATCTTCACCAGAGCATTTCCTCTGGGCGGCTGTTCTTGGTGCTTGAGGAGACCCTCTGGGCACTGTGTGTGGTGTCTGCTGACAGCATCTGGTTCTCAGCATCTTTATGATCCTGCATTCACAAGGAACAGCTCTCTCAGTGCTATCTCACGTGCTTATCTGAGTCTTATGGGCACATTCCTGGTCTTCCTCTGGTGCGTTTGGAAGTTCCGTTTCTTAAACTTTTGGTGCTGGACACTAAAATGCAAGCATTTTATAAAGAAATCTAACCAAAGAGAAGCACTGCTCAGGGCTACTCCTGTTTCTTTAGGCCCTTGGTGTGTTTTCCCTGATGGTGAGGAAGAACCGTGTTGCTCCTGCATGACTTACCATTCTGTCCCTGGGCACCGGGATGGGGAAGCAAATTGCCTTCAGGGGCTGGGCTGACAAACCACAAGCAAGGCTTACTGCTTTTACAGATCTGTTCTTAAGTTACCTCCAGGAGGTTAGGATCAGAAGCCAGCCTGACCTCTTCTATTCTTAGGTCCACAGCAAATTGATCTTCTCCTCTTCCCTACTATCTAAAAATACGTGCTATCTAAAAAACTGTTAAGACGCTGAATTGTGTCCTCCACAAAAAATTTGTATGTTGAAGTCTTGACCCCCCTAGTAGCTCAAACTGTAACAATATTTGGAGATATGTCTATAAAAGGGTGATTAAATTCAAATGAGGGCATTGGGGTAGGCCCTCACCCAGTATGACTGGGGTCCTTGTAAGAAGAGGAAGAGACACAGAGGGATGATCATGGAAACAACCAGCAAGGCCGTGGCCATCTGCCAGCCAAGGTATGCGTTCATTCTCACACTGCTCTAAAGAATTAGCTGAGACTGGGTAATTTATGAAGAAAAGAGGTTTGATTGACTCACAGTTCCACAGGCTGTATAGGAAGCATGATTGGGAAGCCTCAGGAAACGTACAATCCTGGCAGAAGGTGAAGGGGAAGCAAGCGTGTCTTACCATGGTGGAGCAGGAGAGAGAGAGAATGGGGAGGTGCCACACACTTTTAAATAATCAGATCTCACAAGAACACACTCACTATCATGAGACCAGCAAGGGGGAAATCTGCCCCCATGATCCAGTTATCTCCCACCAGGACCCCCCACCTCAACATGTGGGGACTACAATTGGAGATGAGATGTGGGTGGGGACACAGAGCCAAACCATGTCAATATCACTATCAGCATTGTGGACAAAACCATTCAACAAGTCTCCAGGAAGTTCCAGACTTTCCCACATCTTTCTGCCTTCTTCTGAGCCCTCAACACTGTTCCAACCTCTGCCCGTTACCCAGTTCCAAAGTTGCTTCCACATTTTCAGGTATCTTTATAGCAGTACCCCGCTCTCCTGGTACCATTTTTTTTTTTGGTATTAGTCCATTCTCACACTGCTATAAAGAACTAGCTGAGACTGGGTAATTTATGAAGAAAAGAGGTTTAATTGACTCACAGCCCCACAGGCTGTATAGGAAGCATGACTGGGAGGCCTCAGGAAACTTAGAATCATGGTGGAGGGTGAAGGGGAAGCAAGCACGCTTACCACAGCAGAGCAGGAGAGAGAGACAGAATGGGGAGGTGCCACACACTTTTAAATGATCAGATATTGGGAGAACTCACTCACTATTATGAGACCAGCAAGGGGGAAATCTGCTCCCATGATCCAGTCACCTCCCACGAGGCCCCTCCTCCAATTCAACATGAGATTTAGGCAGGGACACAAATCCAAACCATATCATAAGGACAGAGGCCTCAGAGGACACCAGTCCTTCCAGCACCTTGATCTTCCCCCCTGACCCCGTCATTCTCTGTCACACTGGCCCACTTTATCTTTCATTATAATCACCTCCTTGAATTCAATATTTGTTTGCTTGTTTGTTGTCAGTCCCGCCCCTTACCCCAGGACAAAGGTTCACGAAAGTGGACACCCAGTCTGTGCCACTCGTCCTCAAGGCATCACTACCTGGAACAGTGACTGTGCCACTGCCTGGAACAATGCCTATGCATGCTCAGTGCTCAAGACATGCTGACTGCATCAGTGACATGCTCAGTGCTCAAGACATGCTGACTGCATCAGTGACATGCTCAGTGCCCAAGACATGCTGACTGCATCAGTGACATGCTCAGTGCCCAAGACATGCTGACTGCATCAGTGACATGCTCAGTGCCCAAGACATGCTGACTGCATCAGTGACATGCTCAGTGCTCAAGACATGCTGACTGCATCAGTGACATGCTCAGTGCACAAGACATGCTGACTGCATCAGTGACATGCTCAGTGCACAAGACATGCTGACTGCATCAGTGACATGCTCAGTGCACAAGACATGCTGACTGCATCAGTGACATGCTCAGTGCACAAGACATGCTGACTGCATCAGTGACATGCTCAGTGCTCAAGACATGCTGACTGCATCAGTGACATGCTCAGTGCACAAGACATGCTGACTGCATCAGTGACTCTGCTAAATGCAAAGAGAAGAGCCTTCTGCTTCATAGCTGGTAACCAGTTGTTTTTAAAGAAAGTAAAATCTTGCCATTGCTCTAGTCCCTGAGAAGCAGATCCTGCCCTGGGCCAGCCCAGGAAGGCCGCACAGGCCATGGCTCTGATGAAGGATGCCATGCAGTCAGACTGTCCCCAAACTCTTCATCAATGAGCAAGTTTCTATTTTCCAGCAGCTCCAAGCTGCAGTCCTCATGATAGCCAGCTGCAGAGCAGATGGCGGAGGCTGGAACATCAAAGCACTGAGTGGGTAGGGTTCGACTCATGGAAGTGTGTTTGTGTGTGTGTGTGTGTGTGGGATGGGCATGTGACATATGGAACAATGAAGAGAGAAACAAAAACATAGTTTAGGCACAATTACCTAATAAATCAGCTGTAACTTGGGTTGATGTCCAATCAGGGCTGTTTGCTTTATAAAAGTGTAAAAACAGATATTTGTCTTAACTCCATAATCCCGGCTAGGTGTTGGCATCTCATATGGAGGTCATTCTGGATACTGCCCGTGTGATCTGGCAGCTCTTGATCTGCTTAATTTAATTAACATTGGGCTGTGCTTGCTTGGGATGAGTCAGATGCTTACAATGAACCATGTGGTCTCTGAGACTGAGCTGTGCAGTACAGTAGCCATCGGTCATATGTGGCAATTATACTCAAATTACTTAGAATGAAAAGAAAACATTAGTTCCTCCAGGCTCTTGCCATATTAATAGTACAAGTGCTTAGTAGCCCCACATGGCTTATTGGACAGTGAAGATACAGAACATTTCCAGGATTTCAGAAAGTTCTATTCGTTTTGGGACAGACAGCAGGCAAGGCTGGCAGAAATCCCTTCAGGCGTGTGGAACAGGTTGAGAGGGGAGTGGCCTGGGCTTGGAAAGATTCTGTAAGAGATGTCCTCACTCTCAGAAATGCTGTTGGTTGTGTGCTCACTTGGTCATCAGCAAGTTGGGAAAAGCTCTGCTTTAATTGAGTTTCTACTACGGGCCAAGCTCTAGGCATTTTAGATACATTTAATACTCAAAACAAGCTATGTATTACCTCCTTTTCATGATTGAGAAAACTGCAGATCAGGGAACTAATGTATCCATCACCAGCTAGTGAGTAATTGAGTCAGGATGTCAACTTGGATTTAGACAGTCCCGAGTCTTCCTGCCTTCCTGTGTCTCCAGGCTCTGGCAGAAAACCGAGAACGATGAGGATCCCTCTCTAGGCATTCCTGCCCTCCATCCCAAGAGATGTGTGAGTCTCCTCCTACCTGGTTGGAAACCTGGAGGCTCTGAGGGGTCCATGCTGCTTTCCTGAGGGTTCTGGGTGTGAAGCGTGGGCATTTTCCTGTATCTCCAGGCAGGTAGAAACAGACAAAGTCACCTGTAGCATAATAGTACACAGCCACATTTCAAGTAGAAAACCTTGAGCCAGCTCATCCAGCCCTGTGGTGTTGCAGTTCCTCTAGATGAAGAGCTGTGCCCCTCTACCCGGGGCCACCTGCTGTGTAATTTTGGCTCACAAATATGGGCATCTGCAGCTGGTGGCCACAGGCTGTGGTGACACCTGACCGTGGGTATGCATGGGAGACTTTGATGCCAGTGACTTGCAAGTAGTACTCAAATCCTGTTTTTTTTTTTTTTTTTTGACCTCAGTTTTCTACTCATAAAATGGGAATAGAAGTAGGTCACGCAGTGGCCTGATTTGCAGATTATATGTGAAGTCATTCTACATTTCAGTCAGTTTGTAAATTCTTTGCTAGAACTTTTATGGTATGTATGTCTCTTTAAGAAGACTTAAAAAATAAATAGGGATTTAAATTCTAACGTTACTAGAAACGTCTATGATTGATTTCTGGTGCTTTTCTGAGATTTGGGTACTTAATTACCATATGTTCCTGTCATGCGGATCCAGATCGTCTTAATTAGGGACAGCCAGAAGAGCAGTAAGCACCAGACACTTCAGAGGACCCCAGCAGAGAGATTTTAGGATTTAGAGACCGGAGGCCTTAGGTACAAAACAGATTCTGCTCTTTCACAAAGCACAAAACCTTTTAGCCGTCTTGCAGAGGAGAATGTGGCTTGAGTGTCCCACCCTCCCCAAGTCCCACATACAGAAAAGAGCACAGATCATAAATAATATGGCTTGGATGGGTGCAGTGGCTCATGCCTGTAATCTCAGCACTTTGAGAGACTGAGATGGGTGGATCACTTGAGGTCAGGAGTTCAAGACCAGCATGGCCAACATGGCAAAACCCCGTCTCTACTAAAAACACAAAAACGAGTCGGGTGTGGTGCCTGTAATCCCAGCTACTCGGGAGGTTGAGGCAGGAGAATAGCTTGAACCTGGGAAGCGGAGGTTGCAGTGAGCCAAGATCATGCCATTGCACTCCAGCCTGGGTGACAAGACTGAAAAAATAAATAAATAAAAATAAATAAATAATCTGTCTCAAAAATAAATAAACCCATATTGAATTGGATAAATGTTTGCTGAATATCAGGATTAAGACCCTGTGGGGACAGTGCCAATGATTACACATCCTAAACAGCACAAAAATGACCAACGCGAACTTCTCTTTTTCTTTGTTTTTGTTTTTGAGACGGAGTCTCACTCTGTTGCCCAGGCTGGAGTGCAGTGGTGCGATCTTGGCTCACTGTAAGCTCCGCCTCCGGGGTTCACACCATTCTCCTGCCTCAGCCTCCCAAGTAGTTGGGACTACAGGTGGCCACCACCACGCCCGGCTAATTTTTTGTATTTTTAGTAGAGATGGGGTTTCTCCGTGTTAACCAGGATGGTTTCGATCTCCTGACCTTGTGATCCGCTTGCCTTGGCCTCCCAAAGTGCTGGGATTACAGGCATGAACCACTGCACCTGGCCCAAACTTCTCTTTACAGATAGTCTTAAAACGTCACTGGAAATATTTTGAACAGCAGTCTTTTGTGACGCAAAAATCCAGCAAGTCAATTATATGGACCGGGAGGAATTTACACTTTAACTCCCTTGCACATTTGCCATTCACTTATTCGTGGGGAACAGTGAAAAAGCTGGGATGGAAGTCAGGCTTTCTTCACCACATCAGTGGCCCACATTTTCCCAAGTCCTGCTGTGAACTCCATCATGAATAGTTGAGGCCAATTTTCTTAAGTCGTATTTCCCTTTACTTAGAATTGGTATTGTATATGCATGTTTCCTTCAGGAACGCAAGTGTGAAAGGGCTGCAAAATGTAGAAGTCGTTTATTACCGCAGAATGTCCCATCAAGCAGCTGTACTTAACTCAGGAAAGCGTTAAGTGAAGATCGGACACAAGGGGGCAGTATTGCTCAACAAAGTTCTTTGCTGCTGCTGGTGAAGTTGGAGTTTTTAACCTGCCGTCTTCTAAATATGTAAATTTATAAATAATGCTCTTTGCTCCTTTTTCTACAAAGACCCTTAAGCAATTAAAAACATATCAAAGAAATCAGTATGCATGAGCTTTTTAGTGTGTCTGTTGATTGTTTTTTAAGTAAATATTTTTAAGGATTTTTTTTTTTCCCTCCCAGTTTTTATGAGACTGGCTGGTTATTAGCAAAGATAAAAAACTGCTCCTTTTCCTGGAAGAGGCTGTTCTTTATCAGCCATGCTGGGACATTCAGCCCTGGAGATAATAATATTCCTAAGATTCAGGAGGTTCTGTTCTCCGAGGAGAAACTGGTCTATGGGGAACCTATTGAATCAGGATCTCAAAATTGTCACCACTTAACGGGGCCACTGAGTGGTCTCAGATCACGCTGCCAGTTTTTTGTGTCCACACTGGCGTGCTTCACATTTAGGCCTCAGTGTTCTTGGCCCTGCCTCATCCTCCTCATGTTGCTCTGAGCCAGCCTCCTGTTGTGTTGTTGTGTTTATTAAAACCACAAGCACGTGGATTTCTCCATTTTTTAAAGGTTTCTTATTAGAAGTTGTTGGAATGCTGAGTATTTTCCTGCTTCCACTGAGCTGTGTCTGCTGTGGGCCTCCCTTCAACAAGGCTTTCCTTCTTGTGTTCATGGCCGGACCCCCTGGTGTGGCCTCATTTCCAGATTCCCGCTCTCTCTCCCTCCCCAGAAATGGTTTCCATATGTGACCCCACGCGCTCTGGCCAGGCACCTTTGGAGGGGCTGACCTCCCACCTCTCTTCTCTGTAATCATCAACTCACACCTCCTGGGTCTCTTTCCAGGCTGCAGAGCTGAGAGCTAAGAGCCCTCTCCAGGCAGGTTTCATCTGCAGCCTCTGCTGACTCAGGAGTGTGGGAGGTGATGGCCTCAGGGTTCTGTCTGGTGCTGTCCGTCTGATCTGCTGCGAGCTCTCTTCTTCCAGCCGGGGCCGTGAGGGTTCCTGTGGAGAGCTGGGAGCTAGATTCTAGGAGACTGGATGCTATCACAAAGAAAAGACCATTTGAGGCTGGGCACTGTGGCTCACGCATGTAATCCCAGCACTTCGGGAGGCCAAGGAGGGTGGATCACTTGAGGTCAGGAGTTTGAGACCAGCCTGGGCAACACAGTGAGACCCCTTCTCTAAAAAAAAAAAAAAAAAAAAAATGAAGAAAAAGAAACACTAAGGGAATTCCTATGTGGTGCCAGGTCCGGCGTGAAGCCCTAAGGCCCCACAGAGGGATGTGAGCAGCCTCTGCCTGCCCTCCAGGGCTGACCGTCACATAACTGACCTCGTTATGACTCAGTGAGCCAGGCCTGGCAGATGCCAGCGGCAGATGACTGATCCATCCTGCAGAGTTCAGGTTTCAGCTGAGAATTGAGCCCAGGGTCTCTTGGACTCATGTGCACACACAGGACCTGAGTGGGGGCCATCCAGCCTGGGGCCAGCTGACTCCCGGGTCCATCAAACCCAAGTCCGTCCCAGGACCACGAAGGCAACGTGGGTGCACCAGAGGCAGTGGCATGCTCGTGGACTCAGGTGGTTTGTTTTCCAGATTTTCAACTTGGGAAGGAATTGGGATGTGTTCTGTGAGTTCACAATGGGCTGGAAGAGAAGTGGCAGGAAGGCATATGGTATCTGTTGGAAGCGCACGTGGTTGCAAGTACTGAAGAGGCAGAAACAACATGAATAGTCATATATATAGGCATATATATTTTAAATTCATAGACTTTACTTTTTAGAGAAGTTTTAGGTTCACAGCAAAATGGAGTGGAAGGTAGAGGTGTCCCAGCCCCTACACATGCACAGCCTCCGCCATTATCAACATCCTCCACCAGAGGGTACATTTGTTACAACGGATGAACCTGCAATGACACATCACCATCTCCCAGAGCCCAGAGTTTACACAGGGCTCACTCTTGGGGTTGTATGTTCTATGGGCTTGGACAAATGTATAATGACATGGATCCACCATTGTAGCATCATACGAAACAGTTTCACTGCCCTGAAAATCCTCTGTGCTCCCCCTGTTTATCCCTTCCTCCCCTTCACCCCTGACAACCACTGACTTTTTACTGTCTCCATAGTTTTGCCTTTTCCTGAGTGTCACATGATTGGACTTACACAGTGTGTAGCTTTTTCAGACTGGCTTCTTTCACTTAGCAGTGTGCATTTAAGGTTCCTCTACACCTCTTCCTGGCTCGACAGCTCATTTCTTTTCTAGCACTGAATAATTGAATAGTCATATTTGTCCAGAAGTCTGGAGTGGACAGTCCCGGGATGCTGCAGGGGCTCAACGAGGTTATCAAGGACCTGATCCCACTGCTCTTTCCATTCCACACTCTCCACTGGGTCTCCTGATCCCCTCATAGCTGCAGAGGCAGCTGCACCTCCAGGAACTGAGACCTCCAAGACTGAGGCTGGAGGAAGGGGAAAGGTAGGGGAAAGGTGATGCCAGCCCAGGCTGACCCCTGTTGGTGCAAAAGCAAGAGGTTTCCTAGAAGGCCCCTGCAGAGAACGTCCACTTACATCTCACTAGCCAGACCTGGGTCATGTGGCCACCTCTGGACAGCAAAGGGAAAACAAATGGCCACATCTGGTCTAGACCAATCATGACTCACCACAGTGCGGGGTAGGGGCGTCCTCTCCACTGCCTCGGAACACACTGGGGCTCTGTTAGTACAGAAGTGTGCGCGTGTACACATGTGTATATGCCTGTGTGAGTGTGTATGTGTGCGCGTGCGTGTATATGTGTGCGTGTGCGCGCGTGCGCGCGTGTGTATGTGCGCACGCGTGTATGTGTGTGTGCGTGTGTGTGTGTGAGTGTGTATGTGTGTTAAGGGAGGAGACCACCCCTCATATTGTCTTATGCCCAATTTCTGCCTCCAAAGAAAGAAGAAGTAAAAACTAAAAGGCAGAAATGAAATCCACAAGCAGACAGCCCGGCGCCACACCCTGGGCCTGGTAGTTAAAGATCGACCTCTGACCTAATGGGTTCTGTTATCTATAGATTACAGATATTGTATAGAAAAGCACCGTGAAAATCCCTGTCCTGTTCTGTTTCGTTCTAATTACCGGTGCATGCAACCCCCAGTCACGTACCCCCTGCTTGCTCAGTCGATCATGACCCTCTCACGATCATGACCCGCTCACACGGACCCCCTTAGAGTTGTGAGCCTTTAAAAGGGACAGGAATTGCTCACTCGGGGAGCTCGGTTGTTGGAGACTTGACTCTTGCCAAAGCTCCGGGCCGAATAAAGCCCTTCCTTAACTCTGAGGGTTTTTGTCTGCGGCTTGTCCTGCTATAGTGTGAGCGTGTTAGTGAGTGTGCATGCATGTGTTAGTGTGTATGTGAATGTGTTAGTGTGCGTGTGGGTTACTGAGTGTGCATGTGTGTACACGTGTGTGTTAGTGAATGTGTACATGTGTGTTAGTGTATACATGTGTTAGGTGTGCGTGTGTGAATGTGTACATGTGAGTGTGTACATGTGTAGTGTACATGTTTGTATGTGAATGTATACGTGAGTCTGTGTGTTAGTGTGTACATATGTTAGTGCATGTTTGTATGTGTTAGTGAATGTATACATGTTTGTGTTAGTGAGTTTGTGTGTGTGACTATGTGTGTGTGTGTGTGTATATGTGTACATGTGGGAGTGTCTGCGAGTGTGTACGTGTGTGTACACGCTAGTGTGTGTTAATATGCGTGTATTGAACCAGTGCTGAGAAGAAATGCAAGGTGTGTGTCAGCCACAAAGTACAATACAAAGACCATTTTCACGGTAAGAAACTGAAGGAGCTAGTCAGGAAAGCGGAGCCCCCTTAGCGGAGGTGGGCGCTGTCATGCTGATGTGGAGGAGATTCAGGGGTCAGCTTGCGGGAGATAGGCCTTGCGAGAGTAATAATCACATGAATGGTACAGGTAAAGTTTGGAGAGGGAAGGAATCGCTGTTACTTCAGAGAACTAACGGTGTTGGAGATATTGGACCTGGGCATTGGAGAATGGATAAAACTGTTTAAAAAGTAGCTGTTTTATTGTATGAGTGACAAATATTGCTCCTTGTCCTTTAATATTTATTTGTTCCTTGTCTGTAGTTAACAGCAGCCACAGTTTTCGGCAACATAAGGGCTGCCTTTTCCATCTTCCCTTGCGGCTAGGAATGGCCTTGGGGAGGGAAGGAAAGCATTCAGGCACCTTTTGGATTGTGGCCCCCAGGGGAACAGGCGCCTTCCCTTTTCCCCCTCCTATCTGCAGGCCTGCAGCCCAGGTGACAGTACAAGGAGATAGAAGGAAACTGAACCTGTGCAGCTCTGCAAGAGAAAATACAAGGTTTTCTTGTTTAAGTCAGTATTATTTTGGATGTGTCTTTGTTAATATGAGCCTGTATTATAATTAAAGTCATAAGCTTGTAGTGTCTCCTGAAAGCTACTTTAATCATACTTATCTAAATCAAGGCTTACCTCACCTTGCAGTGTTAAGGAGCAATTTACAGCTTCCCTTTTAAGAAGGCCTTTCCTGCACTGTGATCGGTTGATGGTCACTTTTGTCTTGGGTCTGAATCTTCCGGTTGCTCCAGCCTTGTGGACAGGCGCGGCGGGTATTACTTGGAAATGCCAATTGGTGCTTCCCTTTTTGTCCTGTAACCCTTCACTTGGGTAGGGTTTGGTTGTCTCAGGAAAGAGATGGGACAGCTGAAAGAGAATCAACTGGGGTCAGGTCTAGGCTTTCCATTTTCAGGGCGGTCAGAAGGAACAGCTCTGCACAGACACTGGGTGGGGAGGCAGATGTGAGGGACCCATTGCCAGCACATGCAGAGACAGTTCAGCCCTGTGGGGGCCTTGAATGGGGAGTGGGGGTGCCACGCCAGGATTGATAGCCCTGAGGTCCCCTCAGAGGGGCAGGCATGGATATCAACCCCCTCAGTCCATCTCAGCCCCTCCCCAAGGTAAGGACGAGACAAGTCCCGTAAACCTCAGCTGCAGTTCGGCCAGTGGACTGAGCTTTGGCCTCTGCCATTGATGGGGTGAGGGGTCATGGTGGAAATTAAGCCATGCTATGGAGGAATGCACAGAGCTGAATTTCTCACACACCTGCATTCACTGACAGAGACTGGTGCCTGCTACACAGATGCTTACGGAGATCTGTTATGAAGGGCCTGGCAAAACACTGGGTATTGCAGATTCAAAAAATGTGGCCGATACAGGGATGCATGAGTTGGCCCCTCCCTTCCATCTTTTTTCTCTCTAGTCCAGTCACAAGGGCTCTAGGTGACCACGCTGGAAGGTCTTGATGCTACTTGGTCATCTGAAGACTATTGGAATATTATCGGAAATGTACAATCTGTAGAACTAAAATATGAGTTGCCTTTCCTGGTGGCAGTTTTGAAAAGGCATTTGTTTTTGTTTGTTTGTTTTGCCAGCAGCTACCCACTTTGCACAGAGTTCTTGGCCCAGAGTAGAGGGCGCACTGAATATTTGCTGCTGGAAAAGAAGAAACTCTGTGTTTCTTTGGGATTTCCCAATAATTTAGCCTTTGTCTGAGAGGCAGGGGATTGTAAGTAAATGGATCCTATTGGCACAATCATCGTTTTCTATTTGGAAGGAAACAGTCAGCACCAGAGTGACCTCTGAGGGCAAACACCTGAGACCACAAAAATGTGTCCCCTGTAGAAGAAAGGTCGAAGAGAGCTGGAAAGAACTGTATCATTGACTATACATGAATAATGCTGATTTTGCATAAAAAAGCTTTCCATGAAATTTTATTGCTTATCTTAGAGCCGTACTAAGAATTGTAAACTAAAGGGTGAAAATAATTTGCTGAAATCCCACTTCTTTACCTTAAAAAGTCACTGATGAGCAAAACTGTGAACAAATAGCTTTCAAGCAAGTCAGCAGCAAAATAGTTTATACAAACAAATTATCCTGGTAGTGAAGAAAATGTCCTGAAAAATGGGATGCTTGGCCATAATAATATGACTTATTTTAGGAGCCAACATGGATGGAATTTCACATAATCTTAGGGGAGGTCTTTCATGAAATGCCATAAATCATAACAAAATCCAGAAGCAGTAAAGGAAAATATTGATAAATTTGACTTCACACAAACTAAAAGCTTTTATAAGTCAAGAATTCCATAAGCAAATTTAAAATACCAACCACAAAATAACCATCAAATTAAAGTATGAACCCAATTTTCAACCTATCACTTTTCTGAGCATTTTCCTTTGCTAAGAAAAATATTTGCAACACATTATGGTGGAAGCTGACAGCTAGATATCCACTGAAATCTATTTTCCTTCTATAATTGTCATGGGATTCTAAGGAGGCCTACACAGCACTCTTGGGTGGCCCCCACAATCCCTAGTAGCTGGTGTTCATGTGCTTGTGTAGCCTCCTCCCCTTGAGTATGGGTAGGACATGTGACTTCTAATCAATAGTGCATGGAAAAGGTATCAGGATTGACATGATTATGTGTATGTAATTATATACATAGCATTGTCATATCCATCTTGCTGGATTTTCTCTCACCCCATTGGCCTTGAGGAAACCCTACATGGCAAGGAACTGAGGGCTTCTAAGAGCTGAGGATACCAGGGCAAGGCTGATAGATAACAAGGCAAGACACTGAAGCCTCCAGTCCAACTGAATTCTGCCAACCTGCCTGGACTTCAAAGCGTATCCTTCCGCAGTCAAACCTCAGATGAGACTACAGCCCAGCCAGTGCCTTGACTACCACCTTGCAAAGGACCCAGCTGAGCCAAACCAAACTCCTGACTCACAGACTCTGTGAGATAAGAAATGTTTAGTTTTAAGCCCTAGGTTATTAGTGGTAATATTGTTAGGCAGAATAGAGTAGATAGTTAATACACAGCCCAACTATACTGCATCTTTCAGCTGTCCTGGCAGTTAGATGTGGCCATATGACCAAATTCTAACCCATAGGATATCAACAGAGCAATGTGGGTCACTTCTGGGCTGGGAGTTTGAAAGAGTTGGCCTGACTCTTGCCCATGTTCTTCCTCCTTCTCCATGGCTAGAACACAGGTGTGCCTGTACCCCAGTGTTGACATTGCAGAAGAGAACAACATTTTGAGTCACAGTGGAAAAATAAGATGGAAGGAACCTGAGTACCTGAATGTGATTTTAGTGTATCGTGTGAGTGGCCATGTGTAGCAGAATGAGACATTCACCTCAGACTGTCATAGGTGAGAGAAACAAGCATTTATTAAATTTAAGACACTGAATTTTGTTGGCTCTTTTTGTTATAGTAGCTAGCCTAATAATTTCCATAAGAAATAAAACATACAATTCAAGAAGAAAAAGCAACAAAATAATAAAAACTGGGCAAAAGACAAATAAAGACACTTCACAAGAAAATAAGTATAAAAAGATGGAAAGTTGTTCCATCTTGTTCTCCTCCCACCTCCTGGCTCCTAGAACATAAACCATATTATTCTTAAGAAAAGTAGTATTTCTTTTCTCTGAGACATACTTTTTACCTATCTAAATGGCAATGTTAAAATGTTGATGGTTCCCCATGATGACACTGGTGTAAGGAAACTTTCCTTCTAACATACAATTCTGTTGGTAGAAATCTAATTATGTGTAACTTTTCCAGAAGACACACACACACATACAAAACAAACAGAGTACTAGAATATATTTGGGATGTATAGTAATGTCTATAGTCTGCCTACTCATGCAAATAAAAATATACAAGTACATATTTCTGAGTATATGCATAACCATTTTTTTCTGGAAGGAAATTGCAAGGAATTGTTAACCAGTGGGTAGAATGACTGGGGCTGAGGTGAAAATGTCTTCATTTTTCATTTAATGTCTCTCTTGACTGCTTAAATTTTATTACAATTAATTTTTATTTAAAACACACAAGTGGATTATCTGGTGGTGGTTTGGATGATTCTACCTTTTCAGCCAGAGATTTTACTGCAAATAATTTATGCCAAAAATTTTACTGCTAAGAATTTATGTGTGTGTGTGTATACATGCAAACACACACATCTGTACATAAATAAAAATGTATACTCTACCATTTTTACAATATCAACACAGTAGAAAGGAATTTAGGGCTTTAGCAGGGGACAGGTTGGAAAGGGATGGTACCTCTATATGATGGGATATGACTGAACCATGAAAGGAATGAGGCAATTCTGTATGCACCCACATGGACAAATCAACAAGACATTAGGGAAAGAATGGTTTTTCAACAAATGGTGCTGGGAAAACTGGATCTCCACAAACACAAGAATGGAGTTGGACCTTTTCTAACACCATATACAAAAACTAACTCAAATTGGATCAAAGACCTAAATGTAAAAGCTAGAACTATAAAAGTCTTAGAAGAAAACAGGACAAAAGCTTCATGACATTGGATTTGGTGAGGATTTCTTGGATATGGCACAAAAGGCATGAAAAACAAAAGAAGAAAATAGGCAAATTGGACTCCATGAGGGTGAGAAACTTTTGTGCTTCAAAAAGACACTTTCAGTAGAGTAGAAAGGTGACCCATAGAATGAGAGAAAATATTTGCAAATCATATATCTGAGACGGGATTAATATCTCTAGTATATATAGAGGACTAAAAATCAACAAAAAGACAGACAACCCAGTTGAAAAAGGGGCAAAGGGCTTGAATAGACATTTCTGTAAAGAAGATGTACAAATGGCCAGTAAGCACATGAAAAGATGTTCAACATCATTAATCACTAAGGAAATGCAAATCAAAACTATAATGAGATACCACCTCACACCCATTAGGATGCCTCCTATAACAAAAACAGAAAATAACCAGTGTTGATGAGGATGTGGAAAAATGGGAACTCCTGTGCATGGTTGATGGGAATGTAACTTGTTGAAGCTGCTGTGCAAAACAGTATGGCAGTTTCTCAAAAAATTAGACATAGAATCACCATGTAATCAAGCAATTCCACTTCTAGATATAGATCCAAAAGAATTGGAAGCAGGGTCTTGAAGAAATATTTGTACACCACATTTACAGCATTATTCACAACATCCAAAAGGTGGAAGCAACCCGAGTGTCCATCAGTGATGAAGGGATAAGCGAAGTGTACTACATATAACAATGGAATATTATCCAACCTCAAAAAGGAACATTCTGACACACACTCCAATATGAACAAACCTTGAGGACATTAGGCTGAATGAAATAAGCCAGTCCCCGAAAGACAAACACTATGATTCCACTTATATGAGGTATCTAGAGTGGTCAAATTCACAGAGACTATAAGAATGATGGTTGCCAGGGGCTGGAGGGAGAGATATATGGGAAGTTGTTGTTTAATGGGTACAGAGTTTCAATTTTGCAAGATGAAGAAAGTTCCAGAGATGGATAATGGTGATGACTGTAAACAGACGTGAATGTACCGAATACTGCTGAACTATACACTTAAAAATAGTTAAGAGGGTACATTTTATTTTATGTGCACTTTACCATAAGAAAAAAGGAGGAAAAAGCAACCAGCAAAACAATGTGTATGTAACACAACTATAATTTATCAAAATATATATTTTTTGTTGTATGTGTGAAGAATTTCTGAAAGAACACACAAAAAAACTGTTGACAGTAGGGAGATAGGGAAATCAGATGACAGGGAGACCTTTGTTATTGTATACCTTCTGATAGTGTTTGGAATTTTAGTTTAGGATGTATGCATCTTTTTGAATTTAAAGCAAATTATTGATTACTTTTACTTTGATGTTGATTCCCTAAATTACTCTGGGGGCAACCAATGAGGATTATACTGATTCCTTATGTTGGTTTCTGCTGAGATATTTTGAGTTGTTGGATTTTAGTTTCTTTTATCAAACTCTGTTTTCCAAAGGGTAATACTTAATTCTTTAAGAAGAGAACAGTGAGACAAATTAAAAATTTAGTTGGATTGCATTTGAACAACTTGAATTAATATATAAAACAGTAAAAGAGCCTTCAGCATTTCTTTTTTTTTTTTTTTTAATGGTGAAGAGATATACATAGAATTAGCCAGCTGGACTCAGTTTAGATGATCCCAATTTTGTTGGCAACACCCAAAGCATTGTAATCAGGAGCCAGTTGAACATATGCCTTCTTCTCCATCAGACTGAATCTGGATGTTGACCTTGATCACGTCAATGTCATAGAGCTTCTTCACAGCCTATCAGGGTGTTGACCTTGATCACGTCAATGTCACAGAGCTTCTTCACAGCCTATCAGGGTGTTGACCTCGATCACGTCAGTGTCATAGAGCTTCTTCACAGCCTATCAGGGTGTTGACCTCGATCACGTCAGTGTCATAGAGCTTCTTCACAGCCTATCAGGGTGTTGACCTCGATCACATCAGTGTCATAGAGCTTCTTCACAGCCTGTTTGATCTGGGGGTTGTTGGCTTGAACATCCACCATGAACACAAGTGTGTTGTTGTCTCCTATCTTTTTCATGGCTGACCCAGTGGTCAGTGGAAACTTGATGACAGCATAGTGGTCAAGCTTGTTTCTCCTGGGGGTGCTCTTCCAAGGACACTGCCTCCGGAGTTGCAGTGTCTTGGGCCGCCAGAAGGTGCGGGACGTGCGGATCTTCTTTTTTTTGTGGCTGTGGACAACTTTCAAACTGCCTTCTTGGCCTTTAAAGCCTTCGCTTTGGGAACTTCCTTCTTCACTTTCAGCACCATCTTGTGAAAAGGGTCAGCATTTCTTAAACAACAAATAGGGCAACAATCTAGAAAGCATTTGGTTTAAAAAAAAATATATATATATATATATATATATATAAAATCACTAATTTGTAGGGACTGTGCTTCTGTGATGTCTAGTAGAATCTAGGCGCTATGAAGGAAATGTGCAATACGTCTATGCTGGGTAGCGAGTAGTTCCATAAACAATTTTCACAGCTAATGTCGATTATTGTAGATCATCTGGCTAGTTCATTTTGACTATGCCTTTAGTCATCAATGTAATAGTTAAAATAATTAAATTATCTGTTTAGAGACAAGGAAGGATAAATAAGACATTACCTTTAGGGAAGAAAAGAATGAGTGGAAATGTATTTTTATCCCTTTGAGTGATCCAGCATAAAAACTCTGGATTTGAGTGCACTCACAGGTCCCTGGGGGAACAGTCGTTAGGTAGTAAGTGGTGTTCGCTGGAGAACGGAACAGCTTCCCGGGCTGAGAAGAAGATGCGTCTAAAGCCGGCGAAGTGCATGGTCTCACTCTTTGCCATTTTCATTAGGCAGCTTTGTTCTTTTAAAATACAAGATGAATGCATCTGCCTTAGAACAGAGTTCTCCTGTAATAGAACTTTTTAATTCTAAATCTTTAGCTGAAATGTCCAATTATTTAAAAGTAGTAATAATTTACACCCACTGTTCCACCGTTGAGATCTTAAGGCACAGTATCTTGGCTTCATCGCTATTGCCGTTTGGAGGCGAACGCTCCTTCACTTGGGGTTGCCCTTTGCACTGTAGGATGCTGCACAGAACCCCTGGCCTCCACCTGCCAGCTGCCAGTACATCCCCTTCCCCAGGTATGCCAAGCAAAAATGTCTCCAGATATTGCCAGATGTCCCCCACGGGGCAAAATCATCCCTGGCTGAGAACTGCTGCTTCAGAGGGTGGGGACAGAGAGAGGGCAGGATGGAGGGGGCCATCCATACCTGCGATGCTACTGGGCCTGGGAGCAACATGGGTTCCCAGCTTCCTCCAGCCCCTTCCCTGCAAGGGGGAATGGCCCAGCTGAGGGGCTGGGATTTTCAGGGGTGTTGTTTCAATGAGCTGGGGTGGGCAGGAGTTTTATGTGCACATATATGTTGGGTATAGATCTGGAGTGGGACTGCTTTGCCGAGGGGCTGCATATGCTCAACTTAAATAGATGTGGCCAGATAGTTTCCAGAAGTGATTGACCAGTTTGCACTCCGAGTAGAGGAGCAAAATTGCAAAGGGATACTGAGCACTTCAGGTCCTGGGGACCTGGCCAGCAGCTCGGACAGGCAGCCCCAATCTCTCAAGCCCTCCTGAGAAATATGAGTGCCTTCCTTGGACATTATGGGCTCATGGGACCCGCTCCTGTTTCATGAGGCCAATGGCTGGTCCTGCCTTTTCACTCAGAATTGAGAAATCATGCAACAGAGGAGCCTCTAGGTGGCACTGAATTCTGAGGCTTAGAGGACTCGGGCTATTCCCATCCATGCTGCAGGTCCATTGTGACTTGATGCTGGCCTGGTTGGCCAGCTGAGCCCCTGCCTGCACTTGGGCTCAGAAATGGTGTGGGAGGGGTCTCAGGGGGTGGTGAAAGGCTCTTTCCTGACAAATGCGTGTGTGTGTGTCAGTGTGGTGTGTGTGTGGTGTGTGTGGCCTATGTGTGTGCATATATGTGTGCTGTGTGGGTGTGTGGCATGCATGTGCGTGAGTACCTGTGTTTTGGGGATGGGTGGGGAGGGGAGGACATGGTGAGCTCCTGAAAAAGTTTTGGTCCCTGCTGGAGATTAGGAAGTCAAGCAGAAATTTTTTAGAAGATAACAGTTTACCTGCAGAACACATACACACAAATTAATTTTTTCAAGTATAAAATTCAAAGCCACAAAAAGTTACGCAGTGTAAAAGCAAGTGACCCTTCCATCCTGCCGCAGCCTCTATTTGTCCCTTTTCTGCAGTGAAAATAGTGTAAGCACAGTGAAACAGGATATATATATCATCTCTCTATGATCGCTATATAAAATTAATACATACATATGAAATACAGATTATAACTATGATTAATATATTATGTATATTATATATATATCATTTTATTTGGTATGTGGTGAGTGACAGAGTCTTACTTGGGCCCTCAGGAGTGACGTTTGCTACCTGGGCTCCTGTTGGTCTGCAGGCCCTTATGCTACAGAGTAGGTAGGCAGTAGCAGTGGCAGGACAAATGGCAGGAGGGAAGTTCTGGCAGGAGAAGGTCCCTCACCCCCATACACACTTAGATGCACTGATGTGCATGCGTGCACACGTGCAAACTCACACACACACACTCTCTGTCTCCCGATCCTTTGGTGTTTATTCTATGATTGGTTATTAACAAATTTGGGTGGATTCCTTAAAAGGAATTCCCTTGTAGACTTGGGAGTCTCTATTTAGAGCTCTGTATACACGCAGGATGTGAGTCGAACAAGCTCTCCCAGGAGCACAGATCTGGAGTGTGTGTGTTTTAAAAGCTCGGCTACTATTTTTGGGAACGATGCTGGGGAAAGCGATCTTCGCAGGGAAGGGCAAGAGAGAAACTCCTCCTCCACCCCACTCCTTTGTTGACCACAACACTGAAGTGGTGCTAGCAGCATCCCTTGAGCAGTTCATGGAGGTGCATCACATCTTTTTGGCTGTAACTTTAGAGGAGTCTTAGGTTTCTCCAGCATCTTCACTTTCGACAGATGGGCTGACTGGAGTTCATTAAGAAACGTCCATGTGTGTTCAATTTGCTGGAAACACGTTGGTTCTGTTTTCTTAAAATGGGACACGCAAGAGTGTTTGAAGATGATTCAGGTCTCTTCCCATCCGCAGTGAGACTTCCTGCTGGGGGACTGCACTCCCAGCCTTTCTCCAGCTTCTGTCACTGTCTCCAATGAGACTGATACCCCTAAGGACCTCACAGATGTGTGACTTTCAGATGTAGTGTTGTTTGAAGAGATGTCTGGGGGTCTCAGGAACCTCTTGAACTCAGTGGTACATCAAAGCTAAAGGGGTCCTGTTTCTGGTGGGATGGTGGTTGTATTTGAGGCCTGCAGAGCTGGGAGAGGGGCTTGACTCTGAGCTCCTCCACTTAAAAGCTTGAACCTCTGGGAAACTCAGTGACCCACCTTAAGCCACTCAGTCCTCTCCCTGACTATCATTTTATTAAAGTCTATCTCTCCCTTTAGATCTCGTAATATTTGCCTTATATATCTGGTGGTCCAGTGTTGGATGCATATATGTTTAGAATTGTTATATCTTCTTGCTGAATTGATCCCTTTATCATTATATAATGACTTTCTTTGTCTCTCTTTACTGTTTATGACTCAAAGTCTGTTTTATCAGATGTGAGTATAACTAATCCTGCTTGGTTTTGAGTTTTTGTTTGTGTGGGATATCTTTTTTCATCACTTTACTTTCAGTCGATATGTGTAAATTTAGAGGTGAAATGAGTTTCATGTAAGCAGCATATAGTTGGATCATTTGAAAAATTCATTCAGTCAGTCTATATCTTTTAAGTGGAGTGGTTAATACATTTTCCTGTCATTTTATTGATCGATATCTGGTTGTTTGTATATCCATTGTTCCTTTCTCTCTTATTTATGATTGTGGTTTGGTAATTTTCTGTAGTAGTAACATTTGAGTCTTCGCTCTTCCTTATTTGTATGTTTGCTTTTCCAATGGGTTTTTATATTTTTGTGTATTTTAATTATGATAGATACTGTCCTTTTGCTTCCAAATATAGGACTGCCTTAAGCATTTCTTGTAGGAATGGTCTAGTGGTGGTGAATTCCTTCAGCTTTTGCTTGTCTGGGAAATGCGTTATTTCTCATTCATTTATAAAGAAAAACTTTACTGGGTATAGTATCATATCCTTGGTCAGCAGTTTCCTTTTCTTTCAGCTCTGTGAATATATTTTTCCATTCTCTCCTGGTCTGTAAAGTTTCTGCTGAGAAATCCACTGTTAGTTTGATGGAGGTTCCCTCATAAATGACTAGATGCTTTCCTCTTGTTTTTAGAATTCTTTTTGCCTTTGCCTTTTGACAGTTTAATTATAATGTGACATAGAGAAGACCTTTTTGCACTGTATTTATTTGGGGGTCACTGAGAGTCCTGTATCCAGATGTGTACATCTCTTGCTAAACTTGGGACGTTTTTCAGCTCTTATTTTGTTAAATAAGTTTTCTATTCTTTTAGTTTTCTCTTTACCTTCTGGGATACCAAAAATTAGAATATTTTGTCACTTTATAGTGTCTCATATGTCATATAAGCTTTGTTCATTTTCTTTCTTTTTTTTTTTTTTTGAGATGGAGTTTTGCTCTGTCGCACAGGCTGGAGTGCAGTGGCGTGATCTCAGCTCACTGCAGCCTCCACCTCCCAGGTTCAAGCAATTCTCTGTCTCAGCCTCCCAAGTAGCTGGGATTACAGGCACCCACCACCATGCCTGGCTAATTTTTTTTTTGTATTTTTAGTAGAGACAGTGTTTCACCATCTTGGCTGGGCTGATCTTGAACTCCTGACCTCATGATCCACCCACTTCAGCCTCCCAAAGTGCTGGGATTACAGGCATGAGCCACTGCTCCTGGCCTAGCTTTGTTCATTTTTATTCTTTTTTTTTCTTATTTTTATCTGACTGGTTTATTTCAAAAGGCCTCTCTTTAAGTTCTGACATCCTTTTTCTGCTTTGTCAAGTTTGTTGTTGAAGCTTTCAAATGTATTTTATATTTTATTTAATGCATTCCTTGGTACTATAATTTTTATTTGGTCCTTTATTATAATACTCATTTCTTTGGTAATTTCTCTTTCATATCTTGAATTTTGTTTCTGATTTCTTTGTACTATTTTTCTGTATTCTCTTGTATCTCACTCTACTTCTTTAATATCATTATTTTGCATTCTTTCCCTGAGATTTTGTAAGTTCTTTTTGATTTGGATCTGTTGCTGGAGAATTATTGTGTTCCTTTGGTGGTGGTATATTTCTTTGCCTTTTCATGTTTCTTTCCCTCACATTGGTATCTGCACATCTAGTGTAACAGTCTCTTCTTCCAGTTTCTTGAATTTGCTTTCATGAGTGGGGCCTTTTTCCTGAAGATGTACCTGTAGTGTTGAGTAGGGTACTTTTGCTTTGATTGTGGGTACAGTAGCATAGTCTCTGTGTAATTTCTTTGGCCTTAAACCGCATCAGTGGTGTTTGATTTCCTCAGTGGCTTAGGGTGTGGTTATTAGTGGAGACTGTGGTCAAGTTTCGCTGGGGGCAAAGATGCCAGATTGGCCTGTCCTCAGGTCCCAGTGGTAGCAGCAGTGTGCCAAGTGTGCCTGTCCTTCAGCTTCAGGGATGTGTATGCTGGCGCCAGTGTTAGCAGGTAAAAGAGGGCTGATTTTTGGGACTCCAGGCAGCTTACTCAGATACCAGTAGTGGTGGGCCAGGCACGTGGGCAGGTTCTTTGGCCCCTAGGCAACAAGCATGATGTGGGTGATGGCAGTAGCAGTGGCAGGACAAATCTCTGGCTCCCAAGCAGTTTGTGCTGGTGTTGGTGGTGGCTACAACATGCTAGGTGGGCCAGTTGCCGGGCCTGCAGGTGGCATGTGCAGGTGGGTGCCCACTGTGCTGGGGGTGGCAGGTTGGATGGGCCTAACTTGAAGCCCCTGTGGGGAGGGCTCAGGTGTCAGTGGTGGGGACTAGGCTAGGCAGTCCTCAGTCCTCTGGATGGCATGCTTGGACATTGAGGGTGCAGAGCCAGGCTCGGTGGACCTGTCCTCAGGCCCCCAGTGGTGCTTGCAGGTGCTGGTTGTGGTGGACAGGAGTGGGGTGATCCCCAGGCCCAAGATGTGCTGCAGCCCTGCTTCTGGGGAGGGCTCAGTAGCTTTCAGTGGCAGCAGCTGTATGCAGGTGGCTGAGGAGTGCACACTTTGCTCGTCATTGGCACCTGTGACTGCTGCGGGCAGGAGAGTTTGCTTTTAAGGTGCATGAAAATGTGTGGCAGCATCTTTGCAAGGGGCAGTGGGGTCTTTGTTACTGACTCACCCTTCAGCCCTGGGGGCAGCTGTCAGTCATGGGCATGACTGACATCATCAGTGGGCAGGGGATGTCAGTGGGGCTCCAGGGATGTGGAGATGCAGGGGCTATTGGGTCCACTGCAGTCTGGTGAGGGCTAGGCTCTTTTTGTGTGATACCCTGCTGTAGCTGCCTAGGGTGCTACAGGGTGAAGTGGGACCTGGCATGAGTTCCCCTCTGGAGCAAAGCCATCACACGGTCTCTAGGCAGCATCCTAGGTAAGTCTTTGGGGCTGTGTCTAGGGCTTTCCCGTGGCTAGGATGGAGGAGTCTGCAGTGGAAGTGTGGACCTCCAGGGGTCACTCGCTCCCCCTTCCCCTACACTGGGAGCCTCTCCAGGATCCCAGCTGACCCCTGTCAAGCAGGCTGCCTTGCTTTTCACTCCTTCCTGGCTTTAGGTGTTTCTTGTCACTCTCTGTTGGATTCTAGTGTTCTCTTAGATGATCTGTTCAAAATGTGAGCATCTACTCACTACTTTGGGTCTTCGTTGTGGAGAGGGTGAGTAAGAGAAGCCTGCAGTCAGCCATGCTGAAGCCCTGCTGAGAACCTCATATTTTTGACTCCTTGCTAATTTTGACAACAAAACTTTTACTAACTTTATACTGATCCTTACTTATATCTTTTTCTTGGATTCGTTTTTTTTTTTTTTTTTCTTCTGCCAGAGGAAACTCTTTAAGAATTTTCTCAAATAGTGCTTTGTGGAACAAGTTCTTTGAAATTGTCTATATATGAGGCTGGAGCTATTACTTTTTTTGTGTTAAATAATAATCTAACTAGATGCACTGTTCTAAGTTAAAATGCTTTTCTTTAAAATATTTAAGGTATGACTCCATAGTTTTCTGGTATCCTGTTGTTATCGAAAGGCCTGATAAAAATCTTATTTTTGTTCTTTTGTAGGTGTTGTGGGCTGAACCGGGTCCTCTAAAAGGATGTTGAAATCCTAATGCCTTTGGAACTAGGGTAATTGCAGATGTAATTAGTTAAGAGATGAGGTCCTACTGGAGTAGGCTGGGTCCCTAATCCAACATATTGGTGTCCCTCTAAGAAGAGGGGAAGAGACATGGAGACATAAACACTCAGGGGGAAGGCTGCATGAGCAGGGAGGTAGCAACTGGGAGTGTTGTGTCTACAAGTTGAGGACAGTGGCAAATCCAGAAGCTACGAGGGTCATAGAATGGAATCTCTCCTAGAGCTTTCCGAGGGAGCGTGGCCCTGCCGGCATCTTGATTTTGGACTCGTAGCCTCCAGAACTATGACAGAATACATTTCTGCTATTTTAAGTCACCCATGTGTAGTGCCACACTTGGTTCTGGCAGACCTAGGAGACGAATCCAGCAGGTCACCGACTTTTTCTCCTGGAAGATATAACATCTCATGTTTTTCTTTGCTCTTCCTTCCTGCTGCCTGGCTGGCGTGGGTTCAGCCTGTCCTGTTCAGTTCCCCATGAATCCTGTCAGTCTGAGGATTTACAAAGCATGTGACTTTTTCATTTTAGTTTTGGGAGACTTTCAGTCATTGTTTCTTGAGCGACATCTCACCTGTGCCCCTTTCCCGCTTTTCTTTCCCTTTAGGGAGCTGTTGCTGCCCCTCCTGTTCTCCACCTCACCTGACTGTTCTGCACTTTCCACTTCTCCTCCCTTCCTGACCACGGGCCCCCAGTGCACTCTTTTTTTTTTTTTGAGATGGAGTCTTGGTTGTCACCCAGGCTGGACTGCAGTGGCTGCAGTGGCGCAATCTCGGCTCACTGTAACCTCCACCTCCCAGGTTCAAGCGAGTCTCCTGCCTTAGCCTCCCTAGTGGCTGGGATTATAGGCGCCACCACCATGCCCATTTTGTACTTTTAGTAGAGATGGGGTTTCACCATGTTGACCAGGCTGGTCTCAAACTACTGACCTCAGATGATCCTCCCGCCTTGACCTCCCAAAGTGCTGGGATTACAGGGATGAGCTGCCACGCCCGACCCCCCAGTGCACTCTTCAGTGGGTCTGTCGTGCTTCTTAGCCCATCCCTCCTGTGCTTTATTTCATCAATTCTGTTGCATATCTAGTATCAGCAAGTGTTTCTTCTTTCTGTTCGTTTTGGCTTTGTGTTTGCAAAGTCCTCTGTTACCGCACTGGGGCCGTCACTCGTGTTCACTGTGGATTTTCGCTGCCCCTAGCTTGGTTCTGTTTCCTCAGTAAAAGGCGATTCTGTGGCTCTTTCCTCTCACTAGGGACTGTGCTCCTGGTCACCTCCCTACAGGCTTGACCATGATTCTGCTGGGATGATCGAGGGATGTAGCTGGAATTGTCTCCCTGGGTATAGGGTAAAAGACTAGGCCTCATGTGGGGTCCCTCGGGTGAGTTTCAGGAAGACAGCAGGTTCTAGGGTGTACAGAGCCCACCAGCCCCTGTCCCCGAGTCCCCTTTCATTCCAGGCACTTCTCTCTGTGAGGAAGCCACCGTCCACCCATTTCCCTGGGTAGGGCCAGGGAGGGCAGCCTCTGCTCAGGGTCTACCAGGGCCTGGCTCCAGAGCTGCTGGGAGTCACCCTGGCTGGCACGGAAGCCCCTCCCCGTGGTGGGACTGGCCCGGATGCTGGCCGAGGCCCCATCTGTGGGTGTGTGCAGAGGCTGTTTCCTCCTCCGCCCCCTCTTTTATGGGGTCCTGAGGATCCTGGGCTCCCTGCCCAGCCTGTGGTCTTTGACTGAGCAATGTGAGTGTAATGGGAACCAGGAGGTGTCTTCCAGGTCCCATCCAGGCCTGGTCTGTCCTGGCTACTCCTGGGGGAGAGAACGGGCCTTCCCAACCCCATCTGAGAGTCTGCTGGGGCCTCTGCATCCACACTGCCTTCCCTCCCTGCTGTGCACACCACCGCCAGCAGTGTGGTTTGGATGTCATCTCCTGTAAATCTCGTATCGAACCATAATCCCACTGCTGGAGGTGGGGCCTGGTGGGAGGTGATTGGATCATGTGGGCAGATTTCTCATGAGTGGTTTAGCGCCATCCCCTTGGCCCTGTCCTCGTGACAGTGAGTGCTTGGGAGATCTGGTTGTTTAAAAGCGTGTGGCACCTCCCCTCCGTTCTCTCTCTCGCTCCTGTTCTGGCCATGTGACGTGCCTGCTCTCACTTCGCCCTCTGCCCTGAGTAAAAGCACCCTGAGGCCTTCCAGAAGCTGAGCAGATGCCCGGCGCTGTGCTTGTACAGCCCGCAGAACCCGGAACCAGTTACACCTCTTTTCTTTGTAAATTACACAGCCTTAGGTATTTGTTTACAGCAATGCAAGCATGGCCCAATACACCCAGTGACACTCCTGGGCTCCTCAGAGCTATTTTGTCAGCCGATGAGGAGGCTCGCAGGTCCGGGCCGCTTCTGTTGTTGCTTGTTTTATCTCCATGGTGGGGGGCAGGTCCTGTCAGGGAGCTGGCGGCCTGTACTTGTTTTCCATTTTGTGTGGACATCACACAGCTCTTTGAACAAAGCAAGAGTCTCACTCATGGCTTCTTGTGTTCTGAGATGTACTTAGATCTTTAAGCAGCGTCCATGTGGACATGGCACAGCGAGAAGGCATTTGGCTGCTCTTCTGGGCCTTGTTTATTTTGTGGTGCTGAGGGGAGGGCAGGGCGAGAAGGGGGATGTTATCTTTGACACGCAGCACAGGCCATGAGGCTGGCTC
Source organism: Chlorocebus sabaeus (assembly GCF_047675955.1). NCBI lineage: Eukaryota > Metazoa > Chordata > Mammalia > Primates > Cercopithecidae > Chlorocebus > Chlorocebus sabaeus. Next base: position 93,138,877 of record NC_132905.1, on the reverse strand, counting down.
GTCCCACACTGTAGCGCAGGGACCAGGGCAGGGGAGGCCCTTTTTATCTGTTGCTCCTGACTCCCTGGTTCTGTCCTAACAGCAGCAGGGTGGGAACTGCTGAGGATTCAAGAAAAATCTGCATTCAAAGCTCCAGGAAGGATCTGGGCTGTGTGAGGCCCAGCCAGGGGCTGTGTATGGAGAAACAAGGACCTTCAGGGACTGTCTGGTGGGGCGAGCTTTGCATGGTGAGGTCTTGGGGTGCGCTGGGGTTTTGATCGCCATCCAGAGTCTTCATGCATTTGAAGTTTTATAGCCCAGTAATCCGAGGGGGCTGTTTCCTCCCACACAGTCTGCCCATTTAGGGCTGCTGGGGGGGAGCAGGCCTGCGGCAGAACGATGCCAGCCACCTCCTCAGGGCCATGCATTACAAGGGAAAGGCTGAGCCGCCATCTGGGCACGATGCTTGGAAGGACTCCTTCGGCTCAGGGCTGCACTTCACTGTCCAAAATGAGCACCAGCCTTTCAGCATAACAGTGTACAGCCCAGGGTTCTGGAAGGTTCTGATTTTCATGAACCCCAGACCTTGTTCATGCCAAGTGAGCGCTTCAAGATTTTTCCATGGTGCCAACCAGGCCCTTGACCTTGAAGAGTGTGAGTCCCAGAAGCCGACGGGGTCACTGCATATAGACCAGTGACTTCTCCTTGCAGACCACACGTGCAGGGCCCAGCACCTAGGCTGCAAACTCAAGGAGGCCCTCACATTCAGGGTGTGCACGTCTGCACTTCCCTGCTTCCTACACCTCACCCCTTCCCAGCCTAGACCATGTGCTGTCCACTCAGCATGCATTTATTGAGGGTCCATTCTGTGGCTGGCTATCTGCTGGGGTCACAGAGGTTGAGGAAACTCAGTTTCTGCCTCTGCATGACTTACAATTCACTTGGGGAGGCCATATGTCTACCAGTATATTAGGGTGCTCCAGAGAAACAGAACAGATAGGATATCTCTCTCCTTTCTCTCTCTCTCTCTCTCTTTTAAGGAATTGGATCATGCAATTATGAGAGCTGGCAAGTTTGAATTCTTCAGGACAGGCCCATTGGCTGGAGAGCCAGGGAAGAGTTGATGTCTAAAGACGATTGCCTGGCAGAATTCTGTCTTCCTCCAGGGACCTGCATCTTTTCTCTTATGACCTTCAGTGGATTGAATGAGGCCCACTCTCATTATGGAGGGTAATGTAATTTGCTTTACTCAAAGCCTGTGACTTAAATGTTAATCCCATCTAAAACATATCTTCATAGTAACATCTAGACTGGTGTTTGACCTAACAACTAGTCACCATGGCCTAGCCAAGTTGACGTATAAAATCAACCATTGCAACCAGTAACTACTAAAAAAACTCAAATAAATGCATGATTGCACTGGAAGTATGCAGTGGCCCAAGGACCAGTGTCTGTGGGGACTGGGAAAAACTGCATGGAAGAGAAGATAACTTGGAGGAGGAGGAGGAGATTCCATTAGGCCTAATGTGGTGTGTGGTGGGGAGGCGCTCCTGGCCTCTGTCCTTCATCCCCAGCCCTTGTCTTTGGCATGGGCCACCGAGAGAATTGGGGATAGGAAGACCCTGGGTGGGCTGTTGTGTGCGAGGGGCCCAGAGGTCCTCATGAGGCTGTGCTATGCATGAAAAATCCACAGTCGGCTCCAGTGCTGGGCTTTTGAGCCTGGACCTGGAGGGTTGAGATCGCAGCATCTTGAGCCTGGGTCAAGCTCCTTGCAGGAGAAGCAAGGAGCTCTTCTGAGACATCCTCAGGAAACATGCAGTGCAGCCCTGCTGGAGGCCAGAGTTGGGGTAAGGCTCGTGGAAAGCTGCTGCAGCTCCCCACAAAGCCTGGCCATGTTCTAACAGCTCTGCTGCCTCCCCAGGGGCTGGAATGCACCACTCCCAGTGGGGGCGGAGACTTAGGAATAATATTCACGTTGATTGATGGCATAGTGGCCTGCGTGGGTGGCTCATTCCTGCTGCACTGTCCTCAGCGAGCAAGGCACCAGGGGGATCATCTCCAGATGCCCAAAACCAGGGAGATGGAAAACATATCTCTGGGCGAAGCGTGATGTGGGTTTCTCACTTCCCCTGGGAGCTGGCTGTGGGTCACACGATGTGTGCACAGAAAACACTCTGGCTTTCTGGGCAGGTCCTGCCGTGTTATTTGGAGGCCGTTCAATACCTTCACAGCGAGGTTTCATTTTCCACTCACGAAGGGCCCAGAGCTCCCCAGGCTGCAGGGTAAAATATCTGCTATCGTTGAAGGGACCAGACACTCACTGAACACTCAACCCTTGGGTGGAAACTACCTCACAGGCTGCGGGTGGAGCACAGGGGCAGGCCCCAGCAGGAGGTCCTGTCCCAAGCATGGGGTTTAGAATGACAGCTCCCTGGCAGGGGGCTGCACTGAGGTTGGCAAGCTTGGCTGTGGCACTCACTGACTTGGAATGTCAACCCCCCAAGGGGGGTTGTGCCTCCCAACACACACAGGGGGGTCGGCAGTGTGGGGAGGGGAGGAGAGACCTGTGGAAATGACCACATGGCTGAGCTGGCCTGGTGTGTCTTGGATTCAGGGTTCACTCGTGGGGGCTTCTGACATCTGCACTGTTATTCCACCTGGGGGTGCCTTTGGCAGCTAAAAAACACTACCTGAAAGGTCTTTTCGTGTTCAGGTCTTATGGTTTGCAGAGGGCAGTTTAATCCGTGAAGCAATAGTGACTCATGAGAATGCATTCAATGTCACTGAACACATTCAATGTCCAAGCCCAACGTCTGGTCTCACCGTGTCCTGGGTTAAGTGCAAACCTTGGGATGCAGGTGGTTAAGTGTTCTGTGATAGACCCCGTCTGTGGTGAAGGAATGTTTGCCTTATTCTGGGAACTTCTTGAATCTGCAGTGACCCTTAATGATCCCCTACAGAAGAAATCATTGTTCCCCTGAGAGCTGTGTTCTACGGTCTTTGTGAATGACTTTCATTTTTGATGAATTGTACCTGAGTATACAGAGTATTTGCCATGACATTTTCCTTGGAGTGGGATAAACTTGTCCCAAGCCATCTCTGGTAGACTCATCTGTTCTTTCCTGTGCCTGTCATAGTGTGTCCAAGGTGGTTTATGTAAGTCTCTTACTGACTCTTAATGTCCCTCTCAGAAATTAGCCAGGTCAATATGACTGTTCTCAGGAGAACACTCTTTTATTTACCCCGGGCCCTTATCTAGAAATCTAAAGTAGCACAGAGTGATTTCCTGTGTCCAGTTCAGCCCCCCAGTGCAGTCCCTGGCCCGGGTGCTACTGGCAGAATGCACTTCAGTTTCTGTAACCAGGCGTTCCTTTTTCAAGGAACACACTGAAATTCAGGGCACATTCTGGATCATTTTGAGAGAGGGAAAAAAAACTACCTGAATGAGGAGACCTGGTTTGAGTCCTGCTGCTGCTATAGAAGACCTCAGAGAAGTTAGTTTTTTGCCTTCCCTGTGCCTCAGTTTCCTCACTATAAAGGAGTGACCAGTGCCTGTACCATGAGGTCATCGTGAGAATTGGACAAAAGGATATATAAGAAATAATATCAACTGGTAGAAATGTTGTAAGGTTATTATTATTCTCATGATCTTATCTCCTCTGATGGCACAACTTTTTTTTCTGGAAAACTTTTCCTTGGCTGGGTGTGGTGGCTCATGCCTGTAGTCCCAGCACTTTGGGAGGCTAAGGTGGGTGGATCATTTGAGGTCAGGGGTTCAAAACCAGCCTGGCCAACATGGTGAAACCCCACCTCTACTAAAAATACAAAAATTAGCCGAGCATGGTGGTGGGTGGCTGTAATTCCAGCTACTTGGGAGGCTGAAGCAGGAGAATCACTTGAACCCGGGAGGCAGAGGTTGCAGTGAGCCGAGATGGCGCCATTGCACTCCAGCCTGGGCAACAGAGCGAGACACTGTCTCAAAACAAAAAAAACAAAAACATTTTTCTTATGTTGAGCAGAAATCAGCTTCCTTATGTCTTATATCCATTAGACCTAGTTGTTAGCTTTGGAGCAGAAAAAGTAACTCCTAACTCTTATTCCAAGTGACATTCTTCCGGATCCATGAGAGCTTTCCCGTCCATCCACATCACCTCTGTCCATACTAACACCTGACCCCCTCCGCTATCCCAGTGCCATTTCAATGCCTGGCATTATCTGGGCTGCTTAAAAGGTTGTGCCCAGAAGAGAGGAGAATTCTCCAAGCAGATGTAGTATATGCAGCTGTGTTCTTAGAGGCCTTTGCTGTGCATTTTCCCTGCCTGTTAAATTGTAGGATTCTGAATGGCAGAGCTCCTTTCTGTCATCTATCTTTTCTCTTGCATTCTAATGCCAGGTAAAATTATTTTTAATATTGGATAAATAAAATGTGTCATGGGCAATAATAATGATTCGCTTCAAGAGAGTGGTAAGTTGAAGCTAGTTTCTGAGAAAGGATTGTTGAATATTTGGAAATTTTGAGATCTGGTTGTTAAATGACTGAGAACTTCAAATTAGCCATGGTGGGAATATTTACACTTTGGAAATTGGCAAATGCTACAAATGAGGATTTTGTTTTTCCTCCCAGAGAGCTGGTTTGCCAGCACAGCACTGCTTTAAGATGAGAAAACCACCTATCAGTCATTCCTAGAGAAAAATGACATTGACTCTCCCCTGCCCCTTGTTCAGAGGATAAAATTTAACTATGCTTTTTTTTTTTTTTTGCTTCCTGGAATATTGTTTTCTCAAGAAAGAATAAAAAGTAACCCTGGGCTAAAGATGGGCAACTGGAAAGAATGATAATGTTTCCAGGCACATGGAACCCATCCTCCTTCTCCTTTTCTCAGGAAAGCTTTGGTTCAGCCAAAAAATCTGGCTGAGAAAAATGTAAGACTTTGCAGACACTCCTCAGAATTTTAAACCATAAGTTTTACTGTCATCATTTTAGACACTTATTTGCTTTAAAGACACTGTGGAGCAAGAATGTGAAATTCAGTTAACATTTAGGTCTTTTTTTTAAAATTTTATTTTTAAAATAACTTGCCATTTGGGAAGGCGATAAAGAGTGTTAATCTCAATTGCTTGGCTGAATGTCTTAGCAAAGTTTTAACTCTGCCAGTTCCAAGATTAGGTGCAGTGTTTCTCAAGGCATAATTTATTTTTGAAATGTTCCTTGGGTTCTGAAATTTCAGCATGCCAATGCTAAACTATTCCTTGAGGGAGAACCGCTCTCCCTGAAGAGTCTCCAAGGCCTAATGTTGCTGAGCTTGACTGATAGGCAAAACATCGACAGCCTTAATTTTTTCTTTTCAAAACATGTTTAACTTCAGTAAACCTTAAGCCAAGCCTCTTGCAGATGGCAGACAGCTTAATTGCTGTGGTAACCTTGTCTGACGTTTTTTGGAAAACTTTGGGTGTTATAATAATCCATCGAACCCAGAGAAAATAGATTTCAACCCACACAAAGACATGCATATGGCTCAGAATCTCAACTTGGCTGCTGAGGTTTTGTCCAAGCGTGTTTCTTTTTTTCCCTTCCCTTTCCAGCCTTTCTGGTACAGCTTGCAAGTCCAGCATGTATTGTTTGGACAGCAAATCAAGAGAGGCCCAAGATGAAATGAATCAGCATTAGTGTTTCTTCCCCTAACCCATCTGCCTTCCCGGAAAGTCTGAGATGTGGATGGTAAGAACAGTTGACTGTATTAATGTATTATCTTTATTTTTTGGCCTGTTTTTGGCCCATTTTGAAAATCTTTATTGATATATAATTGATACACACAAATTGTATATAATGTGTACATTTGGATGAGTTTGGACAAATGCATGTAACCAAGGTATCATCACCACAATCAAGGTACTAAGCATATCTGTCACCTCCAGAAATCTCTTTGTGGTGGTGTGTGTGTGTGTGTGTGTGTGTGTGTGTGTGTGTGTTAACACTTAACCTGAGGTCTGTCCTTTTAATATATGGTAAAGTGTGCAATACAGTATTGTTAACTCTAGGTTCTATGTTGTATAGCAGGTCTCCAGAACATATTCATCTTGTATAACTGAAACTTTTACCTGTTGATGTTGCGTATTTTTGCAGTTGGGTTTTACATCCTTTTCTTATTTGTTTGCAAGATAGCTTTACATTTTCTGAATATGTCCTTTCTTAGGTATATGAATTTCAAAATCTTCCAGTTTGTGGCTTGCCTTTTGTTTCTCTTAACAGCTTCTTTATGTATATATCATCTCTATTTATGTCTTATTTGATTTTTCTCAGCAATGTTTATGAGTTTAGGAGGTTTTACACATCTTTTATTAAATTTATTCCTAGACATTTGATAGTTTACTTATTTTTAAATTTAACAGATGGTTTGTGCCTCTAGGTTAATGTACACTGTCAATCCTTGAGGCGGCACCAGTTGTGTACTGCATGCAGTAATGCATTAGTTGTACATTACAATAGGGCACTGGCTGTGTATTGCCATAGTGCACTGGCTGTGTATCACAATTGCAATCTACATCTTCCTTGATCATGATCCATGTGCCAGGCACCCACAGACACGTTTTCTTGGGCAATGCATTTTTTCTTCCATATCCCTGTATAATATATAGGATATTTTCTGAATGAATGATTACTGGTTCAACACAGAATTTGTAATTTTGGGGATATGAGAAAAAAATTCATCACGAAAGCTGCAATTAGTTCTTACAGCTAAGATCACTGCCATCTTAAGGGCAAAGTTAAAAGTAAAACTCAGTGGAGAATATCCTTGTTTATGCCAATGACCATGGGCTATGAAGTTTGATGACTTTTTCTCCACTGTGTTTATAAACACTGGCAAACACACTGTAGCATGGAGAGTAGCCAACTGAAACATGTTTCTACTTCAAATGGATTTATCTTCACCAGTTCCCCACACATGTGACATGTGACACAGTACCTCCTGAAGAGTTCTGTTTAGACCAGAGCTTCTCAACTTTGAACAGACAGCAGCCACTGGAGAGCTCACGAGAATCCATAGTCCTGGGCCCCTTATCCAGAGGTGGACTGATCAGTATTCATGGGACCAGTTAATCTACTTTTTGAACATGTATCCCGAATGATTGTGAGGGAGGTAGTATGGGGACCGCACACTGTGAACTCCTGGCATTATTATGGAAGCTCAGTTTTGTCAGATACTAGCTGTGTGATCTTGAGCAAGTCACTCTATTTCACTAAGCCCTAGTTTCTAAATTTTAAAGAGGTGACAATAGTGTATGAATTGGGTTGCTTTCAGCTGCAACTAACAAAAAACCTGATTTCATCTGGCTTCAACAATAACGGGATTTTACTGGTCTTGGCAATTTAGGAGCCCGATTTTAGAAGAACAGTAGATGTATTAATCAGCATCGTGAACACTAGAAGCATGGAGGCATAACGCCACGATGTACACCTCTTGCTCCCCGACAATTCAATGCAGCTAGCTGGGGTCCTCCTCCATTCCTGATGCAGAGATGCAGGTTCCTGCCCTCTTGTTTTCCCCATCTCAGCACCTGGCTACTAAGAGCATCGTGGGAGGGGGAGAGAGGAAAGCACACGGGCTTTTACCTGCCTTAGCCAAGAAGTGACACATACCACTGTCATTTACAATTTAGTGGCCAGACCTAGTCATATGGCTCCAATCTAACTGCAAGGACATCTGGTCTCCAGAACTGAGACAATAACCCACCCAATCTGGGGCACTTTGGTATGGCAGCCCTAGTGGCTTAAGGCACGTGGCAAGCACATGGGATATTTGATGAGTACTAACTGCTTCTGCCAAGCTGAGCTTGAGGTATAATGGCACCAGGCTCTGGTTCTGTCTCTCTGTGGTTCTTTTGCCTCTGCCCTGCCCTGTATCATGAATTGGCTTTGCTGGATGAATTGGCTCAGGTTGGCTTCCCTCCTGGTTGCAAGAGGATGTCCAAGGGCATCCAGGCTTCACATCCTCCTATTAATATTTGGGGAGAGAGGTGGTGTTTCCTCCTCTATCCAAAACAGCTCTTGAGCTCTTGAGACTGACTTAGGACACACGCTGTCCACCCTGGACGCAGTTGGGGTCCATCTTTGGTGCTAAGGATAGGGCCAACCTCATCCTAATCAGAATGCGACGCTTGGGAAGGAAAGGAATGGATGTAGGGAGGCTGCAACGATCCCCACACCACATACCGACATCCCGGGGGTGGTTGTGAGCTCTAAAAAAGCAGATCCTGCCAAAGCACTTGGCTAGTGGCTAGAAACTTGTAAGGTCTCAGTAAACATCAGCTGTGATGATGATTATTTAACGAAAAGTCTTGTTAGACATTGGGGCACAAACAAGATTGTCCTGAAACCTGAGTTGGTGAAGGTGATGCCAGCTGCTAAAACACGTAGTTCCCACATTTGGGATGTTTCATGCTGAGAGGTGGAACTGAGAGAGTGGCTGAGGGACCCAGGGGCCCATGTCATTCATCCTGTGGTCCACTGTGATGCCCCGGGCTCCCTTGCTTCCTGCTGAGTGGTGGAGGAAGGGAGGAGGAAGGGTTCTATAGCAGCTTCTTATTGGCCAGTGTGGATATGGCTTCCTTGCTTTCACCCCATTCCGTCAAGAGACCCCTGTCCTCAACTTCCAGGAAGGCTGGGAGATGAAGTCCGGCCTGTGCCCAGGAAGTAGAGGGCAGAGTTTGAGGACACAAGGTAGCGGAGAGATTCTCTCTTGACTCTGCAGACCTGGAGCTTCCAAAGCCCCTCCTTCACTCATTCAGCAAGGGCTTAGCGAGAAGATGAGGAGCACGGCCCGCCTTTGGGGAGCTCCCGTTCTCAGCCCACCCCTGTTTAGGGCCCCCAGGGGAACCGGGGCCTTGTTGGGCAGACGCGGGTCTCCCCGCTACCTTGCACACCCCATGGGAACAGAAGAATCTATGGAAGGTGGCGCCTGCTGGGTGTAGGGGTAGGAGGAGCCAAGGAAGGAACCAGCTCATGCCAAGAGGTAGAGATTGGACCTTTGACCAGACTTGGGCCCGATATGAGCCGAGACAGCCCTGGAGCTGAAGCCTCAGGTTGGGGAAGGCTGTGAGTGGGGTTATGCCCCAGTGGGCAGGGTGGGCTATGAGAGAGTGCACAGCTGGAGCGGGCGCCGGAGGAGGCATTTATTAATGACTTCCATCCTCCATCCTGTTTCTCATCCGAGTGGTTTTGTGCATCCACACCCTATGGCCGTTGGGTCACTAGATTGGGATTGATGGCGTGGACTCTAAATTAGTAGTTCCATATCCGTAGGCTCTAAGAAAAGCTTTTCTTTTTGTCATGTATTTACTCACATGCTGTAGACAGCACCAGTTGAACACAGATGGAACCCCGAGGCTCCGAGCTTGCTGGACTTGCTTTGGCCTCCGCAGTACCTTGGTGCCAGGATTCTGAAGGAAAACCACGCCACCAACAGCACTCGCCCCTGGGGCTGGGTCTCCACGGGCAGCCCCACGTTCATCCTCTTTATTTCTTAACCACCCATCTCTCGCTGCCTCCATCAAAGCCGTGTGTAACCAGATGTCCTTTATTTCCTTAAATACTCTCAAGTATTTGTTCTCGTTTAGGAGAACTGTCCCTGCGGAAATCACTTCTCCCAAGGCACAGTGGTGGGTGTTGGCGACCTGCTTGCCTTCCCACTGCCTTCTCCAGGAAAGGCGAGGACGTGGAGTCCCTTCGCAGAAAAGAAACTCTCCACGTAGGAGCAGGAAAAGGTTCATTTTTGTTCGGAAGCTTTGGACTGAGAGCCAGGGAGAGTCCCAGGAACAAAGACTTAAGTAGCAAGAAACCACATTTTAAAGCATAGAGGCAGTCTTTCTGGGGTTCAGGAGCCCAGAGGCATCTTCCAGCACCAGGCTGCCTTCCCTCTCTCTGCTTGGCCACCTCTGTGGAGTGGGTGCTTTCTAGGCATATCTTTTGCTGGTTGAAAGAAGGCTGCTGCTGCTCCATTCATCACCTCCACACTCAGCTGTTTAGAGTCAGACCTATTTCTCCTCACCGGCCTCCCTTTATCAGGGAAGAAAACTTTTCTAGATATCACTGCCACTCCCCAGGTTTCTTCCAGCACACCCACCATGCTCACCCAATCCACACCCCCTCGACTCGACTCCCTGCGTGCTGTACACAGGCCACGGTGGGCTCTTCCTCAGGCTCGCCCAGGTTCCCATCTCCTAGGTGCCTTCCTCTTCCTCTTCTGCCTTTTCTGAACTGAAGGCTGGAACTCTCCTTGGGGCTTGCAATTTCCTCTACTCTATGCCGGAAATGCAGGCTACAGGCCCGGATGCTCCAGGGCTCCCAGGTATCTCTCTGGATGTTGTTAAAGGCTCTGCGCTCCAACCATCGAGGTGTGTGTGTCGGGGGGGGGGTCAGGTTTTCACTTGCTCCTGCTCTCCATTTTCCTGGGATCCGCCAAACAGAGGCTGAGTTTCTAATATCCTTTGACCTTCTGGCGTCCTACCTGCGGCTGGGCCTTTCCCGTGGGAGGAAGTCCTCCTACCCCAGGGAAGAACCTCGCTGAGCTGGTGCTTCTCTGCTTGCTCTCAGTGTGCTAAGGAACTTAGAAAATTCTCCTCCTTGGTGAGAACTGACTTTCACGTGACAGTCATGCCGAGATGCAAACAGATTCCCACTTGACAGCCCCAGTTGAGGAAAGACTTCGTTATTAAGTAAAATAAGTGCGAGGCATGTAGAAGAGTGGCTGGCATGCAGGATCACTCGACACACAGTTGCTGCTGTCACTGTGATGATTATTAGTGAGCTAACTGAGCTTCAGGTCAGAATCAGTCCTGTCCTGAGTTCTGCCCAAGAAGGGCCTCACCTTGGCCTCCCATGGGGCCAGGAGCCTGTGGGGCTCAGAGGACATACCCCACCCTCACTTCTCTTCTAGACCATGCTCCTGGTACCTGGGACTCTGGAATTCCCACTCAGATGGTCCAAAGACAGCTTCTTCCCAGGATCCATCCTCCCAAGAGCAAACTTGCAGCTGGTTGTGCACTGTTAGGCCCAAGGGGTAGCCAAGGAGTGGCCAAAGGGTAGCAATGAAGTGGAGATGGCTGTGTATGTGGAGAGTGTTTGGAGTCTGGCCATGTGAGCTGCACAACCACAGGTGCCTATTTCTTAGGAGGTGAGACAGAACTGGGTAGGGGGAAAAGAAAGGGAGAAAGGAGGGGGTGGGATGCCAGCTAGTAGACAGAGCCGCCTCGTCCCAGACCACCATATTCCAGCATTGTCTTGGGAGCCCAGGACCTCTAAATTCAAACCAGGTTTTCCAGGTTGTTACAAGGCATATTTATCAAGGCAGGCAGCTAGAACACAACTGAACAGCTTGTTAACTTGATTTATTACTTTTCAGTGTTTAGCCATGTGGTTTGTGGGCCTCCATTTTTATACGTGCCTTGGGCCTCGCCAGTGCTAGGATGGGTCTGACCAGAAGGGTGTGTGTAACTTGCTGATATAGCACCTTAACCACTGACAAAGCAGTTTTTATTTATATTATCTCGTTCCATTCCCCCACTTAACTTTCAAAACAACCACAGACTGGGGTATTACTATTATTCCCAGCTGACAACGTTGAGTGCTCTGAAGCTAATATACCATGTAATTCAATCGTGTAGTTTAAATTTCTTTCCTAAAAGAAAAATGATCAAGACACTGTATACTTAAAAGCCAGTGTTCACTCAATGCTGTTTTTTTTTTTTTTTTCTTCCATGCAGCAGACCTGTCCTTGCTTGTCCTAAGTAACAGAGTGGCTTTGTTTCCCCAGGAGATATTTTCTCAAAGCTACCATTCTCCACGTGCCTCCCAGTGACCTTCTTCTTTGAAAAGTGTCGCCTCCCAGTGAATACCTAATGCTTGGCACGAAAGCCACTACAGAGGTGTTTGAGCACTGTCCTTGTGCTCAGCACCATGCCAGATTCTGCCAAAAACAGAAAATTATAGGGCATGATTCCTGCTTGCAGAGTAGTGAATAGAGCTGAGGAAATGAGTTAATAGTGAAGAAATACAGAATGACAATGTATAATTTAATGCTATGTTGTGTGGGAAGTCTAGAGCAGGGGTCGGCAAACTTTTCTGTAAAGAGCCAGATTGTAAATATTTTAGGCTTTGAGGGACAAATGGTCTCTGCTGCAAGCTACTCAACTCTGCTGTTGTAGCTCAAAAGCGACCATGGATGATACGTAAGTAAATGAGCATGGCTGTCGCTGTGGACTCAGTGTGTCCCCCTCAAATCCAGGTATTGAAGCCCTTTGAGAGGTAATTAGGTATAGATGAGATCATGCGGGTGGAGCTCCCCATGGTGGGATTAGTGACTTTTTAAGAAGATGAAGAGACCAGAGCTCTCTTTTTCATCATAGCAAGAAGGCAGCCACCTGCAAACCAGGAAGCAAGCTCTCACCAGAACCCCAACCATGCTGGCACCCTAGACTCAAATTTCCAATCTCTAGAACTATAAGAAATAAATATTTGTTGTTTAAGTCACCTAGCTGATGGTATTTTGTTATATTAGCCTGAGCTGACGAAGACAGTATTCCAATAAAAATAAAGGGTCACTGAAATCTGAACTTTATATAATTTTCATCTGCCATGAAGTTTTGTTTTTCTTTTTAAATTTTTCCAACAATTTAAAAATGTTGCAAGTATTCTTAGCTTTCTGGCAATACAGAAACAAGTGGCAGGCTGACGTTAGCCTTTGGGCTATAGTTGTTGACCTGGGGTCTACAGCAATGTCTCCTGGATTGTTCAGCAGGGCAAAATTACTCATGAGCTATTAATAAGCATTCGGAGACAATAAGTCAGGGAATGGCTATGTCCTCTGCATCCTGGTGTGAGAGTCATATTGTGAAATAGCATATTAAAGGCCCTGAGGAGTCCCGCAGTAAGGAAACATGTTCAACATGTGCATGTTGTTTATTGCAGCATTTCCCAGACTTGGTCATGAGAATCCTCCTGCTCCTCCATCTTCCTTTCTTCTGCTCTCCCTTCCTCCCCCTCCTCTTAGACTTCTTTACTTTCATTGTCTTCTTCCCCTTCTTCTTTTTCCTCCTCCCTTTCTCTCTTCTCCTTCTTTCTCTTCTCCTTTTCCTCCTTCTTTCTGTTTCTCCTTTCCTCCTTTTCTCTCTTCCTCCTTCTCTTCCTTTTCTCTCACTTCTTTTCCTTCCTTCCTTCTTCCCTCCCTCCCTCCCTCCCTTTCTCTCCTTCCTTTTCTCCTTCCTTCCTTCCTCCCTCCCTCCCTCCCTTTCCCCCCCTTCCTCCCTCCTGTTTTCCCTTTCTTTCTTTCCTTCTGTCCTTCCTTCCTTCCTTCCTTCCTTCCTTCCTTCCTTCCTTCCTTCCTTCCTTCCTTCCTTCCTTCCTCCCATCCATCTTCCTTTCTCCTTTTCTTTCTTCGTCCTCGCTTTCTGGCTTCTCCTTCTCCTTCTCTCTTCTCCTCCTCCTCTGCCACAGGATAGGTATTAACTTGTAGACTGGATATTCTGAAGAGCCCAGATTGGGAAACGTCCAGATGCACTAAAGCTGTTGCTAGCACAGTTTGGAAGTGGTGGGAATGAGGAAGGTTTATGGAAGAGCTGGAATTTAAATTTATACAACTTTCTTATGAGTTCAACTTCAGTTGGAGAGAAGTGATTTTTTTTCCTTGATAAACAATCCTGCCCTCTTGAGGGACACATGTCCTCTGCTGCGTCCCTGGGAAGTTCCATCCCTGGAATGGAAGGGATCTTTGTGGGGAAAAGCTGCTACTGACTTGGATTTCAGGGTCTGTAACATGCCAGTGTGGACCACAGACTCTTGATCCCCAGTGCAGCCTGATCCTTTCCATCTCAGTCAATGGCCAGAAACGTATGATTCACCCTTGACTCCTCTCTTGCTTTTATACCCGCATCCAATTCATCAGCAAACCTTTTGAACTCCACCTTCAAAATACATTCTGAATTAAACACTTCTTATCACCTCTATCCCAGTCCACCTGCCCCACAATAGTTAGCCCTCCAGCCCCCCAAGTGTTCCTAGACCAGAGGTCTTCAGAGTGTGGAGGTACAGAAACCATTAAACATTTTATTTATATTTACTCATTCCCCATCCTTCTATCATTTAATAATGTGCACATTGTACATTTTCTGGGGTACATATTATTAAAACAGAACATGTTTACAATTTATAATGTAGTGTTGAAGAGGGAAGCTTTTCCTCTGCCCTTTGACGATTCACTGATATAAACTAATAACAGATAGATTAACAGGAGGAAAGGCAGGCATATTTATTAACATGCGTAAGCATGGGAGCCATACAAAATATGAGGACCAATGAAAGGCCAGGTGGTTGAAGCTTTGATATCCTCATCGTAGCAAGGAGGGAAGTGGGGAGCTGCAGGCAATTTTAGAGGGTAGTCAGTGATTTTTAGGGTGCATGAATGGGTCTGAAGACCAGACAATGGTTTGTAAATTATTTTCTTTGGATGCTGAATGAGACCAAAGGACAAACAGTAGCTTGGGGACAAGTTATAGGAAATTGAGGGGTGGAACTGAAGTGTGAGCAAAGGCCACCTTGTTATGTATGTACATATCCTCAAGTAATCTCTCAGAGCTGCCCTTAGGAGAATAGATGGAAAGTCTGTCCAGATGTAGAGACTTTGAGTCTCTTTTCTAGGGGTTAATCTTTCTTGGTTGTTCGATAAGATTCCTAGGGAGGGGGTTTAAGACAACTGAATTCCTTTTTTTTTTCTTTTTGAGACGGAGTCTCACTCTGTCGTTCAAGTTGCGGGGGCATGATCTTGGCTCACTGCAACCTCCACCTCACAGGTTCGAACAATTCTCCTGCCTCAACCTCCCAAGTAGCTGGGATTACAGAAATGCACCACCATGCCCAGCTAATTTTTGTAATTTTGGTAGAGACAGGGTTTCGCCATGTTGGCCAGGCTGGTCTCAAACTCCTGACCTCAAGTGATCCACCTGCCTCGGCCTCCCAAAGTGCTGGGATTACAGGTGTGATCTACCATGCCCTGCTGACAGTTGAATTTCTTTTAGCAAGAAGTTTCCTCAATCGAATAAGAAAATTCCAGAGAGAGCCCCTCCCTGCATTTGGTTGTTGTGGGGAGGGGACAAATGTGGAGAGAAACAAGAGAAGGTTAAAAAGTCCATGGTTCTGCGGTAGCTTTTGAGGCTTTCCAATTTCCTTTAATTAAGATGTGCTCAGCATATAAAGCACCATACTTTGGGGTATTGTCCTCTGAGTCCCAGCAATAAATAATGTTTGCCTGTGTGTGTGTGTGTGTGTGTGTAGAAGGAGGGGTGGAGAATTTGGGTTATTTTTGCAAGCTATTTGTTCTGCACACATAAAATAAAAGCCAATCCTTCTCCTGAGAATAGCTAGAAAAGAAGAAAATATTAAAAATGTCTGAAGGCACTAGACAGTTCACAAAGCAGTGAAGAATTTTAGGGACAAGATCTGGGAGAGAAAATACAGAAAGGTGAGCCAGCATTTGTGACCACTTTCCCCTAGGTATCCTTTTTCCAGAAGAGGTGGCTGAGAGAGAGAGAGAAGCTAACAGAGCTGTTGATAGACAACAGGGATAGGAGAATAGACATGGGCATTCAGAGTCTGCAAGGAACTTGAGACCCAGAGTCCCCTCCCCCACAATTATCTCAGTATTTGGGTTGGGAAAACCACATAAGGGTACAGCCTAGGAGTAAAGATTGACCTGAAATAGTCTGACCTTTGCAATACATTAAGCCTAGGTTTGAATTCGTTCAACCCCAGATTGGATTAAGGACGTTAGGGATTGTTAGGGCCCGTAGATTTCAGACCTAAGTAAATGTAATTTCTCTCTGGAAAAGGTAACGTTCTTCCATATCTCCATGTATTTCATATACAATGTCTGGCACTCAACGAAAATAACCTGGTGCGTGAAGAGACAAGACAATGTTGAGAGAGAGACATATATCTAAATTTGTGGATTTAAAATAACCATGCTTAATATGGTCAAGGAAATAAATACAAATTGGAGATTTTGACAGAGAACTAGAAAGTATAAAACAGTATCAAAAGAAAATTTTAGAAAAGAAAAAATTACCAAATTCAGGCTCCGAAGTTTAATACAGATTAGACACGGCTAAGGAGAAAATTAGTGAACTGGAATAAGAAAAATATCTAGAAGAAGCACAGAGTGAAGAAATCAGAAAAGAGCCAGAGACATAAGAAAGCAAAGTAAAAGTCTAACAAGGAGAAGAAAGGAGAAAATGAGACAGAGGTCATATCTGAAGAGATAATAATGAAAAATTTTCCAAGACAGATGACAGGCTTTAAACCACTTATTCCAAAAGGACTGAACCCCAAGCAAGACAGAT
This sequence comes from Chlorocebus sabaeus, assembly GCF_047675955.1. Taxonomy (NCBI): domain Eukaryota; kingdom Metazoa; phylum Chordata; class Mammalia; order Primates; family Cercopithecidae; genus Chlorocebus; species Chlorocebus sabaeus. The sequence goes on along the minus strand of NC_132905.1, from coordinate 93,122,512 downwards.
ATGAGGAAAACCACACTTAAGTGCATTATAGTAAAGCTGCTATCCACCAGAGACAGAGGGAAAACCTCATTAAAAAAAGATCAAATCCAATTTCCTGAGAATGGCTGGCAAAAACTACATGACCTGGCCTTATCTTCTCAGCTTCATTTCTCACCACCTGCTACCTTGTTTCTTTACTCTAACCTTCTTTATTGGATGCTCCTTGAACACAACAAACTTATTTCCTGGTCAGGACTGCTGTTTTCTTGGTCTAGAAAAATCTTCCCAGATATTTATTTGGCTTCCTCCCTTGCTTCACTCAGATCTCTGCTCAAATTCAGGGTCCTCAGAAAGATTTCTTTGCTGACCCTCAACCTGCCTAGAGCTCTTATCTGTCTCCTTCCATGGCATTATTTTTCTTCCCTACCTGATGTGATATTCCATGTGTATTTATGCAGTGGTTCCCCAACCTTCTTGGCACCAGAGAGCAGTTTCATGGAAGACAATTTTTTCATGGCGCGGGGGATGGTTTTGGGATGATTCAAGGGAATTCCATTTCTTGTGCTCTTTATTTCTATTATTATTACATTTTAATATATAATAAAACAATTATACAACTCACCATAATGTAGAATCAGTGGGATCCCTGAGCTTGTTTTCCTGCAACGAGCCGGTCCCATCCGGGGTAATGGAGACAGTAACACCTGAAGTGTGCTGCTTATGTCCAGTCTACTTTGTGATCTCGTTTTGGTTGCTGTCACTGCAGAAAACTCTGCTTCACAAAGATAGAATGTTGGAAATGGAAGCAGGCTTTCCAGTGCTTTTCTGGCAACCACAGGATATTCTGCCTTGACTTTAATCCAGAATGTACGGAGATGGGAAGTTGTCTCAGACGTACTTTTATTGCCACTGGATGCAGCTGTACAGTTGAAGTTCACTTGCCACCATGAAGCCTGCAGCTTAATTGTCTCTTGCCACTCACTGAGAGGGTTTTGATACGAGTCTGAAAGCAGTTGACTTATTATGGTCACTGTGCAGTTAAATCTCTTGGCTCACAAGAATCTGTATTGGCAGCTGCTCCCCAGCACTAGCATCACTGCCTCAGCTCCATCTCAGATCATCAGGCATTAGATTCTCACAAGGAACGTGCAGCCTAGATCCTGCACATGTGCAGTTCACAGTGGGGTTTGCGCTCCTGTGAGAATCGAATGCTGCTGATCTGCCAGGAGGCTGAGCTTATGCAGTAATGCTCGCTTACCTGCTGCTCACCTCCTCCTGTGTGGCCCTGTTCCTAACAGGCCACAGACCAGTACCAGGCTGTGGCCCAGTGGGTGGGGACCCCTGTACTTATGTATTTGGTTTGTGTCACTAGCACGTGAGCTCCACGAGGGCAGGGACTTGGTGGAGGCCACTACTGTATTCAGAGCATCTAGCACAGTGCTAGGCAAAGATAAGCTCTCAATAAATCTTGCTGGATGCACCAATGAACAAAAGAATGAAAGAGGGAAAGCCTGGACTTGCTAGGTGCTCTAGGCAGGCAAAAGAATTCTACATCATCCTGCACACTGAGACAGGGCACTTCCTTCCGATGGATCCACCGAGGGGCAGATGCATCCGCAGGTTACCAAGGAAAGCAGTTGTTTGCAGGTGGTAGAAGACTTGTTGCTTCCCCTCCCTATAAAAGCAAAAAAGTGTAATGGCGAATTCTGAGAGCCTCTGAGAAAGTCAGGCACCTTTCCAGAAAGCCACCATTTGCTCTGGCTAGGATTACATGCTCTGTGAGTTTTGAGTTTAACTGAAAAATTTATCATAGCCAATTAATCTGTTTAAAAAGACCTAGTCAGTGCATTAGATACCTTTTTTTTCCCCTAAGATAATTGAGATGAAACCTAAAAGAGATTAATAAAAAACATTTAAAGCTCTTTTATTTACTGAGCACTTAAAGATGAAGCCGTCTGTTACCATAATGATAGTCTTTAGGGAAAAGCCGTGAAGACGCCAACAAGTAAATATGCCATAAAATGTCCTGAAAAGCTGTTCCTTCATTCCTGTTTTCTCTTTTAGATACCCTTGGGTAACCTAGGAGTAAATGGCTGTTTGCTGGTGTTGTTTGATAAGTTCAGAGGTTAAGCGGCACTCAGGGTTCATGGTGCTAATATCTGATTTGTTAGATGAGAGTTTCCTGGAGACAGAGAGAGGAGGCCTTGGGTGCTGGGGCCAGATTTCCTCTTGGGATGACTTTTGACCCTGTCCTTTTCCTAGGGGTAACTGACACACAAAGCCTTCCTGTGTGGGGCTGGGTCAGTTTACACCAAGCCTCATTAGCAGGGGCTGCTGCTGGAAACCCCAAGGACAATTTGGGGCGAATGTGTGCTGTGTTGGCCTCTAATCAGTGACTCTAGTCTCCATCATCTACCAGCATTGACAGATTTCTGAGAACCCAAGGTGGGAACAGTAATGTGAGGATGTAATAACATGGATCGAGAGTTAGGCTTTGCAGAGAAGACACGCCAAATTGGGACTTAAAAATTCTACGCTACACTGTGCCTGTGCTGGCCACCTGGCTGCCTCTCCCTGAGAAGCTCTCCTTTACCTCCATAGGACTTTGGGGAACCTTCAGGCTGTCATCCTGCCTCTTTTGATCTTTCTCGCAGGTTGCAGATAGAGACAGGTTTTGTACTGGGGATCATTTTCACTTTGCAAATCAGTGTGCAGGAGATGGGACAGGAGCATAATGTCAGAGCCACTTTAATTCCTGCACCCTGGCTTAGGTGAATGTGGAAGATCTCCAGACAGTGTTATATTAGATTTTCATCCCAGTTATGCGGGGACCATCCTGGAGCGGTTAGCACGGATGCTGTAATTAGGAGGAAAGATTGCTGGGTGTCCCTGATGGCTCTGTTCCCAGGCAAAGTGACCTGCTGGCCCCAGTGGAAAAGGGCTGACACTCTGCCTCTGATGAGAAACAGATGCAAATGAGACGCTGTGATTGCAGGAACGCTCCTTAACGGGAAGGGCTCTGCAAGGGAGGACACCAAGGGCAAAAAGCAGGTTTTATTGGTTTTGTTTTTCAATAAGGGTGATTCCTTCGTGGACACTTTGAAATGCTGACAATGACCTGCAGTCCATGGTTGGAGCAATGCCACGAGCAATCTCTGTGTGTGTGAGGCTTCCTTACTCGGCAGAAGAAGAGCAGCATCGGAGGGGGCTGTCTTTGTGGAGGGGGCTGTCTTTGTGGAGGGGGCTGTCTTTGTGGAGGGGGCTGTCTTTGTGGAGGGGGCTGTCTTTGTGGAGGGGGCTGACTTTGTGGAGGGGGCTGTCTTTGTGGAGGGGGCTGACTTTGCTTTGGAACAAGTGTCTAATGGTGGCCATTGCGACGTGGGTCGTGTGTGGACTGGGGACCGCCACCGCCACCAGGGGACATAGCTTCCTGTCCTCAAAGGCACACAGCCCACAGGCAGGACCAGGCCACCATTGCCAGGGAGGAAGGCGCCCTGTCACGTTCACTGCTTATGTTGTGAGCCTTCTAAGTCTTGCTCAGTCCCCCTCAACGTTTACTTCCACTTCATTGCCCAGCTGTGTTTCTCACTTCCCTAATATCTTGCTAAGGCCAAAGGAAAAGGAACAAATGGTTTTTTTGCCAAAGGTCATCTTCTGAAAAGGCATATGTGGCTTTCAAAGGCAGCGGGAGTTCTGGCCTCAGTGGAGGAATGAACTGATCTGATGAACTTTGAGTTGAAAGATACAGGCAGAGGAAACAGATTCTGTCGAGGCCTTGGGAAGTGGGACAGGCCTGGGTGTCGGGGAGGCAGTGCAGAGGTGACAGGAGGGAGGGGTCAGCAGGAGGGCCCCACGCAGGCCTGGGGCAGGGAGGTCGTGGGGAGGAAGAGGCTGAAGTTAGGAAGTGGGAGAAAGGACCCACCTTGGCAGACTTCAGTTATCTTGGTGTTTGACACGATGGCATCCGTGCCCCCTTTTCTAACTGCTGCGGGGAGGGGATGAACTGATCCATGACAGTGGCCCCATTCTGCTTGGAGCATGACATCCTCAGGCCAATACTTATCCTGACTTTTAAGCAATTCCTTTTCACAGCCCAGGGCCTCCACGGGGAGGGTGGGTGCAGCCCCCATGGCTTGTAAACAGGCTCGGAGGGTACAGGGTCCCAGCACTTACCCTGGGTGGGACTCACCCCCTTGGCCTGGTACGTGCAGCCTGAGGTCTGCCCATGGGCTCCTGTGCACCCTCTCCCACTCCCTCCTCCATGGTTCCCATGCTCCAGCTACAGGGCCCTGGGACTTTGTGGACACACCTGTCTCTCGCTGCCCCCCCAGGTGGAATGCCTGTTACCTGGAGGGATGAGTGGCTTTTGTGGTGGGATTCTCTTCCAGATTTTCAAGAATCTGAAAACAAAAGTTCACTTTCAAAGAACAGTAGGTGAAGGCTGTGTCAAAAAAGAAGTATCTGGGAGTTTCAGCTGTCACAGCAGAAGCAGCAGGTGACCCATACCCTGGTTGGTGAGACCTGGGTGGGCTTTGCTGCTGGCTGGACCTCTCTGGACCCCCTGGCATGGTCTCTGCTTGCCAGAAGCCTGGAGAGGAGCCCAAAGACTTCAAGTCAGCCGCTGTCTCCTCACTTTGTGGGCCACACACCCCTCGAGTTTCCTCCTCTGGGGAAAAGGATGAAAAGGCCTGTTTATAAACATTAATTGAACTATTTGCCTATTTCTATTGACTGAATCATACTTTCCTTGGCTGATATTAGCTCATGGTGTTTATCTGGGCTTAAAATCCTTTGCAATTTAATATTATTCAATGTCACAATTTCTCTGTGGGTACTTTTCACCATGTGTGTCTTGAATCTCTCATTTTGTCCACTGTCCTTCCCTTGCGGGTGGTTCTGTGCATTAAATTACCTCTCCTCTGAAGTTTGTGCCATAATTCGAGGGGACACATTTTTGTTGGCAGTCTCTGCATAGAGTAAGATTTTGAGGGCTCTTGACAAGCTCCAAGGGATTCGAATGTGGTTCTGCTGCTTGGAAAAGACAGTGACTTCTCTGGCAACCAAGGTCTGCGGTCACCTCTTTGCAGTTGGCTCAAACCTCAACACCCTCAGATCTGGCCAATGAAAGCTTTCAGGGTGGCTTTTCCAGGAGAGCAGGTCCCCTCCATTGCAAACTGTCCCATCTGGAGTGTGCTTTTGGCTCTTGTGCAGTGACCGGGCCTTGGGAAGCATCTGCTTTTGGGTGGGCCTCCTCCAGCCTTTTCCTGGGCCAAGGTTAGTCCTCAGCATAGCTGCAACCCATGTTTAGAGTCCTGAGCTGGGCCAGAAAGCACGGTCAGTGCTTTATATGCATTTATCTCCTTAATCTCAGCAGCCCAGATGAGAAAACAGAGGAAATACTCAGGAAGGGGTGGGTCTGCCTGGCTCCCAGGCCTTCCTTCACCCTTCACCTCTTTGCTAGCCCACTGCTGCCCCTCACTCTGCCTGTTACTGCATCACACAAGAGATCCCTACATCCTGAGTTCATATACTGTTGGTTTTTAAAGAGAAGGACAGCAAGGAAAATAGCAGTGGAAAATCACTGGCCAGAGAAGCTCTGGTGGTCAGAGTAGAAGTTCCCAGCTTTTGGATTGAAAAGAAGAATTGGGGGACATGGGAATAGTCAAAATGAAATGTGCCTTTTCCAACAGAGAGCAAGGGGTTGGGAAAATGTCCAAATGGGACAGATTTTAAAATACAGTTACTTTAAGCTCATAAAGACTCAGTGAGAGTGGATTAGAGCTTGGCATCATTCTTGAAAAAGAAGGTAACTGACACCAGGAGGCTCGTTTGTGGTTCTGGGTGAAATTGTGATCTACTCCCTCGTAGGCTGTGTGGCCATGGAGTGTGGAATTCCATCAGCCAAAGCTCTCTGGGAAATTACTGTCTTACCTGCACCCACACTATGATTGTGTACACGGCCCTTGCACTGCTTCTGTTTACATATCTAGGCCTGGGAAGAAATCTGTGTCATCATTTGCATCTGATGACTTGCATTTTTTTTTTTTTTTGCTAAATATGTTCTTACTGATCTATTTTTGAATCACGTTGAGATGCTGTAAATGAATACATCAGATGTGGTCCTCTTCATAGGGAGGATCCATCATTCACACCCAAAGCCTTCGGAAAGTTCGAAATCCTACCAGGGGCAGAGAAAGCACAGGGCTAAGATGGTGGCACTGACCTCTTGTCAGTCGGCTGCGTTCCAGGCTGATGGGGACTTGGATGCCCTCCTCCTGCCATTGACTAGTGACTTCCTGTTCTTCAGCTTTCCATGTCCTTAGGATAAGTCTTGGGATTTCTTCCAGGTGACAAAGCCCCCAAGGGACCTCTTCCCTGTCTCTGTTATGTGCTGCCTGGCTCATGGGCATGTCTTTAGAGACTGGCTCTCATTCTGGGGACACGCTGGACAATAATGGGGGAGCAACAGTGACAGGCCATGGCTTCCCAAATCTCATAGCAGGTACGTGTCATCACCCAGTGGAGCCAGCCTCTTATTCTTCAGTTTTCATGTACTCGTACTTGAACTGACGCACTTCTAATACCAGGAAAAAGGGAACTCATGTACTTAGTATCCCCAAAGAGGAAGTGAAACAAATGAACAAAACAATTCCATTCAAGAAAAAACCAGACACTGCTTCGAGAAATGACTTGCACCCACGGTTAGCCAGCCTTCTAAAATGAGAGCAGCCCTCCGCCGGAACCTGGGAGAAGTACTTTTTAAGAATGAAATGGGGAAATAAGGAGTCATCCTGGGTTCCTTGGGGATAGAGTTTGCCTTGTTCTTTGGGTTTGAAGATGACTCCCCAACAAACAGATTCTCTATACATGAGCTGTGGCCCGTAGTTGGATGGCCTACTCGCCAAGGGCTTTAAAGGGAAGCTGAGAAAAGTTAGCTTATGAGTGGTGTGCCTTGTGTGGAACTCAGATAAGGTTGTGGCTTTGCTTATTCAGTTTAAACTAAGGCAGGGAACCTGCCATTTGTATTACTCTTGGCTCCTTCCAAAATGATTTTGTCCTTTCTAGTAGCCTCCTCCGCAGGACAGGGCCCCTCCCAGCTAGGGAAACAGGGCTTCCTAAATGGATGTTGGCCACTTTCTACACCTGGGCTATGCCATGTGGGGAATGAGGAGCAGTATCCTTTCATTCTCTCTATATGGGCACCTTCTTCCTCCTGAGGCTTTTCTTGGGGTTACAGGGAAAGGGGGCCGATTCATTTTGTGGCAGGTGTGGGGTGAAGGCAGCAGGCCACACCTGCTGGGCAGCCCCAACTGGCCAAGGGTCTATCTTGCCTCAGCTGGAGTTGGCTGCGGAGGATACACATGGTGGAAATCTTTGCAAAAGACACTGACTGCACGGAGCCGCTGTCTAGTCACTGTCATCCCATAGTGACTGTTTTACAGAAGATGTGGCTGAAGATGTGTCTCTGCAGCCGGACAGCCCCTTGGTGACTGCGGTCTCCCCCAGGCCTGTGTGTGCATTCAGCCAGGCCCGCAGAGGAAACGCAAGGCAGCCAGGAGGATGCGAAGGTGGGGAGAGGAGGTGAGGACGCACAGCCCAGCCTCTCGCTCTGTTCCTGGATGAGCTGTTCTTAACCACGGACAAATTCAAGGGTCCTTGTGCCTGGATGGGAACAAACTGCATCTTCCTTTTCACTGACCTCTAACGCATAACGGAATTTAGCATCTCCTTCCACTGTGGGGCGAGCATCAGACAGCAGTGGCAGCAGCTCCTGCCACGTGGACACGACAGAAACCCCAGATACCTGCACACAGTGTTACAGCTATCCAGAAATACTGCTATGCTCATCGCTGCTGCTTCCAAGTGCCCAGTTCACTAGACTTGCTGCTAGCTCTTGCTATTTAATATGTTAAAGGAGCCCATCTATTCTTATAACAGAAGCATAAGAACTGTTTTGATAATTCTGTATGTTTTAGTATCATTGGTTTCCTTCGGAACTCTCCCCACCTCATGCTTTATTTAATGCATTTAAAAACATTCTTCTGAGAAGGAGTTCATAGCTTGCCACACAGACACAGAAGACTAGGAGTTTTTTTTTTTTTTTTGAGAGGGAATCTTGCGCTGTCACCCAGGCTGGAGTGCAGTGGTGCAATCTTGGCTCACTGCAACCTCCACCTCCTGGGTTCAAGCGGTTCTCCTGCCTCAGCCTCCCGAGTAGCTGGGATTACAGGCGCCCATCACCATGCCTGGCTAATTTTTGTGTTTTAGTAAAGACGGGGTTTCATCATGTTTGTCAGGCTGGTCTCGAACTCCTGACCTCGTGATCCACCCACCTTGGCCTCTCAAAGTGCTGGGATTACAGGCGTGAGCAACTGTGCTGGCCTTTTTTGCTTTTTTTTTTTTTTTTTTTTAAACATTTGATTTTTAATTTTATTTAGAGATGGGATCTCACTCTGTTGCCCAGGCTGGAGTGCAACATCTCAATCATAGCTCACTGCAGCTTTGACTTCCTGGGCTCAAACGATCCTCCTGCCTCCGCCTCCTGAGTAGCTGGGACTACAGGTGCTTGCCACCACATCCAGCTACTTTTTTGCTGTCGTTTTGTAGAAATGGGGTCTTGCTATGTTGCCCAGGTGAGTCTCAACCTCCTTGGCCTCAAGAGATCCTCCTGCCTTAGCCTCTCAGATAACAGATTATAGCCATGAGCCGCTACACCTTGCTTAACTTTATCTAAATAAGTTATTTTGTTTTGAAAGTCCTGTTGTTTGCTCATTGTAGGAAATACAGATCAATTAAAAGGTAAAACATCCACATTACTCTCTGCACTCAAATACACTGCTAAGGATTTGCGGTAGATCTTTCCTAACCTGAGGGGCCCAGTATACATAGTGTTTGTCGCCAATTTATTATGAGCATCTTCCCATGTTAAAGAGTTTCTGCTCTGCTGTTACTTCAAAATGACCTAGGCCATGTAATCCCAGCACTTTGGGAGGCCGAGATGGGCAGATCACGAGATCAGGAGATCGAGACCATCCTGGCTAACACAGTGAAACCCCGTCTCTACTAAAAAATACAAAAAAACTAGCCGGGCGAGGTGGCGGGAGCCTGTAGTCCCAGCTACTCGGGAGGCTGAGGCAGGAGAATGGCGTGAACCTGGGAGGCGGAGCTTGCAGTGAGCCGAGATCGTGCCACTGCACTCTGGCCTGGGCGACAGAGCGAGACTCCGTCTCAAAAAAAAAAAAAAAAAAATGACCTAGGCCAGAGTACAGTGGCACAATCTTAGCTCACTGCAAGCTCCACCTCCCGGGTTCAAACGATTCTCCTACCTCAGCCTCCTGAGTAGCTGGGACCACAGGCACATGCCACTATGCCTGGCTAATTTTTTGTATTTTTAGTAGAGACGGGGTTTCACTGTGTTAATCAGGATGGTCTCAATCTCCTGACCTCGTGATCCACCCGTCTCAGCCTCCCAAAGTGTTGGGATTACAGGCGCAGGCCACCGCGCCTGGCCAAAATGACCTACTTTTTCAACGCAGGGAGTTAGCTCGCATCTCCAATGTATATGTTCAACCTCTTGTTGTTCATACAGTGATCTTACTAAGTGGTATTTATCTTGTGTTCGTGAGTCAATATTTATTGAGCCATGGAGAAGATTTGTCTTTTAATCTATAAATCAGGCTTTTGTTTCTTACTGGCAATACTAACTATGAGACATGGAAATTAAAAAATCAAAATTGAACCTTCAGAGTAATCAGAGTAATCAGGGTAGTTGCTCATTCATGAAATCACTCAACCGACACTTAGGAACCAGCTGAATGCTAGGGAACTGCCCTGCCTTCCCCACCATGGTGCTGGTGGGAGGAGGAGCAGAGTGGGGAGTGGTCAGTGTCCAGGGGCTGGGCCTGAGGAGAGGGGACAGGGGAGTGTGACCATCTGCGTTGGTCTGTTTTTTTTTTTTTTTTTTTTTTTGAGACGGAGTCTTGCTCTGTCGCCCAGGCTGGAGTGCAGTGGCCAGATCTCGGCTCACTGCAAGCTCCGCCTCCCGGGTTGACGCCATTCTCCTACCTCAGCCTCCTGAGTAGCTGGGACTACAGGCGCCCGCCACCTCACCCGGCTAGTTTTTTGTATTTTTAGTAGAGACGGGGTTTCACCATGTTAGCCAGGATGGTCTCGATCTCCTGACCTCATGATCCACCCGTCTCGGCCTCCCAAAGTGCTGGGATTACAGGCTTGAGCCACCGTGCCCGGCCGGGCTGTTTTTGAATTTATGAATCAACTTCCTAAAAAAGGCAGGGTGCAGAGAGTGTTGTGCTGAGTACAGAAGGTTCTAGAATCCAGAGGGCTTGGTCCTGGCTTTGTCTCTCATTAGTGCTAAGACTTTGGGCACAACATTGTCATGCATGGCCTTTAACTGAACACTTACTTGGTGACCGCTGTGCCTGTCATTTGGGTCCATTGCCTCATTTTGTCTTCCCCACAGCCCGGAGGCTGGGGCACTGTTTTGCAGAGATGAAGCTGAGGCAGAGAGCACAGCCATTTCTTCAGTGACATGATCTCGGCTCACTGCAAGCTCCACCCCCAGGTTCAGGCAATTCTCCTGCCTCAGCCTCCTGAGTAGCTGGGACTACAGGTGCCCACCACCACACCTGCCTAATTTTTGTTTTTTTAGTAGAGATGGGGTTTCACCATGTTGGCTAGGCTGGTCTCAAACTCCTGACCTCAGGTGATCCACCCGCCTTGGCCTCCCAAAGTGCTGGGATTACAGACGTGAGCCACCGCGCCCTGCCAAACACAAACGTTTCTGAGCCTGAGATTTTCTTGTAAAATAGAGGGATTCTTCCTTTACTTATTTTGCTGGTGTGTTTTGGGGATCAAATTAGCTACTCTGGGTAAAAATACTGAAAAACAGCCTATTTCAATATAGAATATGGGCAGTATTGTCCTTATTGAAGGGAATCTCGTTCCTGTTTTAAGTGAATGCATCTTTTCTTCATAGAAAAGTATCGTTCCCCCCCAGGTTGCTGATGGAAAGTGTACCTTCTGGAGGTTTTCTTGCCCCCGGATGTTCACTGAGGACCCCAACTGTGGCCTTGGGGGCTCCTCCTTCCTCTTACCCTCAACCTGCAACTAAATAGCCCTGAGATGATATGAGAGACGTGCAAAGCCCTCTGTTCTAGGCCCGAGGGTGGCAAAGCAGTGAGCATCACTGGCTCTAGACTACCCGCTGGGAGGGAGCACTTCCCAGCCTCGAAGGCCCCTGCGTCCGGGGGTGCCACCTAGAACCAGGGGCCCTGGTGCCAGCTGTGACCTGAGATAGGCCATGTTGGATCCTGGTTCTGACATTTACCATGTATGTGAGTTTGGATGGGCCACTTAACCTTTTATATTTATTTTCCTCATTTGCAAAAAGAGAATAATAATAAAACAACAACTTCCTTTTTTTTTTTTTTTAGAGATGGGGTCCTGTTTTGTTGTCCGGGCTACTGGAGTGCAGTGGCACCATCACTGCTCACTGCAGCCTTGAACTCATGCGCTCAAGTGATCCTCCCACCTCAGCCTCTTGAGTAGCTGGGACTACAGGCATGTGCCATCACATCTGGCTACTTTTTAATTTTTTCAGAGATTGAGTGTCACTATGTAGTCCAGGCTGGTCTCAAACTCCTGGCTCCGGGACTACAGGTGTGAGCTACCATGCAGGGCCTAAACACAACTTACAAAATTGCCATAAGGATCAGGTAAAATAACATACATCAAGTACCTAGTGTATGAGTCTGCGAGGGCCACCTAACAAAACACCACGGACTGGTGGCTTAAGCAATAGACGTTTGTTTCCTCCCAGTTCTGGAGGCTGGAGCCCTGGATCAAGGTGTGGGCAGGGTTGATTCCTCCTGAGGCCTCTCTCCTTGGCTTGTAGAAGGCCTCTTCTCCCTGAATCCTCACAGGGTTATCCGTCTGTGTGTGTCTGTGTCCTAATCCCCTCTTCTTATAGGGACATCAGTCTTATTAGATTAGGGCCACCCAAATCCACCTGCTGAATGAGTTTCCTGGGACTGCTGTAACAAACCACTACAACCTGGGTGACTTAGAACAGGGGTCCCCAACCCTGGGCCATGGACCAGTACTGGACAAGAGGTGAGTGTAGGCGAGTGACCATTACTGCCTGAGCGCCACCTCCTGTCAGATCAGTGGTGGCATTAGATTCTTAAAGGAGCTTGAGGCTTATCGTGAACTGCGAGGGATCCAGGCGGTGTGTTCCTTATGAGAATCTAATGCCTGATGATCTGTCACTGTCTGCATCTCCCTAGGATGGGACTGCCTAGTTCCTGGAAAACAGGCTCAGGTCTCCCACTGATTCTTCATTCTGGTGAGTTGTGTAATGATTTCATTACATATTGCAGTGTAATAATAATAGAAATAAAGTGCATGATACACGTCATGCCCTTGAGTCATCCTAAAACCATCCCCTCTGTGTGTGGAAAAATTGTCTCCCGCAAAACTGGTCCCTGGTGCCAAAAAAGTCGAGGACCGCTGGCTTAGAACCCAGAAATTTGCTCCCTCACAGTTCTGAAGGCCAAAGTCAAGGTGTGGGCAGGGTGGCCCCTGCTGGCAGCTATACAGGAGCATGTGTTCCAGGCCTCCCTCCTGTTCCTGGTGACCCCCATCCTTGGCCTTCCTTGTATGGAACCAGCATCACTCCAGTCTCTGCCTCTGTCTTCACACGGCCTTGTTTGCAGGGTCTCCTTTTCTGTCTCCTATGAGGACACGAGTCATTGGATTTAGGACCTGCCCTCGTCCAGGATGATCTCATCTAGAGATCTTTACCTTCACCCTTTTCTTGTTTAGAAAATAAAGTGCAGCTTGCTGCCAGTACTCATTTTTTACATAAACGTGCTCTTTGAGGCTGAAGCAAGTCTGATGGATTTTTAATGTGAAAATAAAATACAGAAACTGTTCTTGGAGTTATTTCTACACAGAACTAACATCAGAATCATCTAAATCATCAGAATCGTCTGTTTCGGAAGAATTGGATTCATCAAATGAATCTCTGGCCAATAATGGCTCAAGAACGATGTTAACATCATGTGTAAGAATGCTGCATTTTCGGCCGGGCGCGGTGGCTCAAGCCTGTAATCCCAGCACTTTGGGAGGCCGAGGCGGGTGGATCACAAGGTCAGGAGATCGAGACCATCCTGGCTAACACAGTGAAACCCCGTCTCTACTAAAAAATGCAAAAAAACTAGCCGGGCGGGTTGGTGGGCGCCTGTAGTCCCAGCTACTCGGGAGGCTGAGGTAGGAGAATGGCGTAAACCTGGGAGGCGGAGCTTGCAGTGAGCTGAGATCCGGCCACTGCACCCCAGCCTGGGCAACAGAGCAAGACTCCGTCTCAAAAAAAAAAAAAAAAAAATGCTGCATTTTCTAGGATGTGACATTTTCAGCACTCGAGAGTTACTATAGTTTTGTAAATGGAAATACCACTACTAAAACCAGAATGCTATAAATGGAATGATGTGTTTTGTTTCCAAAGTCAATATACTAGAGCGATTTGAAAATAATAATAAAACCAAGGCATTTTGTAGCAAAATTATCTTCCAGTAAATGCTGCCAGGGAGTATTCTTGGGCAAGTGGGAAAAGGGTTACTGACATCTACAAAGACCCTTATTCCAGTCAAGTCACATTTGGAGGTTCTGGGTGGACATATCTTCTGGTGGGGGACACCATCCAACCCACGACACCCAGGCAGCTCCTACAAATGCTGACGTCAGGCTGCACCCAGGTCAATTACATTGCATTCCCTGGGGCTGGGATCCTGGCATGGAGCGTGTTTGAAGCTCTGGGTGATTCCCGAGTGCAGCCTGGAGTGCAGAGGCGAAGGGAGCCTTCGTGTACCCATCCTGATACAGGCTCAGTGGAGACCCTCTTGGGAGAGGGGCTCAGTGTCCTTTGTACCCAGCCTTCCAGGCTTGTCTGGTTCTAATCGGATTGGAGTGGGATGTGTGTGTCCTTTTCTGTAAATGAAGCACAGGAGCGAGCAGTCGTGGCCACACCGTGCCCCGGCTTCAGTGTAATGTGTTATTTCTGGCTTTCCTACACCGAGACAGCCTTGACTTCAGCCAGGCGCTGTTTGTTGCAGCCGGGCAGGGCCGCTTTGTAATCTGAATCTCTGGTGCTCCCACGAAGGTCTGGAACAAAGCGCTTCTTCAGTCCTTGATGTATTCACAGTTTTCTCATAAGAAACCATGAAGTCAGTTTTGTTGGAGTTGTCAGCTGGGTTTCCAACAGAGTGCTTTTGATCCACAAAAGGGTTATTCAGTGCTCCCTTCAGTCTTAATTAGCTGCAGACCCTCCGGATGGCCGGCCTGGTGGGCCTGGAGAGCCCCTGTCTGGTTTCCATTCCGCCCGCAGGCTGCGCCCTCCGCGGCGATGCCCGCTGGCAGCAGACCCCCGGCGGCAGCTCTGTCCCTGCTGCCCCAGCTCAGACCCCAGCTGGCTCCTCGTGGGGTTGAATCAGAGAGAATTTGAGCCTCAGATGTCAACTTGGGGATCAGCTTCCCAGAGTGCTGTCTCCAGCTGTTGGTCCTGGATCTGGTTCACTTTTAGGGAAAGGGGTGAGAGCCTGGCTGGAGCCGTGCATGGGGAGGGGCTGGCCCTGCCTAAAGACAGGACAGGAGTGTCTGAGAGCACCGACCTGGCACCAGCATGAACTCCAATTTGGGCTTTGCCTTGGCCAGCTGTGGGGCCTGGGGCAACCTCTTGTCTGCCTGACTGTCCCCACCTACAAGGTCATTATGACAGCAGTACCTATCTCGGGGCCAATTGCGTGGGATGTAGTTAGCTCCAGGGCCAGGAAAGGCTCCTCATCATTCATTGTAACCGCATTGCAGCCATGACTGTCTCTGAGAATCATGTTTAGTTTAAGAAGCACAGTTTGATCATTGAAGATCAATGTAAAGGAAATCCCATCATTTATTTGCACTTCTGGAAGTACATTAAAGGGGATCCAACTTATCCCCAGCACCTCTTCTCATTTCATTTCTCCTTCTTCCGGCATTCCAATTTTCCCACACACTCTCACTGCATTCTTCTGACCTCCTTTCCAGTGCATCTCTCTGGCCATGACTGAAGCTCTTCCTGTCTTGTCTTCCCAGTTCTCCTTCATCTCCAAACTCAAATGCCCCCCAACGCAGGGCAGAGGCAGCGTCTTCCTGGGAGGGTGCAGGACGGGCAGAAATCCAGGGTGCAGAGCTGATACCTCCGGAGTGGGCCAGCAGAGAGCAGTGGCAGAGGTCAGCTGAAGGCTAACTTTTATTTTGATATTAATAATACATAGTGATTAATTTGAACACGGGTCTGATGAAGCCTATTCCAAGGTCCTTCTCCCTGCTTTTTTTTTTTCTTTTTTTCTGAGATGAAGTCTCGCTCCATTGTCCAGGCTGGAGTGCAGTGGCGTGATCTCGGCTCACTGCAACCTCTGTCTCCCTGGTTCAAGTGATTCTCCTGCCTAAGCCTTCTGAGTAGCTGGGAATTACATGAGTGCATCACCACGCCCGGCTAATTTTTGTATTTTTAGTACAGATGGGGTTTCACCATGTTGGCCAGGCTGGTCTCGAATTCCTGACCTCAAGTGATCCACCCGCCTTGCCCTCCCAAAGTGTTGGGATTACAGGTGTGAGCCACCACGCCTGGCCCCCTTCTCCCTGCTAGACAGCAGATTGGAAGGGCCTGTACCTTAGAGGCAGGTTAACTGTAAGGCAGCATAGTTTTCAAGGGGTGCTACTGCCTTCTTGTTTTTGTAAAGGATCCAAAGCTCACTCCTCGGCTGCTGGACAGATGCCCAGTTGATCTGGAACCATTCTAAGGGTGTGGGCACATCCAGAGACACTCATCCGCAGCAGTGGCCATGTGGTTTCTTGCTTTTGTGCTTGACCTCTATGCTGCCGTCCAACACTTACTGAGCACCTTCATGATCAAAACTCTCTGGGGTGCTGAGTAATTTGATGGAATGAAAATAAAACAATAAATATTGACCCTGCCCTGATGAGACTGTCATTTTTAGTGGGGAAATAAGACAAAGGTTCAAGAGAGCCCCAAAGTGCCAAATACTCACGGAAGGCAATGGCTTCTTCACCTTTGGAGAGCAGGTGGATCAGCCAGGGCTGGAAGGGGCTAGAGAAGTTTCCTGGATGAGGGTTGCTTGAGCTGGTCTGGGAAGGGTGAGGGAAGAGCGGAATAGGACTGGAAAGGGGTGGCAAGGACTTGGAGGGCTCCATGTGTTACCTGTAAATGAGAAGGACTAGAACAGAAATGCAAACGTTCAAGCCAACTTAAAGGGGACCCCCGGCTTTGTTCAGAGCCATCACTAGAATGAGCAGTTCATGTTCATATAGGAGCAGAGGCATATTCTGTGCTGTAAGCAAGTAGAGAAAGCACACCCCACCTTGGACATGCACTCGTGGGACTCTGAGGCGAAATGCATAAGGCATGGGGCAATTCTTTTGCAGCTGCAGAGAAAGATAAATTGGAGCTGTAAGAAGTTAGCCAAACTGAGGGCAAGGCCTGCTCTCTCCACATACAGCAGCCTTCCCTGCAAATACAGGCACCCAAGGAGCTGTGTTCTGCCACCTGGGAGAGGGAGACAGCAGGCAGCTCCTTCTGGCCCAGGTGGGGTCTCCTGGGCTGTCAGTGGTGAGCAAAACTCATTCACTTCTCTTAGAAGCCAGGGAGAGCCCCAGTGCTGACTCAGCTCCAAGTCCCACACTCTAAGCTGTGACCAGGACAAGTCCCTGGCCTTGGGAAGCTCACAGTCTACTCCAGTGGCTCTCACGTGGAGGGCGGGGCCCCATCCCGAGTTTCTGACTCAGGAGGTCTGGGGTGGGGCCCCAGAATGTGCATGTCTAACAAGCGCCCAGGTGACACGGTGCTGCTTGTCTGGGGACTACACTTTGAAAATCACTCATCCAAAGTAGGATCTCAAACTTTAGATGCCTGAGAATCATCCGGCCTGGTTTCTGGAGATGCTGATCCATAGACTGGGGTAAATGGAAAGGCGTGGATTTTGACAAGTGTCTGGAGATTCTGATGCCCATCAGTATTCGGGAACCATGGGCATAGGGGGGTGCTTGTTGAACTGCAGCTCCCCAGAGTGGGAAGCTGGCTTCTGTAGCTGTGGGACAGGGTCTGGAACCTGTATCTTTAGCAAGCACCCCAGGTGTTGACACTTGTGCTGAGCATGTTAGAGACACTGGCCAGAAGGTAGAGAGAAGGTGGGAGTGGCAGCTCCTCCTTCACTGTGGAGGAAATGTCTGTTCTCTCTTTGTGAAGCCCTGGTTATCTCCCACCTCCCACTGCCAGGACTGGCCACACAGCAGTACAGCCACTAGCGTGGGTCCAGTAAGTGCCCAGCTGTCCATCATGTTGTACTTGGCACCCAGCAACCTGCCCACACCATTTAGCATTCTCAACTGTGGAAATACCCAGAAGATGTCAGGAAAATTTTGACCTTGCTCAAGCTCAACAGGGCTAGGTCCTGAACTTCACCATCCCCTGCCCCGCAACTTTCAGCTGCTGTTGACTCTTTTCTTGCTTGGAGACTCAGTGAGTCTCGGCAGCGTTTTGTATCCTTACCTCCAATCTCCCAAGAAAGTAGAGATGCTATCCAAGGGCTGATGATGTGCAGGTGGTCATTCAAATATATGCACCTGAATACTCACCCATCTTGCACCAACAAGGTTTATATGCAACCTACTGCAGTGAGTCACGCCACTCCCACCCCTGCCTACCCCCACAAGCCCAGGAGACAGAGAGAGGCTAAACACCAGAGCTTCGAAACAGAGTGCAGTTTAAACAGGATCTTGCATCCTAAGCAAAAATGTTCCAGCTCCACCCCATGTAATTCTGTGACGAGTAGTTTAGGGAGATTCCCTTCAAAGAAGTTCCAGAAGCTGGAGGGAAGTTTAAGAGGTCAGAAGACAGGGGAAGAGGACAAAGAGCTGTTTTTGCCAGAAAGTCCTTTTGCGGGGCAGTCTTGACTGTAAAACAGAGAGGAAGGATAATTCAGTCTCATGCAGCAGGCATGGAGCCCATGAGCCCTTGTTGTCCTACATTGAACCAAGAGGGGAGGGTGGGGACTCAGGTGCCAACCCGGCTTGCACACACACTGGTGGGCTCTGTTTTTGAATCTGTAAAATGGGAGGAAAGGTGTCCTTCCTACTCCCTGCACGGGGAGATGAGAGGACTGGTGTGCATGAAGCTGGCTCCCCCGGCATCGCCAGGCCACCATCCAGGCCAGCCCAGTGACAGGGGCCAGGAGCCAGAACCCTCCCTCTCCAGGCCTTGGATTTTATTGGGAGACCCAGCTGGAGAAGAAGCAGGAGGAATGTAAGTGCAGCAGTGGGTCGGGAAATGGAAATGGTGTACTACCTTTGGCATGCATTTTTGCAGATGTTCTGGGGAAAGTGGACCGTCCCGCCTAGTGACCATTAGTTATTGCTATTGTTTACCTTTGCCTGGCTTGTCATGGCACTGGGACAATTGGGGGGTGCAGCGCTTCAAGCTTGTGAGAAGCCAAGGGACTCCCAGGACAATAAACAAGTGCATACTTGCCCTAATGATCATCGTCACAGGGTGTCCCATGAACCTAAGTTCATACCAAGGGGCTGGGCACGGGTGTGGAAGGCGGGGCAAGAGGGGCGGGGCCAGCACAGGGCGCATGCGCGGTATATGCCCGCAGGTGCAAGGTATGCCCGCACGTGGAGCGGCAGCCCAGCCAGGTGCCGGAACTTGGCGTCAGAAGACAGCTGCGAGGCTTCGCTCTGCCACCAGCAGATGGATTCAATGACTCTGAACAAAGCATTACATTCCTTTGCGTCTCAGCTTCTTTATTTAAGAAATGACAACATACCCAGCTTGCCAGCCTAGCAGTTGTGGGGTTCTAGTGCAATGGCTTGCATACTGTCCGTAAACTGTTATGTGAGAAAAAAAAAATTACCATCAGCCATTTCTGCTCCACAGAACGCTTTGAGTCAGTTTAGTTATTATAAAGTGTGAATATGGCGAAGATGCTGCTGGATGACCGAGGAGTAACCTCCCCGCAGCCTCTCTCGGAGTCTGCAACCATCTGGCCCACAGCCTTGGTTAGGGGTCTCCTGTGTGTGTCGGCCCCGTGCGCTGAGTTTTTGGTGAGGGCAGGAGTTCCTTCCTCTGGGTGCCATGACTTCTATGGGCCCCTTAATAGGAGAATGCTTTTGAATGTATAAAATAAAACACTCTGGGTTACAAAGGAAATCAATTACACTGATATATATTTACCCAAATACTTGTTTTAATTTGTGCTCTTTAAAAAATTAATGGTTTCATAGATCTATCAACAGTTCTGATAACTACTCTCATTTTCATGTAGTGATGGGCACGAACGCTATTCTGAGGCTCATGGAACAGACGTAGTGTCATATGAAAGTATCTGTGATTTCTAAATGGTGACCAAGTGCCAGGTACTGTTCTTGTTTCTGTGACTTGTTGTGTATGTTCATGATGGAAGGAAATACTGATGTTCAGCTAGAGATTAGTGAGAAAAAAAGTCATTTTTTTCTCTATGCGAGTTCCAGACTGCTGGAATTCTGTCCACAGACAGGACACTTTGGGGGTCTGTGATTAGACCCCTTGAATGAGAGCTTTCCTACTAGGAATGTCTGCCTGGCACCTGTCCTCTTCTTCTTCTCCTTCTCCTTCACTTTCTCCTTCTCCTTCACTTTCTCCTTCTCCTTCTCCTTCACTTTCTCCTTCTCCTTCTCCTCCTCCTCCTTCTCTGCCTCCTCCTTCTCTGCCTCCTCCTTCTCCTTCTTCTCCTTCTCCTCCTCCTCCTCCTCCTTCTCCTCCTTTTTTCTCCTTCTCCTCCTCCTTCTCCTCCTCCTTTTTCTCCTCCTCCTCCTTGTCCTTGTCCTCCTCCTCCTCCTCCTTTTTTTTTTTTTCCTGAGATGGGGTCTTGCTCTGTCACTAGGCTGGAGTGCAGTGGCGCCATCTCGGCTCACTGCAACCTCCGCCTCCCAGGTTCAATCGATTCTCCCGCCTCAGCCTCCCAAGTAGCTGGGACTAGAGGCACACGCCACCATGCCCAGCTAATTTTTGTATTTTTAGTAGAGATGGAGTTTCAGCATGTTGGCCAGGATGGTCTCGATCTCTTGACATCATGATCTGCTCACCTCGGCCTCCCAAAGTGCTGGGATTCCAGACGTGAGCCACCACACCTGGCCCTCCTTACGGAGGGGGAAGGAGAGGGAGGGCTGGTGCTGAGGGGCGGAGGCCTCGCCCTGACCTTCAGCAGGACATGGAGCCCTGGGGGTTTTGATGTTCTTAGCTGGTAACTTAGAAGGATGCCACCCTTTTTGACTTGGGGAAAAATCTAACACCTCAAAAAAAGGAAGACGTAGAGCCCCAAACCACAGAGCTCCCAGCAGGATAAATGGACAGGGATTGAGAGGGGAGCCTCTCAACTGAGTGGGGCACCACCCTCACCAGACCCCGTTTTCCTAATCACACACAGGCTGGCGATGGCGTCTGCCTAGGAGTCTGGGGCTCAGATATTTTGCTGTAACAACAGGCTGGTGACTAAAACTGCTTTTTATAATGTTATTTATTTTAAAAATAAACCTTAGGGGATCTTTTTGTAAGTGTTGTAAAATAAAGATTGTGTTCTCTGGGCTGATATTTCACAGGATTTGTTGCCGTTTATAACCCCCCGGGTGCTGTCAGATGTGCCGAATGCTGGAAGAATCAATACTCTAATCTTTGGTTCCGGAGAATCTGACTCAGGTTCATGAAAAATCAGAACTTTCTCTGGTGCGAGCTTTGCTTATAACTTTGACGTAGGGGACCCAGAAGTTCTCATGGATGCAGAGAGACATCGGTTGGTACCTATTAGAGACTTTCACATTTAAAATTGAGTTTTAATTGGAATTTCATTGTTACATTTAGAATTAATGTGATGCCCTGGCCTCTTCAGGAAATAAATGAACATCCCATTGCTCCCCACAGGGAAAGCCCTTGCTGGCTGGCTTCTCCTGCCCTGCCCGCGCTCCCTGGCAGCACAGTGGGGCCACAGGATAGAACTGCCAGGGGCTCCAGGCAGTTTTCCCTCTCAGGGGCTCGTGGAGCCCTGGGAGCCACTCCTGAAGGGTGCTTTAGACAGTGGCTTCAATCTCCCTGACCGTAACTCACAGCAAGAAGCCCATGTTCTATTGTGTGTGTGCATATACGTATGTGTAAAACCAAAAACAATTTAACAAAATATGTATATATGTGTGAATATATGGATATATACATTGCGAATACATATATATAATAATAGGAAAGGTTTATCTGAATAATACTCTTTTTTTTTCGCCTTTTTTTTTTTGTTTTTTTGAGACAGAGTCTCACTATATTGGCCAGGCTGGTCTTGAACTCCTGTTCTCATCAAATCCTCCCACCTTGGTGTCTCAAAATGCTGGGAGTACAGGCACGAGCCACCGCGCCCGACCCGTACTTGCTCTTACCATACATTATGCACACTGCACGCTGACAGTGTTGATTCTAGTCTGTGTAAGTGTGCCTGTATCCTTATGTAGATGACATGAGCAGGTCTACATATGTGCATATTACTGAAAAGGTTTAACACAATACAGTACTTCCCCTAGATGTGCTAAGCACTCTGACCTGTTCTAGTTTCACGTTTATCCATTGCTGGCTGCCGACATTGGAATGGATTTCGTAACTGTTTCGTGGGTTGCGACTCCGCACGGACTGCAGCTTGAGAACAGGATCTTGCAGGCGTGTGGGCAGGAAGAGGTGAAGCCTGTGATGCAGCCAAGTATTTCTTGGAGGCTCTTGCAGGGGTGGGGTTGGGGCGCCGCTTCTAGTGGCTTCTGCATTTGGATGCCTCAGTTGTGCTGCTTCCCCTTTTCTCCTTTCCCTGACCTCTGCCTGCCTCCATTTCCTCCAGACTTTATTTTTTTTATTTTCATTGAATCCGTAGCCCCTCCGTGGCACTTAGGAGCCATGTCTGTGGTGTTTCTGCACCTTCTTCTGTTTAGCCACAAGAAATTGGCCAGGTGGGAAGGCCCGCCGACTTAGTAATAGCTCGTGGCTCCGTGTGGCCACTACAGATGGCGTGTCTCATTCCATCCCACAGCCATCCTATGCAATTGGTACTATTCTAACCTGGTTTTACAGTTGAGGAAACTCTGCCTTCTCTAAGAAATGACGTGCCCCAGGTCCACCAGCTGAAGGGAAAAAGGGCAGCCTTCAAACCCAGACCTGCCAGGCCCCAAGGCCTGCGGTTTTCATCTCTGTGCTGTCCAGCCTCTCATTTGCCTTTTCTGGAGACGAGGTTATTTGTTTGTTTTTGTTTTTTGAGACAGGGTGTCACTCTGTTCTGTTGCCCAGGCTGGAGTGAAGTGGTGCAGTCATGGCTCACTGCAGGCTTGACCCCCTGAGCTCAAGCGATCCTCCCTCCTTAGCCTTCTGAGTAGCTGCTGGTACCACAGGTTCACCCCACCGTGCCCAGCTAAGTTTTTAAGTTTTTGTAGAGATCGGATCTCGGTGCATTGCCCAGGCTGGTCTTTAACTCCTGGGCTGAAGCAATCTGCCCGTTTCAGCCCCACAGAGTTCTGGGATTATAGGCCTGAGTCACCATGCCTGACTGAGACCATGGTTTAAACAAAGAGTTCTGATAATTTTCTTTCCTAATATCTTCTTCTTAATGGGAAGCAGTTCCTTAGAATTCAGTTGTCAACTTTGCCCAAGTTTGGGAACATTTCAAGATGTCTTGGGTGTGAAATTGATTTTGTTCTGCTTTTTAGAAATACCAGGAGTGAGAAGAGCTGCAGTCAGTGTTTCTTTGTTGGTTTGCTTGCTATTTCCTCATTTCCTCACCTGTTCTCTGTGTACCTGTTTATGGTGGGGTGCCTGTTGATATTTGACTGGTGGGAGGGAGGTGTGTAAGCATACTGGTGAGGTTTAGGTACTTCTGAGGAGCAAAGAACTCCCCAGCCATGGGGTAGGATGCCCTGTGTAGGTAGTGAGCACCCCATTACTAGAGGTATCCAAGCCAACTTGCCAAAGAAAGCCTCCAGGAATGCATCATTTTACATACTTAAGATTTAGCATAGTGCCTGCACACAGTAAAGGCTCAGTAAATGCTTGTTGGGTGAATGAGCTTTTGAGCATGAGCGGCCCTTTTTCCCCTGATAAATCTCAGAAAGGGTGAATGTTAGAAAGGACACCAAGAGCTTGGTCAAAGTACTCAACACACTTTTATTCTCAAAAACCACCTGAAAGATGGTAGCCTGACTGTTAAACATCGACAGAGAGCACAATGCTGCTGTTCATAGCAGAAGCACATCCCAACATTTCACATATTTCATAATCAGCTTCAAAGGAAATTCCTCAACTCTCTTCTGCCACAGGCTAGGTCCATCTCCTTTGCTCCTCCTCATTGGCAATAGAAAGCTGGATTGGAGGAGGTGCCTCTCCTGTGAAATGGGGTGCTTGGAAGAGGCTGCATCTACCTGGGCTTGTCCTAGAGCTGGGGTTGGCAAACCACAGCCTGAGGCCCAAATCTGGCCCTTCGTCTGTTTTTGTCAATGAACTTTTATTGAAGAGCCATAAACTTTTTACGGATTGTCTGTGGTTGCTTCATGCTACAAAGGCAGAGTTGAGTAGTTGCATCGGAGACCATCTGGCTTGCAAAGCCTAAAATATTTACTGTCTGCTTATTTACAGGAAAAGTTGGCTTTCCTCGGCCTCTAAAAAGATTCAGAATAAAGGCTGGAAAAACGAGAGGATATCATGATGAAGATGCACAGCAATTCCATTCCTGGGTATATACCCAAGAGAGCCTAAAACAGTGCTCAATAAATAGTTCTACACAAATGTTTGTAGCAGCATTATTCATGATAGCTAAAAAGTGGAAGCAACTCAGATGTCCATTATTGGAGGCATGGATAAACAAAATGTGGTCTCTCCACATATTGGACCATTATTCAGTCATAAAAAAGAGTGGAAGACTGACACATGTTACAACCTGGATGAACCTCGAAAACATGTTAAGTCGAAGGCAGATACAAAAGGTCACATGTGGTACAATTCCATTTATATCAAATGCCCAGAATAGGGGCATTCAAAGAGACAGAAAGCAGATTAGTGGTTGCCAAGGGTCAGGGTGAGAGATGGGGGAGAATGGGGAGTCGCTGCTTAATGGGTATGAGACTTTCTTTTGGGGTGTTGGAATGTTCTGGAACTAGATTGGGGTGGTAGTTGCTCAACATTGTGAATGTACTGAATGCCACTGAATTGTTCCTTTTAAAATGATTAATTTTATATTATGTTAATTTCATTTTAATTAAAAAGAATAATGGGGATGCTAAGTGGTATGATGACATCCCAGAGGGTCACCTATAGCCTGAGAGTCCTTAACGTACCAGCCACTTGTGACCCTCCATCCCCACGTTTATGCTGTATCTGTACATGATGCATTTATGATGGTTCTAAGCCCCTTATGGGAACACTGTATACATTTCCACCTCAGAATATATTTCCATGAAGGAGGCAGGCAGAGTCTTATTATCCCTTTTTGGAATTTCTCCATCAGGTATGCCCCATCTACTGCTGATAAACTTCCCCATTCCAACCTTCACAGTGCTGGATTCCTGCACCTGCAGTAGTTCTTAAGTAAAAGACTTGTTTGCACAACATGTCAGTGTTAGGATGTGCGTTCGTTTCTTGGCAGAGTGGGGTTGGGGGTTAGCAGGCAGGGCAGTCAGAGAATGGAATGGAAATGCATTAACAAACAGGGTCTTGTTGTGAGGTTCTGAAAAGGACAGGATAGTGATGGCTTTGGGGAATGGTCAGAGAAAAAGTCCATGGTCAGAGAGAAATGGGCAATTAATATGATGACAGGGGTCTTAGGTTGGGGAGGAGTGAATTTGTTGAAGCCATGGTTGCTGTGCTGTGCAGTTTTGGAGGCATGCTCACATCATGGCTATGCACATGGAGTTCTTGAGGTGGTATAGTGCACAGCCTGTGCAACTGTACATGGTGGTCTTGGGTTAAAATCTATTCACCAGGCCAATCAATTGGCTTATTATTATTATTTTTTTGTCTCTTAGATGTTAGCATAATATAAACAACTTCAATACTAGATACTACAATTTTGGTTACTGATGATAAAATGTGTTTTTCGATATGTTTATTAACTGAAACCAAATTCTTGTTAATGTTGTTAAAACATTTCTGTTAAAGTTCTTAAGCAATCCTATAAAACACTGCAGTCTGTTGGTTTGGCCAATTTAGCATCTTGGTTATTTGGTCAACTGGTATTAATTGAACAGATTTGTGGCCGGTGCCCTAGGCCCTGGGCAAAGCCGTTGTCTGGCAAATGTCGACAATTGAGATTCTAAGTGTACTGCAGTTTGCACAAGCCTAGCCCTTCTTGATCAAAGACAAATCAAAATCCCAAGGAGACAAACAGATCCAACGGGACTCAGCAATGAGAAAACCAAGAACAAGGTCAGGGCTCCCTGTCTTCAAGGGTCATGTGTGTTTTTGGAGCATGCTGGGGCTATAGAGACATCCTTGGATGGGTTTGGACCAAATCAGATCTCTGGCACATCAGACCCGCCACCCACTGTGGCTATTCTGGGAGCCAGTGTGCTCCCCCTGGCCTTTTCACTGAAGCCAAAGTAACCACGACTCATGGTAATGGTGAGCTGCACTGATGGATCATGGATCCCCCTTCAGAATCTAATAAACATCAGGGGCCCTCTCCCCAGACAAATGTACACATGATAGTGTGTTAGTTTCCCAGGGCTGTCAAAACAAAGTACCACAAACTGGGCGGCTTAAACAACAGAAATCTCTCCACTCAGTTCTGAGGCCAAAAGTCAGAGATCAAGCTGTTGGTGAAGTTGATTCCTTCTGAGGGCTGCTAAGGAAGGCCCTGCCCCAGGACTCTCCTTGGCTTGCCGATGGTCTTCTCATTGTCTTCCCTCTATGCATATCTCTGTGCCCATGTTTTCCCTGCTTATGAGGACACCGGTTATATAGGATTAGGGCCCACCCTAATGACCTGACTTTACCTCGATGATCGTCTCTCCAAATAAGGTCACATTCCGAGATACTGGGCAATGTTAGAACTCTAACATATCTCTTTTTGGGGGACACAGTTGAATTCATAACAACCAACAATATAAATTTGCCTGCAATGTAGAAGACTCAGAGAGCCTAGTAGTTGCTTTTTTCCATAATTCTTCCTTTCCTTCCAGCCCTTGCCATGGCTTTCCTGGAGTATTTTTTCCAACCCCATAGATATTAGACTTGGCCACATGACTTGCTTTGACTATTGGCAAGTGAGCTTAGGTAATGTCGGCAGGTGGAGCCCATGCATATGCTTGTGTAGCTTGGCCTAGCTTCTTGGGCCCCTGCCATTTCCCATGAGAAAAACATGCCCCAAACAGATGCTGGTAGGTGAGCCTGGTCCCAGAATGACAGACAGGTGGAGCCCACCTGAACCCAATCTGCAGCCCAGAGCAGAGCTGTGCCAGCCAGTCTGCAAAAATGGAGCTGAGCAAGAAATACACGTTTGTTGTTCTAAGCCAGAAGAGTTGGGATTGTTACATAGCATTATCACAGCAATTGCTGACTAATACAGTGGATCGCGAGCCTCAGATTTAGAAAATTCCTGCTGTGCTGTGTGGGATAATTAATGGTTATAACTTTGGCATGCAAATTACAGGTTTCTATGAGATCATTATGGAGTTGAGCACTCTTATTTTGTAGATGAGGAAACCAAGATCTTGAGAGTTTCAGTGTCTTAGCCAAAGTCACAGAGAAGTGACTTTGAGCCAGAATTCAATGCTCCTTTCCTGATGCTCCTCGCATGGTGGCATCACTGAAGACACACGTGAAGAACTGGGATGGAACTGGAAAGCCAAGTTTTGAAATTTCCTCCCCTAGGCATTGGCTTCATCACCCTTGTCAAGACCTATAAAAGGGACATTAATGAGCAGCAAGATGAATTTGAATCTCATCTTTTGGTTCTTTGCCCCTGGAGAAAGACCTGGGCAAAAAGTGGGTCAGCTAGAGGCATGTGGAATAGTGGATGGGTTCCAAACAGGGAGAGGACAAGGAAAGGGATAAGGGGAATTTGGAAGGAAAACCTTAGAGGAGGGGAAAGAAAGCTGAACCCTGTACATGAGAAGGGAGGAAAAAAATGGAGATTAGAAAATAAATGTGGCTGATGGCGGAGAGATTTGGTTCCACACAAGCACACCTTTGGAATCAGCTACTGGTGGGAAATTAAATAGCCCCAAATCTGCTGGTTCATGGGGCTTCAGGCAAGTCTCCATCCAGCCTTCAAGTTGCTATGAGCAACAATTGTCCTTTAAAAACCACAGTCTTATAGAGCCAAAGACAGCAGATTCGACACTGGGTGTTGCCAAGGCCAAGTTGGAAGAGGATCCAGACAACAGCTCATACAGCACACACAGAATCAAAAACAATCTTTTGAACCAGCCAGACACTAATTAAATTAAAGCAATGCTGGAAACAGCAGCACGTGGCAGAGGAGAGGTGCCAGGCCTAAGGGCTCTAGTCGCTTAGAAGCGAGTTCAGGAAAGAATAGACCAAGGCATCTGTCACTTTTCAGTGATGGAAGCATTTTGTGCAGCAGCTTATGTGTTATCAGGTACACCTGTCCTTGGACCGGTGACACCATTTGTGAGGCCCCGTGCAAAATAAAAATGCAGAACCCCTTGCTCAAAATGTATTAAGAATTTTAATACGGTGACTGCAGATTTTTGAATCAAGTGTGGGGTCCTGAGCACAAGGCCCTGTGTGGCTGCCTGGGTCATGCACCCCTGAAGCTTGCCTGTCTGTTATGAATAGTTTAGGGTTAGGGTGATTACACTCATTTCAGGTGGAACAGTTCAGTTGCGGGCATGCGTTAAGATGATACTACATTTTGAACCACAAATTAGGTACATTGCAATAACAGAAATTTGTGACCTACGTAGGAAATGCAAGAATCAAGCTTTCTACTCCAATTAATTGTTCCTTGGAGTAATTAAGTTTCTGCTTCTCACTGTGGAAGCAGAAGTGAGCTGATGCCAAACAATGAGCCCTGTCTTTTGGCCCAGCCTCATGGAAATTCTCCCAGCCCGCCTCATGGCACCGAACACATGTCTTTTCCAGGGAGTTTAGAGCATTTCAAAGATGCTTATTTAGGTTGCCAGATAAAATACGGGACATTCAGTTTCAACATGAATTTCAGATAAACAACAGAAAATTTTTTAGTATAAGTATGTCTGAAGGACATTACTTATAGTAAGTACTTATACTAAACACTTATAAATGGTATACTAAATACACTAAAAATTATCTGTTGTTTATCTGAAATTCAACTTGAACTAGGCATCTTCTATGTATATTTGTTAAATCTAGCAACCTATAGAATGCCTTTTTAAGATACTGAGACTACATATGGTCACCCCCAGATCACTGACGTGTACTAGGGGACCAAGGTGGGATGGCATGTGGGAATGATGGCAAAAAAACCCCCAATAGTCATGGGAAGTGTTAGAAGTCAAGTCTGTGTGAGTCCTGGGGATGCTGTAATAAAATGCCACCAACTGGGTGGCTGAAAACATGAGAGATTTATTCTCTTGCTGTTCTAGAGGAGAAAAGACCAAATCCAAGGTCTGCAGAGCCATGGGGAGAGATCTGTTCCAGGCCTCTCTCCCAGCTTCTGGTAGCCCCAGTCATTCCTTGGCTGTGACAGCCTAAGTCCAATCTTCTCATGGTTCTCAGTGTCTCCTCATGTCGTTCTTCCTTTGTATCTGTGTCCACATTCCCCCCTTTAACAAGGACATCAGTAATACTAGGTTAGAGCCCACTCTTTTAATACCCTCATTTTAACTCGATTGCCTCTGTAAAGACCTTACTTCCAAAGTTTGGTCACATTCTGAGATATCAGGGGTTAGGGATTCAATACATCTTTTTTGGGGACACAATTTTAGCTATAACATTGTCCCAGGACTGTCCAGGGCTTTCCTATTCTGAAACTTCATGGGATGGCCTGCATTTACTGAGCTGGAGAACGAACCCTTATGTACCTGGTCTTTGTGTAATCAGTCTTAACTGAAGACAATTCAAAGAGGCGACAGCCACAGTGAACCAAGAGGTGTCAAATACCAGAAGGGCAGCTCATCAGAGGACACAGGCGTGGAGAGTTCCATGGCCATCCATGGAGTGTCTGTTCCGCACTCCACCCATGGAGCTGCCATGTGGAAGTTTTCAAACAGAGTGGCAGACACGCAGCGTTGCTCCTGCGGAGTAAATATTTCTGGCAATGCTCGCTTCATGGGAGCAGCCCACACATTTTGCACAAATGTTACACAAGCAGCCTGTGGCTTTGGAAATCATGGATGGAAATTATTTGCAAATTCTTTTGGAGCCTTATAACAAATGTTTGCTTCGGTCTTGAAGTGTTAAGCAAACAACTCCTCTACTTCAAAAATGTCTGCTAATGAGAAAGGCATTTCAGCTGAAAGAAAAGAAGTGATCATTAGGGAAAAAAAAATGGACTGGATTATGTTGATCAAGCAAAAGATCAACTTGGGACTCTAACCGCATTTGTTGCTTTTATCAGAAATTGGAGTGATAGTCGATCTTCAGATAATATTATGTTGAATGGACTTAATAGTCATTTTAACAAGGACGGGCCTCTCTTATCTGGATTTGGCTATGTAAAATCAAAAGCCGCCAAGATACTATTCAAAGGAAGCCTTGGCCATTGTGTGGGACAGGTTATCTGGCTTTGATCAGCCCTTTCTCTTGCTACTTCCTAGTGAGAAGAGGTGGATGGATAAGACCTTTTTGGCAGGCTGGTAAATTGTGTATATTTCGAAGGAGAAGGCAAACATATAAAACCATTTCTAAGAGCACTTTCGAGAATTTTAGCTTTAAAGCTTGCAGAGTCTTGTAGATCAGTGCTGATCAATAGAAATATGGGGTGTTTTTATAATGGAAAGTTTTCTTTTAGTCACGTGTTAAAAACTAAAAAAAAAAAATAGTGAACTTCCAGCTTCATTCATGTCTTTTGACTAACACAGGAACAGATAATGAAACACCGCATGTGCTCACTTTTAAGTGGGAGTTGAACAATGAGAACACATGGACACAGGAAAGGGAACATCACACACTGGGGCCTGTCGGAGGTGGGGGAGGGCAAGGGCTGAAAACCTAGATGATGGGCTGATAGATGCAGCAAACCACCATGGCACGTGTATACCTATGTGACAAACCTGCCTGTTCTGTGCAGGTATACCAGTATTTAAAGTTAAAAAATAAATAGTGAAGTTAATTTTGATACCATAGCTAATTTAACCCAACGTATCCATAATATCATCTCATCATATATTTGATATAAAAATGATTAGTGAAGGATTTTATCTTCTTTGTCTCATTCTATCTTTGAAATCTTGTGTGTATTTTTTAAAAATTACACTTTAAGTTCTGGGATACATGTGCAGAACGTGCAGGTTTGTTAAATAGGTATACACGTGCCATGGTGGTTTGCTGCACACATCAACCCGTCATCTGCATTGTATTTCTCCTAATGCGAACCCTCCCCTAGTCCCCTATCCCCTCACAGGCCCTGGTATGTGATGTTCCCTTCCCTATGTCCATGTGTTCTCATTGTTCAACTGCCACTTATGAGTGAGAACCTGCAGTGTTTGGTTTTCTGTTCCTGTGTTAGTTTGCTGAGAATGATGGTTTCCAGCTTCATCCATGTCCCTGCAAAGGACATGAACTCATCCTTTTTTATGGCTGCATAGTATTCCATGGTGTATATGTGCCACATTTTCTTTATCCAGTCTATCGTTGATGGGCATTTGGGTTGGTTCCCAGTATTTGCTACTGTGAACAGTGCCACAGTAAACATACATGTGCATGTGTCTTTATAGCAGAATGATTGATAATCCTTTGGTTATATACCTAGTTATGGGATTGCTGGGTCAAATGGTATTTCTGGTTCTAGATCCTTGAGGAATCACCACACTGTCTTCCACAGTGGTTGAACTAATTTACATTCCCACTAACAGTGTAAAAGCATTTCTATTTCTCCACACCCTCTCCAGCATCTGTTGTTTCCTGACTTTTTAATGATGGCCATTCTAACTGGCGTGAGATGATACCTCATTGTGGTTTTGATTTGCATTTCTCTAACGATCAGTGATGATGAGCTTTTTTTCATGTTTGTTGCCTGCCTAAATTTCTTCTTTTGAGAAGTGTCTGTTCATATCCTTTGTCCACTTTTTGATTTTTTTTTTCCGTGTAAATTTGTTTAACTTCTTTGTAGATTCTGGATATCATCCCTTTGTCAAATGGTAGATTGCAAAAATTTTCTCCCATTCTGTAGGTTGCCTGTTCACTCTGATGATAGTTTCTTTTGCTGTGTGGAAACTTTTTAGTTTAATTAGATCCCGTTTGTCAATTTTGGCTTTTGTTGCCATTGCTTTTGGTGTTTTAGTCATGAAGGCTTTGCCCATGCCTATGTCCTGAATGGTATTGCCTAGGTTTTCTTCTAGGGTTTTTATGGTTTTAGGTCTTACATTTATGTCTTTAATCCATCTTGGGTTAATTTTTGTGTAAGGAAGGGGTCCACTTTCAGTTTTCTGCATATGGCTAGCCAGTTTTCTCAACACTATTTATTAAATCGGGAATCCTGTCCCCATTGCTTGTTTTTGTTAGGTTTGTCAAAGGTCAGATGGTTGTAGATGTGTGGCATTAATTCTGAGGCCTCTGTTCTGTTCCATTGGTCTGTATACCTGTTTTGGTACCAGTACCATGCTGTTTTGGTTACTGTAGCCTTGTAGTATAGTTTGAAGTCAGGTAGTGTGATGCCTCCTCAAGCTTTGTTCTGTTTGTTTAGGATTGTCTTGGTTATACAGGCTCTTTTTTGGTTCCATATGAAATTTAAAGTAGTTTTTTTTTTCTAATTCTGTGAAGAAAGTCAGTGGTAGCTTGATGGGGATAGCATTAAATCTATAAATTACTTTGGGCAGTATGGCCATTTTCACGATATTGATTCTTCCTATCCATAAGCATGGAATGTTTTTCCATTTGTTTGTGTCCTCTCTTATTTCCTTGCGAAGTGGTTTGTAGTTCTCCTTGAAAGAGATCCTTCACGTCCCTTGTAAGTTGTATTCCTAGGTATTTTATTCTTCTTGTAGCAATTGTGAATGGAAGTTCACTCATGATTTGATTCTCTGTTTGTCTATTATTGGTGTATAGGAATGCTTATGATTTTTGTACATTGATGTTGTATCCTGAGACTTTGCTGAAGTTGCTTATCAGCTTAAGGAGATTTTGGGCTGAGAAGATGGATGTTCTAAATATACAATCATGTCATCTGCAAACAGAGACAATTTGACTTCCTCTCTCCCTATTTTAATACTCTTTATTTCCTTCTCTTGCCTGATTGTCCTGGCCAGAACTTCCAATACTACGTTGAATAGGAGTGGTGAGAGAGGGCATCCTTGTCTTTTGCTGGTTTTCTTCCTTTTTTTTTTTTTTTTTTTTTGAGATGGAGTCTCGCTCTGTCGCCCGGGCTGGAGTGCAGTGGCCGGATCTCAGCTCACTGCAAGCTCCGCCTCCCGGGTTTACCGTTCTCCTGCCTCAGCCTCCCGAGTAGCTGGGACTACAGGCGCCCGCCACCTCGCCTGGCTAGTTTTTTGTATTTTTTTAGTAGAGACGGGGTTTCACCGTATTAGCCAAATGATCTCGATCTCCTGACCTCATGATTCGCCCGTCTCGGCCTCCCAAAGTGCTGGGATTACAGGCTTGAGCCACCACGCCTGGCCGTCTTTTGCTGGTTTTCAAAGGGAATGCTTTCAGCTTTTGCCCATTCAGTATGATATTGGCTGTGAGTTTGTCATAAATAGCTCTTATTATTTTGAGATACATCCATCAATACCTAGTTTATTGAGAGTTTTTAGCGTGAAGGGTGTTGAATTTTATCAAAGACCTTTTCTGCATCTGTTGAGATAATCATGTGGTTTTTGTCATTGGTTCTGTTTATGTGATGGATTACCTTTGTTGATTTGCATATGTTGAACCAGCCTTACATCCCGGGGATGAAGCTGACTTGATCTTGGTGGATAAGCTTTTTGATGTGCTGCTGGATTCAGTTTGCCAGTATTTTATTGAGGATTTTTGCATCAAAGTTCATCAGGGATATTGGCCTGAAATTTTCTTTTTCTTTTTTTTTTTTTTTTGTTGGTGTCTCTGCCAGGTTTTGATATCAGGATGATGATGACCTCATAAAATGAGTTAGGGAAGAGTCCTTCTTTATTGTTTGGAATAGTTTCAGAATCTTGTGTGTATTTTATACTCGCAGCATATTTTAATTATAACTTGCTGCATTTCAGGGGCTCAACAGCCACAGTAGGTAGTGGCCATCGTATTGGGCAGCTCAGCTCTAAATCTTTGCTACTTAAAGTGTGGACCAGCAGCATCTGCATCAACTGGGGGCTATTAACATGCAGAATGTCAGGCCGTGCCAGACCTGCTGAATCTGCATCTGGATTTTAATCCAGTGAGAGGCTCTGATCTAGGGAGCTTCTTTTCAGACCTTTCAGCCTGACGAAGGATGCATCCATTCCATCTGAGTGCACTCTGGGAGACGGTGGGTTATCTAAGTTCTTCTACTTTCCCGATGAGTGATTTCCTGAAGCTTTTCTGCCTTTCATGGGTAAGTTTAGATTCCCTTATACGGGACTCCTATAAATGGCAGTTCCATCCTGTGAAATCTACATGGAGGTCAGTCTGTGCATTGCACCTCTGGCTCATTTGCCTGCTGATGCAGGGGTAGATGCGGTCACGGCAGACACACCTGTGGTTAAAGAAGGACGCCTGGTGAGGAGGAGGGTGCGTTAATGCAGCCTCTGCCTCCTTAGGTGTCTGAGTGGAGCACTGGGCCTGTGTGTGTGGGTGCCCCTCGCTGAGGCTGGCCAGCGTGACTGGAGCGGGGTCCAGGCAAGGGTGGCCTCACTCCTCGCCAAGTCCTGTTAGTGTCTCTATTTTCCCATTGATAAAAATGGAGCTTACAGCCCCAGAGGGTGGTTTGTTGAGTTTGGAGAAGACATTTGAGAGCCACCAGGGAGTGACGGAATGAAGTACAAATGCTGGAAACCACACATATGTGCAGATGCGATATGGAGATGTTGGAGTGATAATCTTCAGGCAGGAAATCCAAGAAATTCCCAAGTTAAGATTTTACCAGAAAGGTCAAATCATCCTCAGGGAGGATAGCAAGAAGAGGGAAAAGAAAATAAAACAAAACCACCAAGAAATCTAAGAGATTATGGACAGAACTATCCAGCCAGATCTCCCAGGGTGCCAATGACTCCATGGGAGAGGAAAAGGCCTGATGATGGCTGTATTAATATTCTGAATGCTTCTGGAACTTTCTAGGCTTGTGGGTTATATAGGATTTGCTCAGATCTCTCTCTGCATTTCTTTCATATGATTTTAAAGAAAGGTTCCTAAGAGGACACTGGCATAAAAATTCCTTTTACACAAACACTCCACTGGAAAGCAAGGCCCTGCTTATGGGAGGTGCTGGGGCTTTGGGCCTCTGAGGAAATGTCTGCTGAGAGAGCCCCCAACCTGGCATGCTGTACCCTGCTGAGGGACTAACGGTCTGCTTTCCTGTGGAGAAAGGCAGGAGAGGAGTGCATGTACTCCTCTGGATCACGTCTTGCAACAGAACAAAAACAGTAAAGTACCCAAGTTGTCTCTGGCACGGAAGTTTCTAGAACAGTGATTACTTAGAGATAGTCATTTACCAAGCTGTGCTCCTTTGGGGACATCTGAGGAGTCAAATATGTGAGATTATTGGACTCTTTTCCTTCCTTTGGTCATACGGAGTGGAAGCATAAATGTATCAATCCTTTGCTTATGGCGCCTCAGAAATGGAGTGGCACACTTGCCACCTTACACCAGATGTGACTTTTAGGTGCTAAGAGGCACCCTGGGGTGGTGCCAGCTCTCTCTGAAAGGATGTTACCTAAACACATCACTCAAGACTCAAGACTCGAGAGTATTATTTCAAATGGCTCATAGTTCACCAACTCTTAAAAACTGAAGTAACTATCTGTTTTTCCTAATTTGCCAGGTCATACATGCCCATTGTATTAACAGAAAGTTGGAAAATTAGTGTAAAGAATGACATTTATCCTTAATAATCCCACCACCCAAAATAGCCACTGCAAACATTTGGACATTGAACATATTGATTTGCATAGCTTGGATCTTACTATATTGATATTTTTTCCTGCCTTTTCCCACTTAATATTGTATCATATGCATTTTCTATATTACTGAAAATTATTTGTCAGCATGGTTTTTAAAAAACTTCTTACGAAAAATTTAAAAACCTATACCAAGTTAGAGAGCCGTTTATCATGAAGCGAATGTACTGACCACTTAGCTCAAAAATTATCAATTTAGCCAATCTTGTTTTTTCTAACCTCTTTAATCTCTGCCTTTCCCCAATTGTTTTGAAGCAGTTTCGAAGAAGCATATAATTTTATCTCTAAATATTTCAGCGTGTATCTGAAAGATAAGGAAAAGACAAAGAACTTAAAAACAAATAACCACTATGCCGTTATCTCATGTAAAAACAATCTTTTAAAATATCAGCAAATACCTAGTCAGTGCTTACAGTTCCTCAATTGTCTTAAAAATATTTTTGGATGATTTGTTTGAATTGGAATCCAAACAAGGTTAGTCTGTTTAAATTGGTTCGTAAGTCCCTCTCTGGTTGTATGGTAATTTATTAATTGAAAAAATCAGTGCATCTGCCTTGTAACTTCCTATAGTGCCATGCTTTTGTCCAACATGTTTCTCTATGCTTTGCTTTTCCTAAACTTTAGTAGTTAGAGCTAGAGGTTTGATCAGATTCAAGTTTAAATTCTTCAGTGTTAAGATGACTTCATAGACATTGTTGGGCTCT
Organism: Chlorocebus sabaeus; assembly: GCF_047675955.1. Classification (NCBI taxonomy): domain Eukaryota; kingdom Metazoa; phylum Chordata; class Mammalia; order Primates; family Cercopithecidae; genus Chlorocebus; species Chlorocebus sabaeus. Next base: position 93,086,483 of record NC_132905.1, on the reverse strand, counting down.
TCCATCAGGAAGTATTTAATGCCAGCATCTCTCGGGTTTTCTTGTAATTTCCATTGCCTTGATCCATGAATTCATTAGGAGTTTCAAAATGTGACGTTAGATAATCCCTTCTTTGTTTACTAATTGGAATCCTTTCCCCCGTCAATTCTTTTGTTATCCTGCAGTTTGTATTGTGAAGGCAAAGATTAGTAAATGCCTAATCTTTTCTCTTTAGCAATTTCAAAGTAACGATGTGGTTCATGACCGTCTTCCAGTTGTGAGCAGTGAGATTTTTAATATTATTATGAACCTATGGATTCGGCCTATTGTAGTTATTATTCTTACTGATGCTTAAATTATATCTTTTTTTTTTTTTTTGAGACAGAGTCTGCCTCTGTTGTCCAGGCTATAGTGCAGTGGCACGATCTGGGCTCATTTCAACCTCTGCCTCCGGGGATCAAGTAATTCTTTTGCCTCAGCCTCCCGAGTAGCTGGAATTACAGGTGTGCACCATTATGCCTGGGTAATTTTTGTATTTGTAGTAGAGACGGGGTTTCACCATTTTGGCCAGGCTAGTCTCGAACTCCTGGCCTCAAGTGATCCACCTGCCTCAACCTATCAAAGTGCTAGGATTACACGTATGAGTCACGGTGTCTGGCCTTTATTTTTGATGAATAAGATTTTATTCAGATGAACTCCTGATTTCTTTGGGCATGCCCCTAATAATGTTTGGTAGCTTCTTTGATTTTTGAATGGCACAATTTTAGATTCATTGTGTGTATTTTCAGTTTGGATCTGGAATCAGCTATTCCTGCAGGCAGCCCCAGTTCTTTTTGTTAGGAAATGGTATTTAGAGACCACAGTGCAGCACGACAGTGCTCAGTGCCGCTGGGTTGATGATATATTTCTAGGCCTTTTCAGGGGACAGTATCTTCTTAAAGATGGTTTATATTTCCTTTGAGGTCAAATGCATCATGAACTCATACTGATAGATGATTTTGTGAGCCAGGCAATTGAGCAGGGACTGGTGGGGTGATTCTTCTGTTTCAGGAGTCCTGGACAGAAGTCACTTAATTATATTCAGCTGTGAATGGGTTGGTTTAGAGTATTTGAGTGGCTGGTGACTTCCATGTTTTGTGACTTGAAGTGGATGCCAGAAGGTGAGCCCTAGCTGAGGCTCAGGCCGAGCACCTGCAGAGTGCTTGGACTTCTCACCTGGCCTCAGGGCTCCTAGAGAGTATGTTCAGAGGGGCCAGGTAGAAGCTGCAAGAGTTCTAATGGCCTACCCTGACAAGTCTCAGAATGTCACTTCACTTCCACCATGTTCTTTCTTCTTTTTTCTTTTTAAGAGACAGGGTCAGGCTGAAGTGCAGTGGCGTAGCTCACTACAGCCTGGAACTCCTTGGCTCAAACAATTCTCCTACCTCAGCCTCCCGAGTAGTTGTGACTATAGAGTTGCCTTTAATGCCTACCTATTGTCTTTTCTTTTCTTTTTTTTTATTTTAGCAAAGATGGGATCTTGGTACATGGTGCAGGATGGTCTCAAACTCCTAGCCTTGGGTGATCCTCCTGCCTTGGCTTCCCAAAGTGCTGGGATTACAGGAGTGAGCCACAGCACCCAGCAAAGAAGTAGCAAAGAATATATATATATATTTTAGAGACAGGGTCTGTAAATCATCCAGACTGGAGTGCAGTGGCACAATCATAGTTCACTGTAGCCTCTAACTCCTGGGCTCATGTGATCCTCCCACCTCAGCCTCCTTAGCAGCTGGGACTACAAGTGTCTACTGTCATGGCTGCCTAATTTAAAATGTTTTTTGTATAGAGAGGGTCTCACTATGTTGCCCAGCTTGTCTCAAACTCCTGACCTCAGGTGATCCTCCAAAACAGAGATCATTTGATCCATAAGGAAAGTGACAAGGAACTCTCTTTGGCATAAGTCCCTGAAACAGAGTTCACAGACGCTGAATTCTCGGTATCCATGAGGAGGGTTGATATTTCCAGGGTCTCATCTTGCTGATAATCTAAGCCTCCTCAACTATGCAGCATTTTGTGGTATTTTTCCACAAGCCAGAGTGGTCACTTTTATAATTTATAAAACTTTATAACTTATATAACTTTAATAACTTGCTAAAAATAACAGCAATTATAATGCTTGAATCTGGGACATTTCTCAGTGCATGAGAGCAGCTTGCAAGAATTACGAGAAGATTAAGCATGATCATAGGTGGTGGCTGTGTCCTGGCGTTTCTGTCTGTGTGACTTCTGTGTCATTGATCTATGTGTATGTATTTGTGTGTGTGTGTCTGTGTGTGTGTGTGAGAGACAGACAAACTTGAGATCCACATACTGAAACTGTTTGAGTTAGTCAGCATAGGCTAACCTCTGTAACACACAACCCCAATTTTTCAGTGGCTCAGTACAACGGAGTTTCTTTCTTACTCATGTAAAGTCCAGGTGACGGCGGAAACTTGCGGGGGAGAAAGTCTACTCCACAGTGTCATTCAGGGACCCAGGCTCCTGCCTTATGATGGTTCCATTCTTCAGGGCCTTTCCATCTCCTCCATGCAGCTGGTGGATGTGGGAGGAGAGTGCGTGCATGAAGGACCACACAGAAGCCTTTTTTTTTTTTTTTTCTTTTTGAGACGGAGTTTCACTCTTGTTGCCCAGGCTGGAGTGCAATGGCACAATCTCGGCTCACCACAACCTCCGCATCCCAGGTTTAAGCAATTCTCCTGCCTTAGCCTCCTGAGTAGCTGGGATTACAGGCATGCACCACCATGCTGGCTAATGTTTTTGTATTTTTAGTAGAGACAGGGTTTCTCCATGTTGAGGCTGCTGTTGAACTCCTGACCCCAGGTGATCCGCCCACCTCGGCCTCCCCAAGTGCTGGGATTACAGGCGTGAGCCACTGCGCCCGGCCCACACAGAAGCTTTTTATGAGCCAGATCAGGAAGGGGCATAAGTTCCTTCTGCACCTATTCCATTGGCCAGAATGGTCACACCCTCACCCATCTGCAAAAGACTCTGGGGAATTTGGTCTGGCCATGTGTCTAGGAAGCAGAGGAGCAGGTGACAAGAACAGATGTGAACACAAGACATTCTGTGTCATCCTGGCCAACCTGAGAATGGGTGTAGCAAATGATCCCAGAGATGGCAAATCAGCTTTCCATGGAATCAGAGGATAGTGAGTTAGCATCTGCTATGTTTCCTTGGGATTGCATTGCTTTTCAACTCAGTGAGAAGGTGTGTAAAATTAATATTTTGTTCTTAAAGTCTTTCCCGGTGTTTAGGCAGACTCCATAGACCAAATTTAACTTGTTTGTATAAAGGCCTTAAGATACACACTTTTAAAAAGCATTGTGAAGAATTGTGAGCTGTCTGAGGTTTTACCTTACTTGCAAACTAACAAGTGGGCCTGCCATAGTTTCATGGATTCTGGCAGAAGAGTCCCAGGTCAGAGATTTCACCTGTCTTGTTCATTGTTGTCTACATAGTGCCTGGAAAACACTGCTTGGCACACAGAACCCTCAATCAGTATTTGTGAATGAGTGAATAGGTAAATGCTAGCTATTATTATTATTTCTTTTTTTTTTTTTTTTGAGATGGAGTCTCGCTCTGTCGCCTGGCTAGAGTGCAATGGTATGATCTTGGCTCACTGTAACTTCTGCCTCCCAGGGTTCAAGTGATTCTCCTGCCTTAGCCTCCCGAGTAGCTGGGATTACAGGTGCCTGCCACCACACCTGGCTAATTTTTTGTATTTTTAGTAGAGATGGGGTTTCACTGTGTTGGCCAGGCTCGTCTGAAACTCCTGACCTCAAGTCATCCACCCACCTCAGCCTCCCAAAGGGCCAGGATTACAGGTGTGAGCCACCGCGCCCGGCCAATGCTAGCTATTGTTATGACCCACTCTCATCAGGTCCCTTTCTCTCCCTGTATCCCCTGTCTCACATCTTTATTCTCAGTTGCCCAAATCAAAAATTAAGGGCTACTGTCAACTCTCTCTACCATGTGAAAGCCATCACATGCATGAAAACACCTACCACCTGAAAATGATTCTTGCATGTGCCAGCTCATGTTGACATGATTCTGTCGTTGCTGGCTTTGAAGGAGGAGGAAGGAGCCATGGAATGCAGGCAGCCTTGTCTAGAAAACCAGTCAAGGTAAAGAAACAGATTCTCCCCTGGAAGTTCCAGAAGGAACCAGCCCTGCTGGCACTTCAATTTTAGCCCAGGGTTTCCCATTGCAGATATCTGGCCTCCAGAACTGCAAGATAATCCATCTGTGTTGTTGTAAGCCACTGTGTTTGTGGGAACTTGTTATGGCAGCAGCAGGAAGGCAATACACCTGACAAGGAGAGAGGGCACTCACCAGGAGCCCTCCCTCCTGGTGGCAACTGGCCAGTGCTGCTGGCCATGCTCCTGAAGCATTTTGTTTGTAAGATGAGCACAGAGGGGAGAGGAGTGTCCAGTGGCGGGGTATGGGCAGGGATTGCAGAGTCTCTGAGGAGGTTTCCAGGCGAGACTGGAAAAGGAGTGTATGGGCTCCTCCTTCATCTTACTGTGTCTTCAGCACGTTCCTAGGGGCATGGGGGCAGGAGGGAAAGGAGTGGTTAAAATTAGCACACAGGTGCACCATGGCTCCGTAACACCAAACTCCTCTCTATGTTGTGAGAAGAGAATTTTGCTTTCCTTTGCAGGAATTCTGTGACTTTCCAATTTGCCTCACATCGGTGCAGTTAAGATCCAGGAAGCTTACATGAGCTTGATTTTCTATATTCTGGTTGTTGTGAGAGTGGCGTTTTCTGTTTCCATGTCCTTTTTAATATTCTTGTCGTCTGCTATTTGTTCCTCTCTCCTGGTTTTCTAGTGAAACTTGGAACTTAATGAGGAGGAAAAAAATTGCAGATAAGACTTCAAAGGCGAATGTTCTAAGTTTCTAAAAGGAGAATACTGAAAAGGAAAAATGTTCCAAGCAGCATCTCAAAGGGAAGGAAGAGAAAAAAAGTGAGAGCAAATTAAAAATGGGATTAGGCAATAGGCGTGAATGGTCAGGGGTGAGATGGGAAGTAAAGAGAAGAAAGTGAAGGGTCCCAAAGAAAAGCATAGCACCTGCTGGTGATCCTGTCTCCCAAAGAAGGGGACATGGGTGGAAGTACAACAAGGAAAGAGAGGTTGGGTATTGCCCAAAATATTAAAAAGTTCTAAGAAGGGAGGCATGCTTGACAAACACGATTGTTTGATTTTTCTCTTCTGATCTTTTCTATTAGATGTCTTTCCTCAAAGCTCCATCACATCAGAGGGAACAAATGGCTTTCAGAATTAATGCACTTTCTTTCACAAACTCTTTGAATAGTAATGCCATTAATATAGAGATTGCAGAGTCTGGGAGCACAGATTCCATTTCCTTTCACCTGTGGCATCTTGGTGCTCTTTTGTTCCTTGTGAATTTGTATACAGTACACTTTTCACCTGATTCCAGATACAAAGGTGATCCTGATGATTGAGAGGAACAGTATTGAATGATTTATGTAGGTATCTGTGAAAAATGCAGAATGCTTTGTCTCCCCCAACATTATGGAATTTGTATGTCCTTGTTGGGTGATTTTGTGGATTTTTCAGTAATCATTCTCTCTGCAACTGCTTAGATGTTGGAAAATGTCTCTTGATATTGGCAGGTAGCTGTGCCTCTGAGCTGACAAATCGTCTCAATACAAAGATGTTGCTAAAGACATGTAGACCCGTTCTCTTGCACGTAGACACGTTCTCTGGTGCCTTTCCTTTCTGGTTAGAGCTTTGATTTGCAGCTGTTTCTCAGTCACGTTTCTGTTGGGTTAATTATGCTTTGTTAATTTGTTAAAGTTTCGTGTTTGCTGTCATGTGTAATCATAACATTGTAATAAAAGCCAATAATTTGTAGGTGATGGCAGATGGTGGGGACCCAAATGAATGCCAAAAGAAAGAAATGAATTTATAGATCACATCACAATATTTTTGTCTTCAAAGTTCCTTCCTGTTTCTTCTGTAAAATCCTTGCGTGTGTGTTGGGGGTGTGAGTGGAGGACATGAGCCTTTGAGGTAATTTTTCTCCAGGAAGTCCTTATGATGCCAGCTCTCCATGACAACTATTGAAAACACATTGAGATGTTTTCCAAAACAACCAACACAATAATAATAACGAAATTACTGGAAACAAGGGTAGAGAGCGGTCAGGGCAATTAAGAAGTTTCTGAGCAGCAGATCAGTCATTTCAGTCATGTTAGAAATTGTCATTGTCTTGAATCCCTTTGACGAGAAATCTCTCTGGATCCTTTGTAAGTCCTTTGGAGTGAGTGTCTTGGAAAAAACAAGTGTCATTTCTCGTTTCTCTTGGGGAAGAGGAAGATGGAATATTTTTTCCCACTCTTGAGCAGTGTGTGATTTTGCCAGATTCCCTTGTGTGAACCTTGGGAGCAGATGGCATTGATGTGATAAATGCCACATGGTTCTGCAAATCATTTGGAATCCTGGGAAATTTTTCTGAATTGACTGGAAGATGAGGACTGTGCCACTTCCCAGGGAAGTAAATACTTGATAATGAATGGATTTTCCACCACGGTATACAGCTATTTCATGCCAGCTGCCCACATAGAGAGGGCAGACCAACCTGTGCATGTCTAAGCTGGGAATATTGACCAGCCTCAGCCCTTGGGGTGGCTGAGCTCTCTGAGACCTGCCCACAGCCGGTGTAGCTGTGTCCCACAACTGGAACTTCAAGTCAGCATTCAGCTACGGTTACGCTGGGGTGGCATCCAAATGAAGATCTCCCCTGGGGCTCTTGTTCTGACTGCCATTATGAGAGCAATTCACTAATCTGGAAAGCAGAGGCCCTTCCAATGGGGAAAATGACATTGGAATGGGTCTTTGTGTGGATTCTGGCTACTGTCACTGCACACTTGCGGACTCTTTAGAGAGGACAACCCCACTCATGGGCCTCTGGTTACAAAGACGTAGCCAACCCCAGATCTTGCTGTCTCCATCCCAGAGATCTGGGTATCTGAAGATGGGAGAGGAAGAAGGAGTTGTCCCTTTCTTCCTTGACCCTCCAGGGGCTGATTTTTCCTTGAGGAGTGAAATCATGGTCTCCCTTTCTCCATAACCTCTAGCACCATGAAATGGTCACATGTTCCAGTTCATCGTTGGAGTTTTGAGAATCTCAAAGTCTTTGAGAAAGATCCTCTAATTCACTGGAGTCTTCCCTGGAGTTTTCTTGAGGCCCTCAATTTAATAAGAACTGAGCCAGCAGTTAAGCCATGTTTGCATAGATTCATAGGAACATTGGAAGCTCCCTGATCCAAGACTCTGCCTCCAGGGCCTTTTCCATGCAGCACTTACTCCTTCTTGTGCCAAGCCAGGGTTAGTGAAATCTTCACGAGCAGTCCTGGAAACCTACAGCTATTATAACTCCCTCAGTGCAAGGAACTCCAGACCCAAGGAGCGTGCTGCCATTCCTGCCATTCCTGACAGGGCGACATTCCCAGCTTCAGCATGTGCATGCGGGTCTGCCTCTCTAGGTGAGCAACTGCCATGAAATAGCTGTGTACCATGGTGGAAATTCCATTCATTATCAAGTATCTACTTCCCTGGGAAGTGGCATAGCCCTTACCTTCCAGGTATCACCTTCTCACTGATGAGTCCATAGCAGGGATTGGTAACCTTTCTCTATAAAGAGCCAGACAGTGGGTATTTTAGGTTTTGCTGGCCATCTAGGCAAGTACTCACTTCTGCCATTCTAGCCTGAGAACAGTTATGGACTATATATAAGTGAATGGGTGTGATCATGTGCCAATAAAACTTTATTTAAAAAAACAGGCAAGGGGCCAGATTTGGCTTGTGGGCTCTAGTTTGCTGACTCCCTGGCTATAGTAGCTCTCATTCCATAAAAAAGGAAAGGGCGTGAATTACTTTTCTTATGATCTTAGCTTATTGACTATAAAGGCATAGTTCCATCACACTGTGGTAAGAACAGAACAGGCAGAGGAATGTCGGACAGATGGAGGGATGTAGCTAGTGGAGCACAAAGGAGGGCCCCTCACCTGCCCAAGTGGGGGCTAAGGTCAGGTGAAGAGACTTCTAGGTGGAGAGGGTGTGGGGGCTTCTCAGGTGTAGTGGTGATTAAGGTGGGTTTTGAGGATAATATGAGTTCCATATCAAAACCAGAAGAGTGTTCAGGGGAAATTCACACAGCATGTGCAAAGGCGCTGGGACGTGGCAGAGCTGGGGTGTGGGGGACCCTGCATGTTCTCTGGAGTGTAACTGCTTGGTCAGGGGGGCTAGCCTTAGCAGCAGAGGGGGCTGGGAAAGGCGGCCAAGACCGAGTCTGAGTGGTCTCATATCTCAGGCAAAGGAATTTGGGTTGAGAATTTTTAAGCAGGTGGCAGACATGATCAGAACTGGGAGGGTGGTGAGAAGAGGAGACCCGAAGTGGGTGGGATTTGGCATGTGGGAACCGATGCTTGGCCTTGGCCTGAGGACCTTTAGGTGAGCTCTGAGTTCTCTGCAAGCTTGGTCCAGGGCTCTGGCTCATAATTCCTTCACGTCTTCCAAGTTCAGCCTTTCATGTCTGCGTTACCTTGGGTCACTTAGCGGGTTCCGCACCCTGTGTGTGTCTCAGCTGCTTCATCTAAACTGTGCACCCGTGCACCTTATCCAACAACAGAGAAGCATTTCTGATGCTGTGGCTGGTTCTGTGTGTCAAGGTGCCCAGACTGCAATACCCAGTTGTTTAATCAAACCCTGGTCTAGGCATTGCTGTGGAGGCATTGGGTCAATGTGGCTAACAGCTGCAGTCGGTTGACTTTAAAGGAGGTTATCCTTGATGATTTGGGTGGGCCTCATCCAAAGAGTGGAAAGGCCTTAAGAGGCAAACTGAGGTTTCCTTGTGGAAGAAGAAATTCCATCTGCTGACTGCAGCGTTAGCTCCTGCCTGAGAGTGCGCAGCCTGCCGGCCTGCCCTGCAGAGTTCAGACTTGCTTGGCCTGGGCCCACAATCATGTAAGCCAGGTCCTTGAAATTAGTCTTTCTCTTCTCTGTCTCTACATACATTTTATACACACACACACACACGCACATTTAATATATATTTATAAAATATACATTATATATTTATATACATAATAATATATATTCATATAAAAAAGTAATCCATAGATATACATATTTAATATATATTTATAAACATAATAGTAATATATATTCATGTGTATGCGTGTGTATGTATGTGTGTTTATATGTGTGTATGTATGTATTTGTGTGTGTATGTATGATCAGAATGTGTATATATACACACACATTATATAAAGTATATATTATATATTTATATACATAATAGTAATAGATATATTTGTATGTACGTATGGTTATGTATGTATGTATATATGTGTATGTGTGTGATGTGTATACACATGATCAGAATGTGTGTATATACACACATTTAATATGTATTTATAAAACATACTTTATATATTTATATACAGATAGTAATATACATATTTGTGTGTATGTGTGTTTATGTGTGTGTGTGTACATGTGTTGTGTGTGTATGTGTGTGTATATATATATATGATGTGTATATACATGATCAGAATGTGTGTATACACACACACACACACACATACAAAACTGATCTGTTTTTCTGCTAGAACCTGACTGATACACATAGTAAAGGTAAACTTGATGATACATTTCATTAATAAAGTGAAAATTTAATAGTATGTTTCCCACTGTGAAGGTAGGAAAAAAATAATCATTCTTTAATGGAGGAGGTTGGTCTATTTTTGCTGCTTCTGCCTTCATCCCCGAGGGTCATTAAGAAACACCAAGGCTTCTGTTGACACAAATTCTTTGGAATGTGTAGCTGTCCCTCCCCACCCCTCAAGTTTTGGATGGGCCTGGACTGCATGTTCAGCCATGATTCCCAGGGATGAATCAAAGACTCAAGGCATTGTGGGTGATTGTCTGACTCCAGCTCTGCAGGCAGGATTATTCCTTGTTCCCCATACCCTAGCAGGGCTTTGGGGAAGATCCAGTGATGTGTTTAGGCATTATTCACCCTTGCTAATGGATAAGTCATCTTGCGCAGATGACAGAGCTCGTCTGGGGAAGTAACTTCATGGGCGCAGAAGAAAGTTATGAGCCATGTCAAGTCCGAGCCTTAAAGTAAATTGCCCGGTTGGCTTTCAGGCTTAATGCCAGGCAGGGGACAGCATAGGCAATAGGGGCTGGGTCTTTTCACAGACGTTCTGTTGAGCCGCCTCAACACCAGCTTGTAGGAACAAAGTCCAACAAGTGTTTCTCTAAGTTCTCACAGGCAGAATCCACTGTGCAGTTTGGCTGACGGCCTAGGGGACCGGAAGAGGATTTCTGTGAACCAAGGTGGCAGAGGACAGGAAGAGCAGCCACTGGCTCGGTTCAGAGGCCCTGAACAGAGGGAGCCTTCTGATGCCTGTCATCACGGCCAAGGGCACAACTTAAAAGAGAATGGAGGAGATACAGGAGACCTGGACCAGGGGCCTTGGTTCCAGGAAGAAGAAACATTCATAAATTTTAGTTGCTGTTGCAGGATTTAGGCTCCAAACTTGAAGTGGAGTGGAAGATTAGTCCAGATAGTTGAGCCCATTGGAACCAAGAGCTGGTTCCAATGAAGGCCACGTCAATATCATAAAATTAACAACTGCACCACTGTCATCGCATGCCGCCAGAGGCTGGGCCCAGTGGTCTCTCCTCTGCAGCCCCCACATAGTGTTTAAGGCCAAGCACTGAAGGAGGCTGTGGATTCACGCTGAGAGGAAAGAAGAGAATGAACATTTTCCTGGAAGAGATCAACCCTAACCCACTGATGCTCACAGCAGCCCTATACTTGTTCCAGTTGCTAAACCTCTGCCTAGGGTTGCCAGATTTAGCAGATGAAAATACAGGATGCCTGAAAAAAATGGTGCTGGCACAATCAGACACCCACATGCAAAAGCATGAAGTTGGGCCTGTTCCCTACACTGTATACCAAAATCAATCATTGGCCTAAGTGTAAGAGCTAAAACTATAAAACTCTTAGAAGAAGACATAGGAGTAAATCTTCGTAACCTTGGGTCATGAAAAGCCTTCTTAGCTATGACACCAAAAGCACAAACAACAACAATAAGAGGCCAGCTGTGGTGGCTCATCCCTGTAATCCCAGCACTTTGGGAGGCTGAGGTGGGTGGATCACTTGAGGTCAGGAGTTTGAGACCAGCCTGGCCAACATGGCAAAACCCCGTCTCTGCTAAAAATACAAACATTAGCTGGGCACGATGGCGTGCCTGTAATCCCAGCTACTTGGAAGGCTGAGGCAGGAGAATCTCTTGAACCTGGGAGGCTGAGGTTGCTGGAGTATGCCTTTGCACTCCAGCCTGGGCAACAGAGCGAGACTATGTCTCAAAACAACAACAACAATAACAACAGCAACAACAACAAGAAATAGATAAATTGGACTTTATCAAAATGAAAGAGTTTTGCGTTTCAAAGGAGACCATCAAGATAGTGAAAAGACAGCCCACAGAATGGGAGGAAAGATTTGCAAGTCATGTATCTGATAAGGTCTAATATCCAGAACATATAAAGAACCCTTAAAAATCAGTAACAGAAAGATAAACAACTCAATTAAGAAACAAGCAAGGGATCTGAATAGATTTGTTTTTTTTTTTTTCCAAAAAGATACACAGGCCAGATGTGGTAGCTCATGCCTATAATCTGAGCACTTTGGGAGGCCAAGGCAGGTGGATCACCTGAGGTTAGGAGTTCAAGACCAGGCTGACCAACATGGCAAAACCTGATCTCTACTAAAAATACAAAAAAATTTGCTGGGCGTGGTGGTGCGTGCCTGTAATCCCAGTTACTCAGGATGCTGAGGCAGGAGAATCGCTTGAATCTGGGAGGTGGAGGTTGCAGTGAGCTGAGATCGTGCCACTGCACTCCAGCCTGGGTGACAGAGCAAGACTATGTCTCAAATTAAAAAAAAAAAAAAAGGAAGATACATAAATGGCCAATAAGCACATGAAAAGATGTTCATTAGCCGTTAGGAAAATGTAAATCAAAATCACAATGAGATACCACTTCACACCATCAGGATGTCTATCATAAAAAAACCAGAAACTAATAAATGTAGTGAGGATGTGAGGAAATGAGAACTCTTGTACATTGCTAGTGAGAATATATATATATGTGTGTATGTGTATATATATGTGTATATATATTTATGTGTGTGTGTATACATATTTGAGATGGAGTCTCTCTCACCCAGGCTGGAGTGCAAGCTCCGCCTCCTGGGTTCACGCCATTCTCCTGCCGCCTCAACCTCCCGAGTAGTTGGGACTACAGGCGCCCACCACCACGCCCAGCTAATTTTTTTTGTGTTTTAGTAGAGACAGGGTTTCACAGTGTTAGCCAGGATGGTCTCAATCTCCTGACCTCGTAATCCGCCCGCCTCGGCCTCCCAGAGGGCTGGGATTGTAGGCGTGAGCCACCGCATCTGGCTGAATATATATATCTTTTTAAAAAATGCAGCTGCTGTGGGAAACAGTTTGTAAATTTCTCAAAATGTTAAACATAGAGTTACCATATGACCTGGCAATTGTATTCATATATATATATATATTTCCAAGAGAAATGAAAACATATGTCTACAGAAACTTAAACACAAATGTTTACAACAGATATAATAGCCAAAAAAGTGGAGACAACCCAAACGTGCATCAACTGATGATTGGATAAATAAAATCTGTTGTATCCATACAGTGGAATATTATTTGGCAGTAAAAAAGAATGAAGTGCTGATACATATTACAACATGGATGAACCTTGAAAAAACAAGCTAAATCAAAGAAACCACTCCTGAAGACCACATGTTGTGTGCTTTTATTTATACAAAATGTCCAGAATAGGCCAATCTATAGAGACAGAAAGTAGATCAGGGGATGTCAGGGCCTGGGGCTGGGGCTGGCATAGGGAGTGGGGAGGGCCTACTAATGAGTGTGGATTCCTTTGGAGCTGATGAAAATGTTCTAAAATTGATTGTGGCGATGGTTACACAACCTTGTGAATATTTAAAAAGCATTGAATTGTACACTTTAAATGGGAGGGTTGGATAGTATGTAAATTATAACTCAGTAAACTGTAAAAATATAGGATGACTCATTAAATTAAATTTCAGATAACCAATGACTAATTTTTTATGGATATATTTCTTGCAATATTTGGGACATACTTATACTAAAAAATTAGTCATTGTTTATCTGTAATTCAACTTTAACTGGGTGTCCTGTATTTTATCAGGCAACCTCATGCATGTTGGCTGCGTGTGAGAACGATTTTAAGAATCATCCCCTCCAGGGCTCCTATCTTTTTATCCCTTTAGGACATTTACTATCAGAGGCTGAATCACGGCTGTGGCTCCTGAGCTCAGAGGCCTTGTTGTGGCTCCTGTTCTCTGAAAGCCCCACCTTGAAGAGTTTCCCTAGTAACCTCCAAACAACTCGTCAACCAACCTGCAGGCCAGGGAGGTTTTTTACAGAACAGTCAATGACAGGACTTATAGGCTACAGAGAAACAACTGGATTCTTTTCTGCATGTTGTCCCATGAGATGAGCTCTTCTTCCATGGCACCTTGATCGAAATCAAGGCAGGTTCCTTAGTTCCTCTGGTGACTTTCTCATCGTCAAAAATTCTCTGGGCATTTCATTCTCCATAAAGTCTCTCTCTGCTCAGTAATTAGTATGTTCAGCCCCATCTACTCATGAAGACTCCTCACCTCACTCAAAGTGGAAGATTCTTTTCTTCCAGGACCAGCTGCAGACAGAAAATGTGCCTTGGGAATGGGTGGTTGGTTCTTGTTTTTTTACTTAGGATAGCTCTGATAAGGTTTGGCTGTGCCCCCACCCAAATCTCATCTTGAATTGTAGCTCCCATAATTACTGTGTGTTGTGGGAGGGACCTGATGGGAGGTAATTGAATCATGGGGGCAGGTCTTTCCCATTTTTTGCTGTTCTTGTGATAGTGAATACGTCTCATAAAACATGATGGTTTTATAAATGGGAGTTCCCCTGCACAAGTCCTCTTGTTTGCCGCCATGTAAGACATGCCTTTGCTTCTCCTTTGCTTTCCGCCATGATTTTGAGACCTTCCAAGCCATGTGGAATTGTGAGTGCATTTAACTTCTTTCTTTTATAAATTACTCAGTCTCAGGTATGTCTTATATTAGCAGCATGAAAACAGACTAATATAAGCTCCTTCCTCCTCTCTCCTCCCCCAACCTGTCTCCAGGGAAGGGAGGGGCCAGGAGAGGAAGGAATAAAGGAGCAGGACTGTTCCTTCTTTCTGGTACCAGTATGGCACTGTCCTTGGAGGCTGTTTAAATAGATAGATACTTTCTCATGTTTTGCACAAATTCATGAGAATTTTTGTATTCCACTTCATACTCTAGTTGTTTGTTCTTAATATGTGTATATTGATCACCAATTAAACACGTCACTCTTCTTCCCTCCATCGGGATTCCACCCCTACCCCTAGATCTTCAAGTTGAATTCCTGCTCCAAGTATCAATGGCACAGTCATCCTGGCTCATCCCAGGGGTGGGTGGGAATTGTCCAGTTAGGGGAACATTGAGCTTGCTCTTGGGATGCATGATCCCTAGAGAGTCATTCTTGTGGCCTGGTGGCCCAGGGTGCATGGAGGTCTTTTGCTGTTGGGTGCCAGTCTATATCACATGTACACACACACACACACACACACACACACACACACACTCTTTATAGAGTGCAATGCTGTTATCTGATGTTTGTATTGCACTGAGCCTGCTGATAACCTCCAGGGAAAAATGCTGTTCCCTGCTCATGGAGGTCCCAAAAATATTGCCTGGCAATGGCTTCTCTGGGACATTCAGAAAGTGGGTTGGCACTGTGTCATCTGACCTTCCCTCCTTGAAATGCACGCTTGCTCAGGAAGAGAAGACTCAGATGTCCTTCCCAGCTGCCAGGACCTGAGGCATTCTGCAGAGAATTGTTCTGGAGCATTTCCTGGAATAGTCACCTCCTCAGATGAGTACAGAGGGGCTGTGGAAGAGGCACAAAATCAGCATTGCTACCACTGAGACTGAAGGGTGAATGTCTAGGAACCAGCATGATCAGAGACACCACACAAATGCAGGGGAGAGCCCTGGGGCCGAGGTCAGGGGTAGGCACTATCAGGAGTGGCGGGGATGTGGGCAGGCATGGGCCCACTGCTGTGCACAGCCATGTCATTCACAGCAGTCGAGAGGTGGAGGCAACCCAAGTTTACTTTGACAGATGAATGGAGAAGCAAGATGTGATCTATCCACATAATGGAATATTATTCAGCCTTGAAAAAGAAGGAAATGCTGACACATGCTAAAACATGCGTGAACCTTGAGGACATTATGATAAGTGAAATAAACCAATCATAGAAAACCAAACATGATTCCACTTATATGAGGTTCCTAGAACAGTCAAATCCATAGAAATAGAAAGTAGAATGGTGGGTGCCAGGGGCTGGGGGGGAAAGGGGAGTGGTAAATGGATACAAGTTTCAGTTTGGGATGAATAAAAAGTTCTGTGGATGGATGCTGGTGATGGCTGCCCAACAGCCTGAATGTGTTTAATGCTACTGAACCGTGCACTTAAAATACTTAAGATATAAATTTTACGTTAAGTATAATTTACCACAATAAAAAAGGTAAAATAAAAAATATGAAAAAACCTTGAAAATGTTAATAAAAAAGACAGTGTGAGGCACAACCTCCTCACCCCACACATGGAAAGTTCTGGAAGCTGGACTGCACTGTGTCCATCTGTTCCAAGGCCCACAGGCAGGACTGCTCTTCTTTGTTGTCTTTCATTTTTCAAAACCTAGCTCAGATTTCCCTTCCCTCTGAAAGCATCTTTGGGTCTCTTGACTGGGAGCTGCTGCCTTTTGTATGTTCTCATGGCTCCTTGTTTCTCCAGGGTGAAGTCTGCTATGTTTCATTTACTTGTTTGTCCGCCTGCCTCCCCGATGAGACCCAGGGACCCTCCGAAGCAGGCTGGGTCTTGTTCACCTTTGTGTGTGGCTCCATGCTCTGCATAGAACTGAGTGCACCTGTCATATCGGTGCCACTTCCTGGGTTCCTCTTGAACCGTATCTAAAAATCAGGCCCTTTGGGAGGCCGAGGTGGGTGGATCATGAGGTCAGGAGTTGGAGACCATCCTGGCCAACATGGTGAAATTCTGTCTCTACTAAAAATACAAGAAATAGCTGGGCGTGGTGGCGGGTGCCGGTGATCCCAGCTCCTTGGGAGGCTGAGGCAGGAGAATCATTTGAACCCAGGAGGCGGAGGTTGCAGTGAGCCGAGATCACGCCATTGCACTCCAGCCTAGGTGACAGGACGAGACTCCATCTGAAAAAAAAAAAAAATCAGGCCCTGCCTATCTGTGAATCCCAGGAGCTTTTGCATGAAATCACATGGTTGTGTGAAGTCCCGCCGCTTGCATTTCAAATTTTCTCCCGTGGTGAGAACCGAACCCCCATGACCGTGATGAACTGAGAAAAATGATTTCTGCTTTGCAAGAGAACCAATGCATTAGAAGATTATGTCTTTCACAGCTGGGAGCGAGTCTTATTTTCCTCTTGTTCCTATCTTTCATTGATTCTCCATATTCTTTTGGGAATATTTTATTGAAGTCTCCATATTCTTTTGGGAATATTTTATTGAAGTCTCCATATTCTTTTGGGAATATTTTAAGTCTACAGTGTTCTGAATGTGGAATAGATTTACTGGGCATGGCTGGCACTGGGGGGGTTAGCCTAGCAAAGGAAAATTGCAAGTTGTTCTTCGCCCTTCCAAATGTATCTGTCCTGATCATGTCAGTATCCTATCCGTCACATTAAAACGAAGAATTTCTGTCCAAGATAGGGAACCTTAGATAAAGGGAAGAGGCAAGTGTCAGACTGGGAGAAAATATTTGTAATATCTAAAACTGATTAGAGGATTGAAAGAGAGGTTCAGTGGCACCAAGAATTCTTGGAAATCAAGCAAACAATCGGCTCTATCTTCCTAACTTGGATTCCTGCATCTGAGTGTTTCCAATATCTCTTTTTCATAAATAAGAAAAAGTTAAACAAAAAAGTTTGAATGAAAAACTATTTAGGTCAGTGAAGACCTGAGTCTCAGTTTACGATGTTGTGACTGAAAATACCTAAAATATGAATGTCACTTTTGCACATTGATATATTGGTGCAGAGAGGTAGCATGAAGTGGTAAAAGACCATGTTATGGATTGAACGTTTGTGCCCCACAAATGCATTTGTTAAACCCGCAACAACCACTGTGGCTCTGTTTGGAGCCTCTAAGGAGGTACTTACAGTTAAACAAGGTCTTAAGTATGAGACCCTCATCTTTTAGGATTAGTATCCTTAGGAGAAGAGATGCCATTGTGAATAATGTTCACAGTAGCTAAGATACGGAAACAACCCAAGTGTTTGTCAATGGATGAAGGGATACAGAAACATCATATATATATATATGTATATATGTATATATATTATATATATTTGATTTTTTTGAGTTCCACGTATAAGTAAGATCCTGCAATATTCTCTCTGTGTCTGGCTTATCAGACTCATCCATGTTGTGGCAAATTGTAAGATCTCATTCTTTTTTAGGGCTGAATAATATTCCATTATATATTATATATATAGTTATATATATAGTTATATACATAGTTATATATAGTTAGTTATATATAGTTATATATCGTTATATAGTTATATATATAGTGATATATAGAGTTATATATAGTTTTTTATATATATATATTTATGGGTTGTGTGTTCCAGCCAGGCCAGCTCAACACAGATGGAGACAGAGACAGTGCATACACGAGTACGTGTCCAGGCATTGGGACGCTGAGGCTGTAACCTCAGGAACCATCGGAGATGATGGAAGGGGCCTGGTATTGCCACAGTCCACATGGAGTTGGGAGTTTAAGGCCCACTTCATCTAGGCCTGAGGGGAAGGGGGAACTCCACCTGACATCTGGCTACAGCTTTAATAGTGAGAGTCTCTGACAGTGGGTCTGACTTTGTCTCAGTTGAATTTAAAGAAGTCAAGGTGCCACCATTTTCCCCAGCAAAGGCTGGGCTCAAAGTCACACAGGAATGTCTTTTTGAAGCCTGTGCTGGAAGGAAATTAGGCCAATGACCTTTGGGAGGCTTCTGGAGGTGTGAGGTGTGCCTCCGTGTTCACTGTTCGTGTCTCAGCACTTCCTGGAGTGTCTCCATTGAGGCTTGAATGGGAACTTAGGCCACCAATGAGACCACAGGATGAAGTGTGTAGAACGCTCACCCAGTTCCCAGTGACTGCAGGCGCCGGTTATTGAAACACAGATGTGTTTCACACACTTCCCAGGTGACACCCATTCCTAACACGTATGAACCTGCATTCATTCTTATTGGAAACTGTGGACCCAAATGAGCTCAAAGATGGTGGTGTTCAGTGGGACTGTTCATGGTAAGACAACAATGTTCTTCCAGGTCGTCTGAATGGAACAGCTCTGTTAAAGTATCTTCTCTGGTGCCACCAGCCAGAATTGTGAATATCATCTTCACTAGTGTCATCCGCCACTGGAATTTTGAATATACCCACTGTATTAGGGATCTCCAGGGAAAGAGGACAAATTCTCTGTGTGTGTGTGTGCACGTGTGTGTGTGTATAAGTATTTATTATAAGGAGTTGGCTCATGTGGTTATGGAGGTTTGCAGCAGGCAAGCTGGAGACCCAGGGGAACGAAGGATGTGGTTCCAGCCTGAGTCTGAAGGCTGGACAAAACTGGTGCTCCACCTCGAAGACAGCCAGGCAGAGAAGAGTTCCTCCATATTCTTGGAAAGTCAGCCTTTCTGTTCTATGCAGGCCTTTGGCTGATTGGATGAGGCCCACTGGCATGACGGAGCCGTTTGCTTTACTCAGCCTACTGAATCCAACGTTCATGTCATTCAAAACATCCTCACAGACACAGCTAGAATCATGTTTAACCAAATATCTGAACTCCCCATGGCCCAGGCACGTTGACATATGAAGCTAGCCACCACACCTGCAGAGCAATCCCCAGAGGTACCGGCTCAAAACCATGACCCTCTGCCTGTCATGACTGCTGAGGAAATGCCTAGATTTTATAATTGGCTACTACTCTGTTGGTCTTGTAATTAAAAAATGCTTCATTAGAAACTTTGACTTCAGCTGGACTGAAGACCTAAAAGTGAAAGGTAAAATCATAAATTCAGTAGGAGAAAATGTAGAATGATATGTTTGGTCCTAGGAATGGGAAAGGATCAGTGAACAAAATGCAAAAGATATTGTAAAACATGTTGTTAAAATGTTGTTGTCCATCTGACAAAGTTAGGGAAAGATGATGGATTTGGAGAGGGTGTCAACTTGCAGAAAGCTATGTCCATAACTAAAACCAATCAAGAATATCTGAGAAATACCTACACATTGATAAAAGAAAGCAGGAATTCTAATGGGAAAATGGGTGAAGGATATAAATGGTAATTTACAAGAGAGGTAACCTTCTCCAAATACCCAAGCGTGTGAGGAGAGTCTCATTAGGAACGAGAGAGGTGCAAAGCCAAGGAGAAGATATCACTTCAAATCCATTAGGCCACACAAGAAAGCCGTCTGTACTCGGCATTGGTGGGTGAGATAGAGCAGCCCCCAGGCCTTGCTTTGGAGGTACAGATGGGGCAGAAGACAGAGAGCACGTGGTGACACTTAATCCAAGTTGGCGCAGACTCTCCATTCTGCAGCTGTGGTGCTGCTGGGCAGGGATTCAGTGTTTGGGACATGGGTGAGGATGTGTGTGTGGTGTGAAGGGTGGTCCTGGGAAGCTGCACACACTTGGGTGCCCAGTGCTGGGGGTAGTGGTGGGTGATGTGGGGAGGCTCTTTGTAGAGCAGTGAATGGGAAGAGGGGTGGGCGAGATGTGCTGGGCAGTCCCTGCTGGTTGTGCACATTCCATTCACATACACCACTCCCTCCTCTTCCCCATCTATCCCCACACCTCTTTCCATTT
The DNA here is from genome assembly GCF_047675955.1 of Chlorocebus sabaeus. NCBI lineage: Eukaryota > Metazoa > Chordata > Mammalia > Primates > Cercopithecidae > Chlorocebus > Chlorocebus sabaeus. The sequence goes on along the minus strand of NC_132905.1, from coordinate 93,066,376 downwards.
GTCTGTTTTCCTCACTGGTGGGCAAGGCACCCAGAATAACCTGCCATTTACTTTCAGAGAGTTTTCATCTATTTGACTTAGTTGTGCTATTCAATAATAATCAATGGAAAGGTCTTCCTGCCTTCCTTACCCCGTCCCTCCCTTCCCATGGCATACCCCGTCCTGTCCCATGTCATACATGGGACTCCCACCCCGTGCAGGCACTGTGCTGTGAGCTAGGGAGGTGAAGAAGGTAAGAGTGACCTGAGGAAGCAGGCTCACTGACCGCCTGGCACTTCACAGTCACGAGCTGGTCATCAGCATGCCTTCATTTCCTGTAGAGGCGGTGGTTCTCAACTTTTTGTTTTTGGGACCCCTTTACATTTTCAAAAATTATTGAAGACACCAAAGAGCTTTGTGTGTGTGTGTGTGTGTGTGTGTGTGTATTATGGTAAGCTGAGCATGTTTTTTTACTGTATTAGAAAGTGGAATTGAGGCATTTAAAAACATTTATTAATTCATTTAACATAATAGACTTTTTACATGTTGATATAAATAACAGTTTTATTTAAAAAACCCTAAAATTTTAAGGACAAAATGGTCTAATAAGAGCAGTAAGGTCGGGCACGGTGGCTCAAACCTGTAATCCCAGCACTTTGGGAGGCCGAGACGGTCGGATCACGAGGTCAGGAGATCAAGACCATGCTGGCGAACACGGTGAAACCCCGTCTCTACTAAAAAAATACAAAAAACTAGCCGGCTCCAGCCTGGGCGACAGTGCAAGACTCTGTCTCAAAAAAAAAAAAAAAAAAAAACTAGCCGGGTGAGGTGGCGGGCGCCTGTAGTCCCAGCTACTCAGGAGGCTGAGGCAGGAGAATGGCGTGAACCCGGGAGACGGAGCTTGCAGTGAGCTGAGATCCGGTCACTGTACTCCAGCCTGGGCGACAGAGCAAGACTCTGTCTCAAAAAAAAAAAAAAGGAGCAGTATTATTTTACATTTTTCAAGTCTCTTTAACAGCTGGCTTAGTGGAAGATGGCTGGGTTCTCATATCTACCTCTGTACTCAATCTATTGCACTACCACACATCACAAAGCTTCTGGAAAACTCCACTGCACACTGAGAGAGTAAGGGTGGAAAGGGTAGATGACATCTTAGTATGATCATAAAAATCATTTTGATCTTATGGGGGCCCTGAAAGGGTCTGGGGACTCCCAGGGGTCCCTGACCTGACCACACTTTGAGAACCATGGGTGTTGTTGGCCTTTCTGAAGGTTTGACGTAGTGCTTCAATTCTAGAAGCCACTCAATGCTTGATTCTAGAAGCAACATCTAGTGCTATGGTGAAGCCTGGGGCTGAAGTCTGCCTGTGATCTTGGAGCATTAATCTAGAAATTGGAGACTGAGGGAAACTGAGGTGGGCTACAGGCATTGGACTTTCCTTTTAGTGTTTCTTTGTGTCTTTTGAGGGATTTTTTAGTGCTGTTTTTACTGACTATAGGAAGTAGGATATGGGTGGTGTATTATCTGAAGCTATCATTTCCTGAGCACTTCCTCCCGGATAGGCATGTTGCTTGTGCTGTCTGTGGCTAAAATTAGTTTATTCTTTGGAATTTGCTGTCTCTTAACGTAACAAAGGGTTTGGAGTAAAAATAAGAGAGTATTAGTGGAAATTTAAAGGTGCTGGCGGGCCCTTTAATTGTTCTGGTAACATTGATCTTACTTGAATCTGTGGTGCCCCTCCATGCTTGTATATTGGGAACAAGGAGTTTCATGTGGTTAGACCAGAGGCAAATTCTCAGAAACATTTCTGGCAGAAGTCAGGTGGAGAGGGGAACGTCTTCAGCTCCATCTAAAGTGTAAGAGGGAGCACAGATGTGTGCTGCCTGAAGAAAATCTACTTTTCACAACTGAGACACAGCCTTTGAGGGTCCTCCCGCGTGTGATCTGTCTGCCATTTCCAAGCCCGCCTCTGGCGCCGTGCTAGTTGCTAGTGAACAGATACCATTTGACACATAGATTTGCATCATTTTATAATTGCAAAGTGTTGGCAACCACGTAATTGTCCCCTAAGAGAAGACTAGTTAAGTGTGTTGTGGGATGTCTATATAAAAGGAATACAATGGGGCTGAAACAAACAAGCATGCATTTTCTTGTACCAATGGGGAAAAATGTCCAAGAAGTAGTGTTAAATCAAAAATGAAGACACGGAGCACGTTTTATAGAGTGCCAGTCTTTGTGGTGGGGGTGGGAGTATACTTTTGCTTGTATTTGTATAGTAACCTTTGAAGACTATAAAACCGCCTATTAAGAATGGAAACTCATAGGCCATGGTGGGAATAGCGTGACTGTGAGAGAGGAAAGAGAAGGAATTGCTCATATGTTCACCTTCTTATACCTTTTGATACCATATAGATGCATTACCCATTCAAACATTAAATATGCTTAAAAGTAATAGAAAAGCAAAATAAAATCCAGATGGCAAGCAACTCAAATCCTTTTAACTAACGTCCCTTCACTTTTCTAGACAGGGAATAGCCCCACTGTGAACTGGGGCAGTCCTGCCCCTGGGGTTAATGCCTTTTCAGTTTTAACAAATGTCACCCTTAATGACCATGTAACCATGATAAATGCAGAAAGGCACCAACCCAGGTCCTCACTAATTGGCTCAGCAAAGCAAACCTGTATTGAGCCATGGTTCGTCTCTTTAGCTTGGTTTTTCGCAGGGAGACATAGAGACCAAGTGTTCAGAAACTTGTTGGATAGAGGGTGGAATTTTAGAATTTTAATAGTTGTCTTTGGACAGGTTTCATGTGCTGTGAACATGCCTTGAGAGAGTGCCTGAGTGTGCAAATCCATCAGGATGGAGCCTGAGGCACCCCTAAAGGAGCTCCTACAAGAAGGAGGTGCTGTTTAGCTTCTGAGGGGTGGCATGGTTGGCTTACATCTCTGGGGAAGCTCTGAAGAAACAAAGGGTGAAGATTGGACAGTAGTGGCTTTTTAAATGCAGGTGAGGAGTGTATATGGGCTTTGTAGATATCGCAAGCATAAGAGGAAAGAAAAGGGTTGGGTACTGACAGAAAAGCATCACTTTCAAAATGTTTCAGAAGCACATGTTTCTCATTCTATTACATAGACAAGTGTCAAAGTTTCAGTTTAGTTAACGAGACAAAAGTTGGAAACATTACTTCATGCATTTTCCTTTCCTCAAATATGGTAGCCCCGTTTATCCATGGGGATCTGTTCCAAGACCCCCGGGGGATCCCTGAGACCTCGGAGAGTACTGGACCCTATACATTGTATGTTTTTTTCCTATATGCACATACCTGCGATAAAGTTTCATTTGTCAATTAGGCACAATAAGAGATTGACAATAATAAATAATGAAATAGAAAGATTATAACAGTATACTGTACTGAAGGTCATGTAAATATGATCTCTGTATACTGTACTAAAGTTTATATAAATATGATCTCTCTCTCCCTCTCTGTCTCTCTCAAAATATCTTAATATTTTTGGACTACAGTTGATGGCGGGTAACTGAAACCTCAGAAAGTGAAGCTGAGGATAAGACGGGACGATTGTGTTAACAATGATGTTAACAATTTTAAGAAATTGATGGAAGTAGGCAAAGTTTATATAGGTCATTTCTGTATTATGTTTGCTACTCTTCCGTAAATTTGAAATTATTTCAAAATGCCAACTTGGAAAAAATTACCTAAAAGAACAATAATA